>NC_057864.1:343288538-343596395 GCF_019393635.1 Dromiciops gliroides | reverse complement strand
TCCTAATATTCCTCCTGTTTTACCCTCCACACCCAAATATTTTTGGAATTCACTAATATGAGAGTATCTTCTTAACATATAATTCTAATCTACTTCTATTTTATCAGTTCTGTTCCTTTTGAATAAAATATAATTTTCAATAGCCATAGGAATAGAAGACCAGAGTAGAAGATATCAGAAAACTCAGAGGAGGATCAAGTGATAAAGTAACATGATGGTCAAGTGATGGGAAAGTTTTGAGATGGGTAGTTTGTTAAATATATCCAATGCTTTGATAAATCCAAGGAGGATGAGTAATTAGAAAAAAGTTGATGATTTAAATATTGAGAAGACACAGGTCAGAATGTTCCTACACCACAAGAAACAATTTGAGGAATTCAGAGAACTATAAGAAGATATATGAAATGATTAAAAGAAAAGTAAACAGAACCAATAAAAATATTCACAGTGATTATGATAATCCAAGTAGGAAGAACAACCACAAAACAAGAAGAAAATTAAATTGAATAATGCATAATAATAATGACAAAGCTTTATTCCTAAAAAAAAAGAGTTAAAGAAATATATCACCCTCCTTTCTTTAAAGACCTGAGGAACTATGGATGTGGAACATTAAGCACAGATGCATTAAGCATCAGACTTATGTGTAGGGTGGTTTGGTGAAACTATTTTTCCTACTTATTCAAAGGAATGAATTGGAAGTATTATATTAAAAATGAATGTGATAGCAAAATTATGATTTTTTAAAAAATCTTATATAATTTCATTTTAGAATTTTTATTTTCCCAAATTATATGTAAAAACAAATTTTGACATAATTTTTTAAAAACTTCACGTTCCAAATTCTCTTCCTCCCTCCCTCCCACTCCCCCAAGAACTCAAGCAATTTAATATAAGTTATACATGAATAGTCATGCAAAACATGTCCACATTAGCCAGGCTGTAAAGAAAACAGATGGAAACAAAACTTTAGATAAAGGAACTAACAAAAAAATATGCTTCAATCTGTATTCAGATAACATAAATTCTTTCTTCATAGATGGATTACATTTTTCATAAGTCCTTCAGAGTTGTCTTGGATCATTGCATTGCTAAAAATAACTGTCTTTCACAGCAGATCATTCTACAATATTGCTGTTATTTTGTATACAGTACATTTCACTCTGCATCAGCTCATGTAGGTCTTTCCAGGTTTTTCTGATAACATCCTGATCATCATTTTTTATAGTAAACTACACTTAAATAGTACTTTAAAGAGAGATTTCCTTACAATAAACCCATGAGCTTGATCATTGCAGCAACAGTAATAGATAAGATTTATATAGTAGCTTATAACTGACAAAGGATTTTCTTCACAAGAGCCCAACAAAGTACCATATGTTTTATCATCATCATCAATTGATCATCATAAATCAATCCTCACCATTATCATCAATAAATCCTCATCATCCATCTTCATTATAAATCAATACCCATCTTCATCAATCAAGCCTCTTCATACTTAATCAGTCCTCCTCCTCATCAATCAATCCTCATCAATCTTTATCTTCATCCAATCATCATTAATCAATCATCATCATCATAATCTTGCATTGCTCTTGCCTCTGTTTCATAATGTTTTCCCAGTCACTATTGCTGTTTCCCTCCATCCTATTCTCTCCCATTTTCTAGCTTCTTTTATAATTTTCCTCCTCAAAAGTGTTTTGCTTCTGACTGCCCCACCCTGAATCTGCTCTCCCTTCCTTCACCCCTCCCCCTTTATTCCCTTTCCCTCCTACTTCCCTGCAGGGTTATATTACTCTACCCAATTGAGTGTGTTTGTTATTCCCTCTTTGAGCCAATTCTGATGAGAGTAAGGTTCACTCACTCGTACATACCTCCCTCATCTTCCACTCCACTCCATAAGCTTTTTTTGCTTCTTTTATTTGAGTTACTTTACCCCTATTCCAACTCTCCCTTTCCCCTTCTCCCAGTGTATTCCTCTCTCACCCATTAATTTTATTTTTTAAAGATATCATTCCTTCATATTCAAGTCACACCTGTGCCCTCTGTCTAAATATATTCCATCCACCTGCCCTAATAATGAGAAAGTTCTTATGAGTTACAAGTATCTTCTTCTACTGTACAGTTTAACCTTTTAATATCCCTTATGATTTCTTTTTTTCTGTTTACTTTTTTATGCTTCTCTAGGGTCTTGTATTTGAAAGTCAAATTTTCTATTCAGTTCAGGTCTTTTCATCACAAATGCCTTAAAGTCCTTTCTTTCTTTGAATTTCTATTTTCCCCTGAAAGATTATACTCGGTTTTGCTGGGTAGATGATTCTTGGTTTATCCCTATCTTTTGCCCTCCAGAACATCATATTGTAAGCCATTAATGTAGAAGCTGCTAGATCTTTTGCTATCCTGACTGTGACTCCACCATACCTGAATTGTTTCTTTCTGGCTGCTTGTAATATTTTTTCCTTGATCTGCGAGTTCTGGAATTTAGCTATAATATTACTGGAGGTTTTCATTTTGGGATCTTTTTCAGAAGATGATGGGTAGATTCTTTCAATTTCTATTTTACCTTCTGCTTCTAGAATATCAGGGCAATTTTCCCTGACAATTTCTTAGAAGAGGATGACTAAGCTTTTTTTTTTTTTTTTTTGATCATAGCTTTCAGGTAGTCCAATAATGTTCAGATTATCTCTCCTGGATCTATTTTCAAGGTCAGCTATTTTTTTCAAGGAGATATTTCACATTGCTCTCTATTTTTTCATTATTTGATTTTGCTTTATTGTATCTTGATTTCTCATAACATCATTAGCTTCCATTTGCTCAATCCTAATTCTTAAACAATGATTTTCTTCTGAGAGATTTTGTATCTCCTTTTCCATTTGGCTTTTCAAGCTGTTAAAATATATGATTTAGGGCAGCTAGGTGGCGCAGTGGATGGAGCACTGGCCCTGGAGTCAGGAGTACCTGAGTTCAAATCTGGCCTCAGACACTTAACACTTACTAGCTGTGTGACCCTGGGCAAGTCACTTAACCCTAATTGCCTTACTAAAATATATATATATATATATATATATATATATATATGATTTAAAAAGAACATGTGGATGAATCATAATAGCATTTTTGGAAAAGTAGTTGAGACAGAAGCAACACTACAAGGGACTAAAGAACATGTAGGCAGTGAGGAAGTGAGCATAGATTGATCTTTCAAGTTTAATAGTAAAAAGGTAGAAGAGGAATGGCTCTTTCAGAAAATAGAAGACTCAAGGTATAGGTTGTGGGGGCTGACTTTTGTGGAGATGGTTGCTTATAGAATAATGGTGAAAGAAAGAAAAAATGGGGCAAAGTCTTCTGATAATATGAAAAGATGGAAGAGGAAACATAGAATCAAAGGATTGGAAAGAGACATTTCTCATAAAAAGCAGTTAAAGATTGACTATTGTGGAAATGTTTTACATGACTACACATGTATAACATTGAATTGCTTAAGTTCTTGAAGGTGGTGGGGAGGGAGGGAGGAAGAGAATTTGGAACACAAAGTTTTAAAAATCAATATTAAAATTTGTTTTTACATGTAATTTGGGAAAAAAAATGAAATTCTAAAGAAAAGAGACTTTCATGGTCTTTACGGGCTAGATTAATTTTTCATAATGTTTATTTAATGATGACTATATGATAGTTTAAATAAATAGATACACATAAAAAGGAGGTAAAATCCAAAGGATTTTGAGGTAGTAAAGATGGAAATTTGGTGCATTTTGTCAGATTATTTTGCTTGAAAAGCATTGACCTGATGAACAGCCATTGTACTGATTCGTCAATCCAGTTCAAGAAGCATGCATTAAGTATCTTCTGTGTGCTAGGTGTACTGTTCTATGTACCAGAGATACAAAATCAACATGGAATCATTTCTGCCCTCAAGGAGTTTACATCTTATCTATTGTAAATGAGAGGTTTTACTTGTAAAAAGATAAGAAACTAACAAATAAATACAGTTTGGTGGGTTGGGGGCATTAACAATTGGGGGAATAAAAAAAAAAGAATTCATAGAGGGAGGCACTTGAGATGAATCTTGAAGGGAGTTAGTTTCAAAGAGATGCCAATGAGCTGGGAGCACTCCACATATTTAAAAGTTTCGTAAAGGTATGTTTATGGAAGATGGGATATTCCATACAGTAACTGGCTTGGGCACAAAATATATGTCAAATTAATCATGACTCTAAATACTTCACAGCATAAAAGGAATTTTCTTCTGGGGATATATGTGAGAGGATGAGCATGGGAAGGGAAGATAGACATAGATTCTCAGTATCTCCATCCATCATCTCTGAGATCATCTACTAGTCTTCAGGCTAGATAGGAGATTCCCTCCCATCCTAAAATCCTACCAAGATATTAGATGGGCAAATGAATGGTGAAACCTTGAGAATCTATATCCTTGTCACAGAAGATTCAAAAAATCATGCATACTGGAGAGCTAGCTAGACACACGATGCTATTTTGGTCTGTGTTGGAAAATGCTCACTCATCCCATGGAATGAAATGCATCACCATAATGACAGTGATGCCAGGCTAATGAAGAATCTGTTTTCACAGCTTGGACTACTGAATCACACAATCACAGATCCAGTTTGTGTTCCAAGAATAAGAGCATTCTGAGCAGCAAGCCATTGGATGATGGCGTTGGCTAAACATTCTGTACTAGTCCCCAAAATAGGCAGCGTGTGAAAGCAACATATCAGGATACCATATTTCACATACTCATCTTCATGCGTGATGCCAGCGTCCTGTACTATTTCAGTTATAGTTTAAGGGGAACAGATGCCAATGAGTGGAATTGCCCTTGGTAAAGGAAAGTATGGGAGCAGTCAGTAAGGAGAGCAAAAATAAAAAGGAAAAATTGGAAGAAGCAAAGTGAACAAAGATCCACTACCATCTGACTTACTTGCTGATTTAAGAGACAGTTCCCTGCTGCAGATATTAGTGCGTTGTTTTTATCATGGGCATTTATAATTTTAAATGAAAAATAGTTAAGTATAAAGAAAAAAGACGTCTTACAAGATCCTGATCATGTACCAATCCCTTTAAACATGCCTGTTTAAGTTTGGGATTATAGCAATATATGAATTCCAACCCTGGTTTTACACCAAGTAATACATAGCAAATTACTTCATGTGATTCATTCCTCATCAACTCAACCATTTGGAATTTGTTCCATCATTCTTTCAACTTTGATTCCATTTTCCCTTTCCTCACCCATTCCATAACCTATCATACTCTCAATTCAATGGGATAAAGTAGCTTGAGTTCATAACCTAAAAATAAGGAGCCATTGCTGGGCCAGGGTGATTAGGGAAATGCATCTATATTCTTTCCTCTAAGAAGACCATATGCTTGGGATCCATGCACATAGTTAAATCCTGGAGAAGCCTAACCACCTAGTAGAAAGGTAAGGCTGCTTTTCTTACACTCTTTGGCATATTATTTTCCTGATGCAGAATCCTACGGAAAATTATTCAATAAGACTTAAGTGTTTTCTTATGTCTAGGGCCTTCTCAAAGGAGGGAATAAATAGGCATTCACTATATAATATCAATAAGAATATGCTGGAGTCAGATCACACCAACACACAAGACCTGATTGTGAAATTTTTCATTGTGAGCATTTATGTCTCAAAAATTGGCAAATACTGCAAATTAAGGTTTGATTTCCTTTTTTTTTTCTAGACCAGAAGTGTCAAATAGGAGGCCTAAAATACTCTAGATTTCTCCCCAAAGCAGATTAAAATGCAAATGGGGGATATTTAACAAAAAAGTAGATGCAATAAAACATGGGCGTAATATTATATGTTTTTTCTGGGGAGGGGGGGGGCAATGAGGGTTAAATGACTTTCCCAAAGTCACACAGCTAGTAAGTGTCAAGTGTCTGAGGCCGGATTTGAAGTCAGGTGCTCCTGAATCCAGGGCTGGTGCTTTATTCACTGCACCACCTAGCTTCCCCCTGTAATATTATATTTTAAAACGAAGTCAGAATGTGCCCTACAAGGCTTTATGTTCAGATTACTGGCTCCTTTTTTCTATTTGGGTTTGGTACCAATGATGTAGACTTAAGAAAGTGATATGGAAAATGTTAAAAATGCAGCTTAAACTAAACGAGTTGTGCATTTTTGGAGAGCCAATTGTTAAACATTTACCAGCACACTACTAAATATGAATGAGTATGGGGTATTTGTTCTCTACATACATAAAGAAATATTATACCCCTCTTAATGCATTCAAATATCACATTAAGATTTTTTTGGCTTCAACATCACATTGTTGACTCATGATGAGATTGCAGTCCATTAAGAAAACCTAGGTCTTAAAAAAATTTCTATATCTTCTTCCATTATACATATAAATTTGGTTTTGTGCCCCCAAATGTAAGACTATTATTCTTAGTTAATTTCATCATATTGGATTCAATCCTGTGTTCTAGCCTATCAAAATCTTTTCAAATCCTATCATCCTGGATATTACCTATCCTTTGCCACTTTGAGCCTCCTGCAAATTTTATGAGCATATTATTTTTTCCTTTATCTAGTTTTAAACTGATGTTGCAATCTACTTTCCTGCCATTGTCATGGAGTAGAGAAGAGTATGAAGGTACTAGTCAGGTTTTGCTCTGAGTCAACATGGATTGGATAGAGATAAACAAGGCAACCCATGTTACCAAAGAATCACTTATTTGGATTATTTAGTCACCTTGCTCCATTGTACAGATAAGGAGATTAAATCCAAGAAAGAGTAAATACTTTGATCAAGGTCACACAGCTAGTACTTGGCAGAGATGGAATTCGAACCCAGCTTTTCTGGTTCTAATTTCAGTGCTTCCTAATTTCTTAGTCTGCCTGAAATAAGTCAAGCAAACTGGAATTAGATATTAAAGGGCAGAGTCTTCCTTTTCCTGTACCTTCTATCTTCTTTCTCTTCCTAACTTTCATATATACCTTACTTTACTCCAAAGATTCCCTATCATCTCCAGGATTAAGCACAAAATCCTCTGATTTTTAAAGCCCTTCATAACCTAGCCCATTTCTACTTTTTCAGTCTTCAGCTTTATACTTTATTACCCTATACATAGTATGAGATCCAGTGACACTAGTTTCCTTCCTTTCCTTTACATTTTAAACTTTCCATCACTTGCATTTTCACTTGCTGTCCTCCATGCCCAATATTCACAGCCTATCTCATGTCTCCTCTCTGCCTCCTTGGTTTCTTTCAATTCTTTCAAGCCTTAACTAAAATCCCATGTAAAATCATGTAGAAGGCTACATGAAACCTTTCCCTATCACCCTTAATGTTAGTGGCATCATTCTGTTGATTATCTCCAATTCATCTTGTTTATAACTTGTTTCTGAATCATCTTGACTTATGCCTTGTGATTAGACTGTGATTACTCAGGAAGAGAGAGTAAGGCTAATGACTTTGTGTAGCTTTGCCTCACTTAAATCCAGTTCACTTGCAAGTCAAAACATCATCCTGGTGATGTTATTGGTTCTCTTCAAGAATAAAGGACAAACAACAAACATCTTGTTCGCACCTAATTGTTTTCATGTTGTCTCCCCCCCCCCCCCCCCCCCCCCGCCATTAGGCGGCACAGTCAGAAGAGCACTGGACATTGATTCAGGACAGACCTCAGTTCTAATCTGGTCTCAGACATTTTCTATGTAACAAGTTGCTTGGACAAGTCACTTAAACCCTGCTTATCTCAACTGTAAAATGAGGATAATAATAAAACCTCACAAGGTTGTTGTAAGGATCAAATATTTCTAAAGTGCTTTTATGGTGCTTGATACATAGTAGATGCTTGGTAAATGCTTGTTTTCTTCTCCTCTTCCTTCCTATTAGTAAATCATCTTTTCTCTCCTTTTCCACAGGCTGTTCTGATAAATTTTCATTTGGAGACTTGTGAGTCAACTCCGGGAAGTTGAAACTCCAGATATCTGAGGACAATACCCAACTATGCTCAGTAAGTTCAAGTGACCAAGCCCAAATGAACTCCATCACAAATGACTGAAAGAAATGAAACAGTTAACTAATGATTTATTATTGGTGGTCCATACTAAAAGGAATTTTTTGTTCCAATGTACTCTACCCTATTCAGGCTAACCTACAATGCCATGTTCATTTCTGGACATGACACTGTAGCGATGTCATAAAAAAAGATTAAAGGTATTCAGAAAACAAAAACAAAACATCCAGTTGACTTAGATAACTAGAAAATCAGCTGAAGGAATTAGAGATATTTAGCTTGGAGAATAAAGACCTAGGGTATACAAGAGATCCTCCCTTACATATTTCAAGAAGAATTTGACATACTCTCTTTAATCCAAAAAGCAAGAATTAGGTTAAATATGGATAAGTTGCAGAGAAATCAACTTAGCTTCAATGTAAGGAAAATATTCCTAATAGAGCTGTCCAAAAGTGAAATAAGCTTTCTTGAGACACTGTCAGTTTCCTCTCATTAGAGATCTTCAAACAGAGACAGGACAACTACTTCTCAGAATTTTATAGAAGAGATTCTTGGTCAAATAAAGACTGGACTAGATAGCTTCAGATCTACTTCATGTAATTCTGCTATAAACATATATGTATGTATTATTGAATATAAATGCATGTTTAAGTGTATATTATGTACATATGTTATTTAATACTATCCATGTAAAAACATGAGCTATATAATAGTAAGCTAAGTACTATATAGGATCATTCAAGTTACCCTATGCAGAGTCTTTCATGGGCTAATGTCAACTGGGAGTGAAGTCTTTAATAATATATAGCAGGGATCTGCCTTGGTCCTGTGCTTTTCAAAATTTTTATCAATCCTTGAAGGAAGTCATGATTGGCATGCTTATCCAATTTGCAGACTAAACAGAGTTGAATGGTAAAGCTTCCATTTTGGTATTAGGATCCCAAAAGAACTAGGCAAACTAGATTAAGAGATTATATATAATAAGATGAATTTAATAGAGAAAATATAAAACCTTATATGTGGATACAAAAAAATACTTCAGAAGTACAAGATTGAGGAAAAATTGCTAAATAGCAGTTCATCTGAAAAAAAAAAGTTAGGATTTCAGTGGGCTACAACCTCAATATGAATCAAAAGTATATCACAATCAAATAAACCACATTGTATTAACATTGTGACCAGAACAAGGGAGGTGGCATTTCTGTTCTCTTCTTCTGTGGTCAGATTCTATCAGGAGAACTGGGTTCATTTCTAGAGACGACAAGGTTAAAAAGGCATTAGTAGGGGTGGGGCTGAGCCAAGATGGCAGAAGAAAGACATTAAATGCACAGAGATCCTGATACAATCACCTCCAAAATAACAATAAAAGAACCCCTGGAGCAGAAAAACACACAAAAATAGGGGCTGAGAGTCTTCTCTAGCTATATATAGATTTCAGGGGGCTGTGCTGGGCCACAAGTAAAGCCTAACCCTGCAGTTGGGCAGACACACCGGACACAACCCAAGGAATTCGCCCTAGAGTCTCTGAATCAGCTTCAGCACCCGGCATCTTTTGGAACTGAGTGTGTGGTTGGGTTAAACAGCTGGCTGGGCGAGGGTGTAAGTGCAGGTGTCCCAGTGGACTGGGGGGAAGAATTCAACTGTCCCACCCCAGCAGCCAACCAGTAAGAAATCTTGAGTTTCTGGAGGCCCAGGTAGGGGAGGGAAACAGACTCATTGAAGCTAAGAACCACAGCACAGAAAGCTTTGCTAGATGGTTGTTTAGTAAGTAAGTTTGAGGTTATCCCTGGACCAGAGAACAGGCCAGGTGAGATTAAAACCTGCCCCCCCTCAAACCAAAACACCTGGGACCCCCTGAAGCTGGGAACAGGAGCAGAGCAGAGAAGTAGACCCCGACCCCCCCACACACCCCCACACCCCCCAGTGGAGAGTTTAAAATCAAATACAATTGAGGCCAGGAAGGGTGAGAAGACCCCCAATCACCCATCCACCCCCACGGGCCACACTTTAGCTCAAACAGTATGTCCTAGAAGCAGCACTACACTTTAAGAAGGAGTTAAAAGCCAAGAAATAGTAAGCCAGGGTGAGTAGGCAGAGAAAGCAGAAGACCTCAAAAACTTCTTTGGGAGAAAGGTAGACCACAATACAGAAGATAATACCAGGGTGAAAGCTCCAACATCCAAAGCTTCCAAGAAAAATATGAACTGGTCTCAGGCCATGGAAGCTCTCAAAAGGGACTTTGAAGAGAAAGTCCAAGAAATAGAAGGAAGATGTAGAGAGAGAGAGAGCTGAAAGAATGGAAAGAGAAATGAGAGTGATGCAGAAGAGTCATGAGACAAAAGTCAACAATTTAAAAAGCCAAATGGAAAAGGAGATTAAGAAACTGCCTGATGAAAATAACTGCCTAAGAATTAGGATTGAACAAATGGAAGCTAGTGACCATATGAGAAATCAAGACACAGTAAAGCAAATCCAATAGAATGAAACACAGAGGGCAATGTGAAATATCTCCTTGGAAAAATAGCTTACCTGGAAAATAAATCTAGGAGGGATAATTTGAAAATCATTGGACTACCTGAAAACCATGACCAAAACAAGAGCTTAGACACCATCCTCCAAGAGATTGTCAGGGAAAATTACCCTGATATTCTATAAGCAAAAGCTAAAATAGACATTGAAAGAATCCACCAATCACCTCCTGAAAGAGATCCCAAAAGGAAAACCTCCAGGAATATTATAGCCAAATTCCAGAATTCCCAGATCAAGGAGAATATATTGCAAGCAGCTAGAAAAAAAAAGAATTCAAATATTGTGGAGTTCCAATAAGGATAAAGCAAGATCTAGCAGCTTCTACATTAAAGGACTGAAGGACATGTAATATGATATTCCAGAGGGCCAAGGAACTGGGACTATAGCCAAAACTCATGTACCCAGCAAAACATATAATCTTTCAGAGGAAAAAATGGGATTTCAATGAAAAAGAGGTCTTTCAGGCATTTGTGATGAAAAGACCTAAACTGAATAGAAAATTTTACTTTCAAATACAAGACCCTGGAGAAGCATAAAAAGGTAAACATGAAAAAGACTTCATGAGGGATATTAAAAGATCAAACTGTTTACATTCCTACATGGGAAGATAATACTTCAAACTCATAAGAACTGTCTCAGTATGGAATTCACAGAAGACACAGGTCTGAATTCAATATGAAGGGATGATATCTGTAAAGCATTTATGTTTTGTTCTTTGTGTGGCAAACAGGGTGGAGTGTCTTATGTCTGGGGCCAAATTTGGGCTTAGGGCCTCCTGGGTCCAGGACTGGTGCTTTGTCCACTGTGCCACATAGCTAACCCATGATGACATCTTTAAAATAGGGTTGAGGGGTAGAAGGAATAGACTGGGGGAGGGGGAAGGGGAGAGATGGGCTGGGGAGAAGTAGTTCACATGAAGGAAACAAGAAAAAAAGCTTATGGAGTGGAGGGGAAGAGGGGGAAGGAGGTGGGGAGTGAGTGAACCTTAATATCAGCAGAATTGGCTCAAAGAAGGACTAACATACATACTCAAGTAGGTATAGTAATATATTTTTGCCCTGAGGGAGGGGAGGGAGATAAGGAGGGGTGGGGGGAGAGGGGAAGGAGGGAAGGGCAGATTGGGGGAGAGAGCAGTAAAAAGCAAAACACTTTCGAGGAAGGTGAAGATGTTCTGCATTACTGCACAAGTATGACATATTGAATTGCTTGATCTCTTCAGGAGGGTTGAGGAGGGAGGGAGGAAGAAAAATTTAGAACACAGAATGAGCTCAAAGAACTTAATCTCATCAGAGTGGGCTCATGGAAGGAATAACTTTCATACTCAATTGGGAAGAGTAATCTATTTAACCCTACAGGAAAGTAGGAGGGGAAGAGGATAAGGAAGGAAGGGTGAAAAAATGGAGAGCAGAGCAGGGGAGGGGATAGTCAGAAGTAAAACACTTTTGTGGAGGAAGAGGTAAAAAGAAAATAAAAAATAGAGTAAATAACATGAGAAGGGAATAGGATGGAGGGAAATAGTTATGATGATTGATTATAATGGCAAATAAAAAATAGCTCTTTCAAATAAATGGTAATTACTTCCATAAAAAAAATTTAAAAAGAAAACAAAAATGCCTTAGTAATCTGGACCATGTCCTTAAGAAGTCAACCACAATGGTGTGGTTGCATGGGAAGACTCTCCCATATAAGACATGATTGAAGGATCTAGGAATGATTAGCATGGAGAGAAAATTTAAGGGTTCACATGACAGTTCCCTTTATGTATTTAAAAAACTGTCATGCAGAAAAGAGATTAAATTTATTTTTAGTGGGTAAAAGCTGTAGAGAGACATATGGATGCTTAATATATGGTGATTCTCACCACCAATGAGAATTGCCCAAAAGTGAAATCAGATAGCTTGATAAGTAGTGAATGGGCTCTTCATTTATTCTGCAGAATCTCTTGGAGATTTTTGAGGAATTTTTATAGAAGGTATTCTTATTCTGGGATAGGTTTGTTTAAGCAGCACTTGAGATTCCTTTCCCATGGAAATTCTGTGATGTAGAACTTTTAAATGTAAATAGACACAAGCAATCCCCACTTATGTTTGTAATATCTCCTGAAAACCATATCCACAATGCTTAAAGTGAGCACTTGTAAATATCATTGGAATTGATTGATTAATAAATTAATAGTTGAATATAAAGCAGATATAAATTTTCAATAGGAATAATATGAGGTTTGGGGGAAGAAAATCAGAATAGCTCCTGTTTGGATATCCTTAATTTTCTCAATGAAGTTTTGTCCCTCAGTCAATAAATATTTATTATTGTTTGTCCTAAGGACTAGGGATACAAAAAGAGGCAAAAGACAGTCCCTGCCCTCAAGGTGCACACAGTCTAATCAGAGAGACAACAAGCAAATATGTACAAATGAGCTACACAGTACAAATAGGGAATGATTAACAGAAATAGGGCACTAGTATTAAGACAGGTTTGGAAAGGTTTCCTGTGGAAAATGGGATTTCATTTGTGATTTAGAAAAAGCCCAGGAAACCAGGAGATAGAGATGAGGAGAGAGAACATTCCAGGTATAAGGCACAGCTAGTGAAAATGTCTGGAGCCAAGAATTTGAGTGTCTTGTTATAGGAACAATAAAGAGACCAGTATCATTTGGTAAAGGAGTTTATGGTGGAGTGTAAGAAGATTGAAAAGGTGGAAAGGTGGTTATGAAGAGTTTTGAATACCATATAGAGGACTCTAGAGGTTATAGGGAGCTCATGTGACTTATTGCATAGGAGAGATGACAGAGTCAGATTTGTGCTTCAGGAAAATCATTTTATCGGCTGAATGGGAGTTGGATTAGACTGGGAAGAGATGAGAAAGGTAATCTATTAAATTAAAGGCAAAGTCACCTGCTGACGGGACAGGGTTTAGGTGGAGTCTATAGAATCATAGATTTAAAGTAAGAAGGGATATTGGAAGTTATGATATCCAAACTCCTCAGTTTATGAATGAAGAAGTATAGAGTCAGACAGTTTAGTGACTTCCCTATAGTCATATAGCTATGAAATGTCTGAAGTAGGATTGGAATTCAATCTGACTTCAATTCTATCTGAAAGGTCAAAAAGTTCAACTATTTTTCCCATTCCCCAATAACTGGAATGCATCTTTTCCATGAAATGATGTAAATCCAACCCATTTGTTAAAACTAGGCTTAGGTTTGGCCTTGTACAAGAAGACTTCTTCAACTTCTCTACTTAACACAGATTTTTCTTACTTGAATTCTAATGCAGTCCATGCTACATGATTTAGCACATAGAGAATCAGAATCTAAGCTTGAAAGGACATCAAAGGTAATCAGGTCCTCTGAGTAGGAAGCTCCTGAAGTTTGGCTGAAAAGAGGGAAAAAGATGCAGGAAGATGTTTTTAGAGAATGGTAGGCTCTAGAAAAAGTGAAAAGACAGCAATACTTGAATGCTGCAGAGAAGGAATAAGTGTGGAGAGGTTGGAGATGCAGAAACAAAGGAATGATGAAGGATACACTCTGCTAAATTTAGTAGAGATGGAATCATACCTTCATGTAGAAGAATTGCGCTTGTCAAGGAGAAGGAGTACTTCATTGTCAGAGATGGGAAGATGAATGGGGTGGGGAAGGGTGATGTCACATGATTTTTAGACAAAGAAGATAGAACAAAATTGTGCTGAATGATCTCAATTTTCTCTGTAAAGTAAGAGGCAAAATCTTCTGTTGCAGGCTAGAGTAGAGAGGTATGGAAGGCCTGAGGGGTGAACAAAAGATTTTGAATAATTTCTGTGGTGTGTGAGATTGGGAATCAATTGGAGGTGGGGGAATAGAATTGCCTTGCTTAGAAGATTCAAGTCATCAACAGTATTTATAGCAGGATTGGCAGGGCTGGTTCGACATTAGGAAAACTATCAATATAATCAACCACATCAATAACAAAATTAACCAAAATCATATGGTTATCTCAATAGATGCAGAGAAAGCATTTGACAAAATACAATACTCATTCTTATTAAAAACACTAGAGAGCATAGGAATAGGTGGAGCTTTGCTTAAAATAATAAGCAGTATCTACCTAAAACCATCATCAAACATTATATGTAATGGGGATAAGTTAGAGGCATTCCCAATAAGATAAGGGGTGAAACAGGGATGTCCATTATCACCTCTATTATTTAATATTGTACTAGAAATTTTAGCTTCAGCAATAAGAGAAGAAAAAAGGAATTAAAGGAATTAGAATAGGCAAGGAGGAAACAAAACTTTCAGTCTTTGCAGATGATATGATGGTATACTTAGAGAATCCTAAAGAATCAACTAAAAAACTACTTGAAACAATTAACAACTTTAGCAAAGTTGCAGGATATAAAACAAACCCACATAAATGATTAGCATGTCTATACATGATCAACAAAGCTCGGCAACAAAAGATAGAAAGAGAAATTCAATTTAAAGTGACTATAGACAATATAAAATACTTGGGAGTCTACCTCCCAAGAAAATCCCAGGAACTCTATGGACACAATTTCAAAACACTTCTCACACAAATAAAATCACATCTAAATAATTGGAAAAATATCAATTGCTCATGGATAGGCTGAGCTAATATAATAAAAATGAATATTCTACCTAAATTAATTTACTTATTCAGTGCCATTCCAAATAGACTACCTAAAATTATTTTATAGAGTTAGAAAAAAATAATAACAAAATTCATCTGGAAAAACAAAAAGTCAAGAATATCAAGGGAACTAATAACAAAAATGCATGGGAAGGTGAGCTAGCTATACCAAATCTAAAGCTATAATATAAAGCAACAGTTAGCAAAACTATTTGGAGCTGGCTAAGAAATAGAGTGGTGTATAAATGGAATAGGTTAGGCACAGGAGACACAGTAATAACTGACTATAATAATCTACTGTTTGATAAACCCAAAGACTCCAGCTTCTGCTATAGGAACTCAGTATTTGACAAAAACTGTTGGGAAAAATGGAAGATAGTATGGCAGAAATTAGGCATAGACCAACATCTTATACCATATACCAAAATAAGGTCAAAATTGGTACATGATTTAGACACGATAGCATAGGTAAATTAGGAGAGAAGGAATAAATTACCAATTGTTTAAGTAAACAAATAATAATAATCTTTTTTGCAACATTATTCAGAAAATTATGTTTCTCTACATACTATTGAGAAAATATACACTACATGATATGACAGCATAAAAAATTTGCTTCAGTTTTAAAAGACTTGATTCAAAACCGATCAATGATACTTATTTACTTACTCACTTAATTATCTATGATATTTATTTACTGACTCTGCCCTCCCTCACTTAAATCCAATTCAATGCACTTCATGAAATCACCCTGCTGTCATAGTCCTCTTTGACAGTGAAAAACAAACAATAATTATACTTCCTACTTGTGTCACTTTGGGTAAATGACTAAACTGTCTTGGCTATAATTCCTATCTCTAAAATGAAGGGGTTGGCCTAAATGAATTCTTAGGGTCCTTCTAACTTTAACTCTAGGATTCTATGATACTAGCCAGAGCTTTTATCCAAAGGAGGCTTTTGAGTTTTCGCAGTCTGATTAAGTCTTCCCTTTTATAGTTATCCATTTCTGAGTCGGGTGTGCACTTGTGTAACCATGGGCAAGTAAATTAACAAGTCTAAGCCATGAACTTTCCATCTATAACATAAAAAGTTGGTACCAGATGACCTCTAAGGTCCCTTCTAGCTCTAAGTCTATGATCTGATGACTTTAAAGATAATTTAATCTAACTGCTTCATTTCCTATGTGAGGAAAGTGAGGCACAGTGATGAAACTTGCCCAGGTTCAAATACCATGTGATACAGATTCAGCATAAGAATCCAGGTCCCTTGAACTTTAATCTAGTCTTCAAACAAGCAGGTTCTCCTTTGCCAGTAATATGCCTTCCAGTTTTATTATGTTCCATCCTAGAATACTGAAGCATCTTGCTTCCTGTGATCTTTTGACTCCTATCTCCATTATATCCAATTGTAGTTCACTCCTTTGATATTCCTAATTTTATAACTTTGATTCTAATCATACCTGATCCTGACTTGCCTTCTAATTTTCTGCCTGTTTTACCCCATATGTAGATTTATGTAATTCAACACAAAAATTGGTCATTTCTTTTGTTTATAAACAAATGTTTTAAACAAATAACTTTGAATTTAGATGAGGTCTAGTATAATGATTAGGAAATCAAGTGGAGGGCAGCTAGGTGGCACAGTGGATAAAGCACTAGCCTTGGATTCAGGAGGACCTGAGTTCAAATCCGACCTCAGACTCTTGACACTTACTAGCTGTGTGACTCTGGGCAAGTCACTTAACCCTCATTGCCCTACCAAAAAAAAAAAAAAAGAAATCAAGTGGAATTGACTTGAAAGGATAAACGGGCTGAACATGTGCAGTTCAGATAAAATATGAGCAATGGTAAATTTAAGTCTACAAATTAATTTAGTGAACATTAGGGAGAGAATAATTACCCTTGCACAGAGGGAGAGTAATCACATAGAATAGAGTGGGAATAAAGGGGGGGGGAAAGATTTCTCTGAAAGATGGAGATGGAAACTGAGTCTTAACTACCAGGGAAGTAAAACCTACCATGGATGAGGCCCCACAAAAGAAGAAGTGTGCCCCAAGATCAGAGTTTTTTAAACTTTTTCCACTAATGACTCCTTTTCACCCAAGAAATTTTTATGTGACCCCGGGTATACAGATATATAAAATAGGCATACATAACCTTTT
The DNA here is from genome assembly GCF_019393635.1 of Dromiciops gliroides. Lineage (NCBI taxonomy): Eukaryota > Metazoa > Chordata > Mammalia > Microbiotheria > Microbiotheriidae > Dromiciops > Dromiciops gliroides. The sequence continues at coordinate 343,579,067 of NC_057864.1, read as the reverse complement.
ACTGTTGCCAAATTTTTCATGACATGACCCCATACGAGGTCACAACCCACAGTTTAAAAAGTTAGGCCCTAGAGCACATGGTAAGTTTGTTAGTGTGCTATAGACCAAGGCTTCTTAAACTTTTTTTCACTCACGACCCTTTTTCATCTAAGGAGTTTTTACACAGTCCATGTATATATGTAAATACAAACCAAACATTTACTGCCAAATTTTTGAGACCCCCCACATTCAGTTATACAACCCCATTTGGGGGTCATAACCCATAGTGTAAGAAGTTTTACTATAGACAAGAGGAAGCTCCTTGCAAAGTTTTGGGCCTAGAATTAGGGATCATACCACTCAATGGGATTTCAAAAAGCTTAGACTTAAGCAAGGTAAGTGGAAAGGGATTTCAGGATATGGCATAAAGACATTAATTGTGCCATGAAGTATTTGGCATTCTGTAGCAGTAACCTACGAAAGGGAATTAGGGAGCTAGATATTTACCATGTGTCTGCTTTTTTAGAGAACACCATTTGTCCTGTAAATGTGCAAGTTCAACCATCAAGAGGAACAATCAATATGCAAAATTTCTTATTCCAATATAGAGAAATTGCCTCCTTATGTGGAAGATTAAAAGAAACAAATTTCCCTGATGCTAATTTGCAGCATCTAATGAGAGCCTTCCATTTATTTCAGCTGAGATTACATCTTAACACCCCATCCAAGAGGTAATGTGATCTCTGGCAGGCTTTATATATGGGATCTAAAGGGAAAACAGATGAATAGTGTAATTGTATTTTCAAAACATTTGAAATGTCTTTGATGCCTGAGTATTCCCTTCACTCTTTCCCAACAAGGTTGCCAGTGTGCCTTTGATGTGGAAAATGCAGGTTGGAAACAGGCTTCCAAGGGTTTTCAGGCACAGGGAAACTTCTGGAATCAAATCTACAGAGCTCATCTCATCAGTATAAGTTCATGGGGAAAATATACTTTTACAGATGTAGATGTATGAATGTTTTGGGATAACTACAAAGGAAGGAACCCAGGAAGTATTTTGCTACAAGCACATGTCCTTAGTGTCTGCTCTGAAAGTCTTTACAAAGCAAAATGATCCTTAAACGTTTCTTAGTAAGCTCCTACTTGAGTGCCCAGTGGGATTAGAGATGAGATTCAAGGGAAACCAGGGAATCCAAAAGAAGGAGATAAGTATAGAGAAGAACATTAAAAGCATGTGAAATAGCAGGTGAAAATACACAAAATTGAGACGTGTTCTGTCTCCTACAAGGAACAGCAAGGAGGTCAATGTTACTTGATAGAAGAGCATGGTAGGAAGAAAAATGTAAGAGGGCTAGAGAAAAAAAAATATGAAGGACCTTAAAATCAAACAGAATTTCTATTTAATCCTAGAGGTAATAGGGAGATATTGGAATTTATTGAATGGGAGCAGGGGATAACATAGTCAGCCCTGTACTTTAAGTAGATCACATTGGCCACTGAGTGAAGGATGGACTATAGTGGGAGAGATTTGAGACAAGGGACCAACCAGAAGGCTGTTGCCACAGCCCAAGTGTGAAGTAATAATGGTTTTATGAGAGTGGTGGCAATATCAGAATAGAGAAATGAGGCATACATATTATGGTGGTTGTTGTTTTTGTTATTACTTTGTTATTGTTGTTATTCTAAAAATAACAACAATAATAAACTAGTACCACTTATATGGCCCCTACTATGTGCCAGGAACTTTACGAAGATTATCTTATATGATCCTCATTAGAATCCTGTGAGGCAGCTGCTGTTATTATACCCATTTTACACATGAAGAAACTGAGGCAAAAGAGATTAAGTGACTTGCCCAAGGTCACTTAGCTAGTACATGTCTGAGGACTGGTTTGAACTCGCATCTTTCTGCCTGAAGGCCCAGCACTTTATTCACTGTATGCCAGTTTTCTGCTCTATCCCAGATTCTAGCTACCTTCATAACATGAAAGATATTGTGAAGGTAAATTCATTGAGACTTATCAAATGATTGGATATGGGGAAGAGGTAAGAGTGACTGAAAGTACAAGATAGCATATGGGTTGTGAGCCTAGGTGACTTGGAAGATGGTGTCTTCAACAGTAACAACAAAGTCTGGAAAAGAGGAGGTTTGGGGGAGGCGAATAATGAGTTTATTTTGGACATATTAAGATATGACACATACAGTTCCAGATATCCAAAATGAACATCAGAAGTATTATGTTCACTTCTAGACACCACAGGTTTGGAAAGATCTTAACAAACTCCATCACAACCAGAGAAATTTGCACAAGTTGAAGAGGGAATAGAAATTCATGCATATCAAGATGGGTGAAAGAACGAGATCCATTTCACTGAGAGAAGACTTAAAGGTATCACAACATGTGTAGCACTACCTTGTGTATTTGATTGCTTTGTCTTATCCCAGAGGGTAGACCTTGGGTAGAAGTTGACAAAAGGCAGATCTCGGATTGTTGTTGTGTCTGACTCATTGTGACCCCATTTAGAGTTTTCTTGGAAACAATAGTGGAGCAGTTTGCCATTTCCTTTTCCAACTCATTTTACAGATGAAGAAACTGAGGCAAAAAGGATGAAGTGATTTGTCCAGAGTTGCAGAGCTAGTAAGTATCTGAAACCAGATTTGAACTCATGAAGATAAGTTTTCCTGACTGCAACATTCTATCCACTAGTCCACCTACTAGCCCCAAGATCTGATTACTACATGGAAAAACATTCAAATACAAATATACATATAAAGCTGGAATGGACATTTCATGTAAAAAATAAATTCACAACATTGCTGGTCTTCAGGCACAGGTCAAATGAATTCTTATTCAGAATGTTGTAGAAGGCATTTCATTCAAGGATTAGTTGGATTACATAGCCTTTGAGGTATCTTCTCACTTTGGATGCTATGAATCTTGACTCCTGTATTCACTATCTATGTCTTAGACAAACCACTGACTTCTTTTGTGTCAGTGTATGACATAGAAAAATTTACAATATCTGCCAAAGGGGATTGTGGAAGGGGAGACACTTTGTAAACCTGAAAAGTTTTCATCAATAGGAGTTGCTAATTTCTAGGGCAGAGCCAAGATGTAGGAAGAAAAGCAGTAAGAACTTTCTCAGTATTAGGGCAAATGATAGAAATAAATTTAGACAGAGGGCACAGATGGGAATTGATTATGAAGGAATGATATCTGCAAACTATTTACTGTTCATATTTTTTTGTGGGGTGGTTGGAATTGGGTGACATGCCTGGGGTCACACTTTGGGTGAGTGTCTTGTGTCTGAGGCTGGATTTGGGCTCAGGTCCTCCTGAGCCCAGGGTGGATCCTTTGTCCACTGTGTCATCTAGCTGCCCAGTGCTGACATCTTTAGGGAAAAATTGAGGGGTGAGAGGGCGGCACTGGGGGAGGGGAAAAGGGAGAGGTAGAATGGGGTGAAATCCCACATGAAAGAAACAGGAAAGGGCTTATGGAATAGGTGGAGAGATGGGGGCAGAGCAGGGCAGTGAATGAGCCTTACACTCATCAGAATTGGCTCAAAAACCTTAATCTCATCAGAGTTGGTTCAAAGAGGGAAAAAATACACAATCAATTGGTTGGAGTAATCTATCTAACCCTGCAGGAAAGTAGGAGGGGAAGGAGATAAGGAGGGAGGGGTAAAATAAGGGAGGGCAGATTGGAGGAGAGAGTAGTCAGAAGCAAATCCCTTTTGAGGAGGGATAGGGTGAAAGAAGAGAGATAATAGAGTAAATATCATGGGATAGACAATAGGATGGAGGGAAACAGTTAACAATAGTAACTATGAAAAAAGAGAAAAGAAAAAAAATTGTACAAAAAATATTTATGGCAACTATTTGTGGTGGCTAAGAATTGGAAATCGAAGGAATGTCCATCAATTGGGGAATAACTGAACAAGCTGTGCCATATGATTGTAATGGAATATTATTGTGCTATAAGAAATGACAAGGAGGATGATTTAAGAAAAAACCAGGAAAGACTCATATGAAGTGATGTATAGTGAAGTGAGCAGAACCAGGAGAACACTGTACACAGTGACAGCCTTATAGCTCTATGAGCAATTGTGAATGACTTAACAACTCTCAGCAATACAATGATCCAAGACAATCCCAAAGGACTAATGATGAAGCATACTATACACCTCCAGAGAAATAATTGATATTGATTGAACACAGACTGAAACATACTATTTTGCACTTTCTTTTTCCTTTTTACTTGAGTCCTTATATGTAAAATAACTAATATGATAATGTTTTACATAATTGCACATTTATAACCTATACTGATTGCTTGCAACCTTGGGGAAGAGGGGTAGGGAGGGAGGGAATGAGAGGGATAGAATTTGGAGCTCAAAACTTCAAACTAATTAATTAATTAATTTTTAAAATAGTAGTTACTAAGTATCATCATCATCATGATTATCACAAATAAAAAGAAGTCAAGGTCTTTGCCTCAATAATGATAATAGCTAACATTTATATAGTGCTTTAAGACTGCAAAACACTTTACATATACTATCTCATTTTGGTAAATGCAACAACCTTAAGAGGTTGGCTGAAAAATGGGTACAGTGCCAAGAATAAAACTTGCCCAGAAAGTTAGCACACATTTTACAATTACTATGAAATAGGTGCAAGCCCAAACCAAACCAAACCTACCACACTGAACCCCAGTGAGTCCTGAACATTAATATTAAGAGTGAGGTTTGGAAAAACTCTTCGGTTTCAGAATTGTTCACTTAAAAGATTTTTAAAGAAAATACTTAGCTGTTACCCTCCCCCAAATAACTCTATTCTGTATGTTTTGTATATATGAATGTATTTACATGCTGTATACCCCAAGAATCATAATAATTAGCTTCTATATACATATATTATATGCATATGTATATGTGTGTATAGTGAGAATCAAATGGTTGACATGTATTTTGTAAATCTTAGGGTTGTACACACATATACACACAAACACATATATATACATATATGTATACATGCATATATAGAGAGAGTGTCTTAAGGTTTGCTATAGATAGAGAGATAGAGAGATCCTTAATGTTTTCAAAACACATATTATTCCTTTGATTCTCACTACAACTTTGCAAGTTAGGTGCCATTTTAAAGATGGGGAAACTGAGACTGAGAACCTGTAAATTATTTAGCCAGAGTTATACACCTAGAAAATTCCTTAGGAAGTATTTGAATTAAGTTCTCCCAAACTTTAGGTCCTGCTCTCTATCCACTACACTATCTACATAGTAATGAAATGTAAGCTACTTGAAGGTAAGGATTGTTTCAGGCTGGGGTTTTGTTTCTTGGTTTGTTTTGTTTTGTTTATCTTGGTCTTTATATCCCCAGTCACTTAGTACATATTTTGTGTATTATAACACAGGTGGGTATCACTGCAGAAGGTAATTGGACTTATCAGTCCCCTCCATTTACGAAACATGTCAAGGTCAAAATGAACCTTCTTTTCTCATACTAGAGATTCAAAATGTAATTAGCTACCCCTTATTTCAACAGCAAGCTCACTTTTAGCCTAGGATTAATAAGAGACATGGGTGAGACAGAGAGAAGAGAGACAAGGACACACACAGACACACAGAGAGACAGAGCATTTATTAAGCTTGTTTTATGTGCCAGGCATCATGCTTATTTGGGGATGCAAATAGAAGAGAAAAAGGTAGATTTTTCCCATCCCACAGAGACTGAATTTTGATATTGGGAGACAATGCATAAAGGGTTGCCAAAAAAGGGAGGGGGAGTCAGAAAGGAGTCTAGGCTGCTAGAATGGAGACTAAGAAGATAAGCAAGTGTTGGGTGGAGCCAAGAGGCCCTAAAGTCCAAGGACTCCCTTTCTGAGCTGTTTTATTTTTCTAGCAAATGACACATTGATAGTATAATCACAATAGCTCAGATTTCACAGTTGGGAAAATTTCCAACATTCAGGGAAGGTTTGAGCTCTTTGAGCTAACTTAAATGTTTGTTTCTCTCCTGTTTACCTTTAGCTTCTCTATATTTGAATCAAAAGCAAAATGTAGAAAATACTTAGGTTAAAAAAGCAAACACATTTATTAGTGTCTGTTATTGGAAAGGCATGGGGAAGAGAAATTGGGAAAAGAGCAGTCATTGCTCCCCCAAACATCCCTCAATCCTTGAAGAGATGAGAATACAGCTTGTCTCTTCAGTCTAAGTCTTCTGAACTGAGATTCCTTCAAGAGCCTGATGGTCCTTCCCTATCTCTCCCTTGTCTTCCACAACTCAGCTCATTCTATTACTTCTTTCAGTTTCTTCTTTTGCCTCTTGTCCCTTGACCACAAATCATTTCCAGTTCATCTCCCTAAGTTCTTTGATTGACAGGGGACCCAGTCTCCTTGCTCCTTCCTCTCAGCCTCTTTCTCAAAAGTTGAGTGTGCATTTTAACAGTCCCAGGTGTGACTCAAGTCCCTGTTCTGGTTCAAAGATCACACAAATCCAAATCATTTACAGGGCTGAGAAGGAATGCACATCTCTTAACTATAAATCCGAGAATTCCAGTCAGTTTTGAAACCCTTATTACTCATAATAAGCACTTAAACATGCTCATTAAATTGAACTAGTCTTTAGTATCTGAGTAATAATAGTTGTCACTTATATAGGGCTTTAAAGTCTGTAAAGAATTTTCCAAACACTACTTTATTTGAGGTTCACAAGAAGCTTATAAAGAAGGTATTAAAAGTATCATTGTCCCCTTTTTATAGATCAGGAAAATGGGCAAAGTGAGGTTAAAAAACTTGCCTGTGGCCACAGCACTAGTAAGTTAACAACAACAACAATTGCTTGATTGCTTAGTTGCTCTTAAAAATACTTTATCTCCTCGCTAATTTGAACAGGAAAAAATGCAAAAAAAAAGGCAATGTAGAAATAGTTAACATAGAAACAAGGGAGCTAGCCCATACCAACAAAAAGCTACCTTCCCTCACCCCACAACCTTAAATATCATCCAATATTACTTCTGTTGCATGGGGCAGAAGAGCATTTCATTTCATAAATATCAAGGCAAGATAATGTTTTCTGAGAGGTAGATTTTCTCTGTAGATGGTAACATTTTATAAATAAAGGGCATAACTGTGGGAGAATTTGTCAGTCTTTCAATTCTGTATTTTAGTTGTCCTTTGGGCAGAAAGTAGATTTGAAATTAAACATGAAGCAGATCATAGTAAAAAGCATGTGCAAAAAGTCAAACTTTTGAGCAAAAAAAAATTATTTGAGGTCTAGCAACCCTTCTTGTTTTTTTGCTTTCTTATTATTTTTACATTAGCCTTTAGAAAACAAAATGGTAACTTAATTTGCATAATATCAGGCTATTATAGAAAGAGTACTAAATTTATATTCAGAAGACTCCTGGAATACTAACCAACATCCCTCACTTACTAGGTATGTTGCAATCAGATCATAACTAAAGAGAATTTGCCCCAGAGTGCTATAGATCACTACATTTGTATTTCTTTAACTCACAAAAGCAAATTAGTTTAGCACCTGGTTGGCAGAAATATTTACTTGAAAAAGGAAACTATTGGATATCAGACTTCCTTCTGGAACAGAAGGCCTTCATTTGAAGTTTACGGAACACCTAGTATATAAATGAATAATTTTTTAGGGGGATCTATGAACTTAAATGGGGAATAAATATATCTTTATTCCCATTAACATGTGGTTAATGCCTAGTTGCAAAAACATGATAAAATTTAGAGCAAAACTGTAGAAAAAAAGTTTCCCGATTTTAGGGAAAGTTAGAATTTATCATAAAATCACAAAACTGCAGAATTTGCAAATTAGATGGTAACTCAGCAGCCACTTAGTCCAATTATACACCAAACTAGTCCCCACTATATTGTTGTTTGTCCTTTTTCAAAGAGGACTTCATGGTCATTAGAATAAATTGTTCTCATCCACCCAATCTGCTGGGGGAATTGTTCACATGTTTGGGGTAGATGCCCCCTAAATCATCAACTGCTTTGCAGTACGTCAGTTACTCTCAACCTGGTTTAGCTCTTCTGTTGGGAAGGTTTACTGGGGTATGACTGCTCTGCCTGCTACAGCTTCTTGGAGCCACAGGTGAGAACTGTTACAGGTTGACACCAAACTTGGATGAGCAGCCCCAAAGAGAACTCATCAGTCCTCACATCAGAGATGCTAGTCCTCATTGAACACCCCACACACCCCACTATAACATACATATGTCTATATGCATGTATGATATATGTACATATATTTGTGTATGTATAATGTATGCCTAACATACATTATAGATTGTTAGGAAGGCAATGTATAGAATGCATGGAGGGACAGTCCAAGACATAGGAGTATTTGCATTCAAGTCTTATCACTGTCCATCTTCAGTGCTTGCCACTGTTGTTGTTGTTCATCCTTTGTTCTGGAAGAGGATCAATGACATCAGGTGGGTGATGTCTTGGACTTGCAAGTGAATTGGATTTAAGTGAGGAAGGGCAGTGCAAAGTCATCTGCCTCACTCTCTCCTCCAGAGTCATTGGAGTCCAGTGGCAATACACAGGTCAGGAAGACTTTGTCATATACATGTACTATGTAGATATGCATTATATAATTTATACCTATATATGGCAAGTACTGCAGATAGTCAATAAATTGGGCATAGACTTGAATGAGCAGATCAAGATGAATCACAATGGAAAAGTTTTGTCAAACATCAATGAGCCTAACATGAATATCTCTTTTATTATTACTTTTGTCCTAGAGATGTTATATGACTTCAATCAAAGAATATAACAATCTTAGATTAATCGTATTTTCAGGTAATCCCCAAAGATGAAAAATAAATCATAGTGTAAGCAAGTAGGCTATGGAATATTGCCAATAATGATACAAATACAAGAATTATATTGATATCACTTATTTTGCAAGAATGAGAGGCAATAGATACATATTTATAAGTGCTACATTGCTACCCATGATATATGAAAGGAATCATAGCAATACCTCCAATGTGTTTTATAGATATTCTATGGAGGCTTCATGGAAAAATGTAGTAGAAAATCCCCCAGCATGACAATGTCCAAAAGGGAATATGATCAGTGCTGATGAAGATGAAGGGCATTTCATAGTATTAAATAATTATTTCTTGTACTCAGGGCTAGGAATGCCAACTGCATAGTTTAAAAAGGTTAAAAAATGAGGTAACAATGCTTCATTAAATCCAAAATGGTACCTGATGAAACTTAAGGGGAAGACTGAGTTCTTAAATAGGTGTTCTTTGATCTAAATAATGGATTTTGTCTAATTTCTTTTTTGATCCAGAACTATGATTTTGTCAGCATAGGGAACTCTACCAAAGCCAAAACATTAATTGTTTTGCAACTTGTAGTCTGTAATGATTGGAATGACGCCACCTGCTGGAGACTTACTGTAGAAGAGTTCCGCCCATGAAGTGAAGGTCTTTGAGGGCAAGACCAGGAGTCTTTTCTTTGGCATCAGGAAGTGACGCGGGGCTAGTGGGAGGAGGAAGGAAGAGAATGGCGCTCGCTCTCGCTGTCTTTCCTTTGGGCTCTGGTGGAGAACAGAGCTAGAAATGTGCTCTCCCTTTAATAGATAGGAATCTAGGCCTTTCTCTTTACCAAATTCTTATTCTCCTTAATAAATGCTTAAAAGTCTAACCCTTGCTAAAGCTTATAATTTATTGGCGACCACTCATTAGATATTTTAGACAGTTTAGCTAGAATTTTAGCCCTTAACAAGTCTTAGAGAGTTGTGTGGGTCACTGAGAAAATAAGTGACCATCACAGGGTCACACAATGTTCATGTGTCAGAGATAAGACTTGAACCCAGGGTTTCTTGATTCCAAAATCAGTCAGTTCTCTCCTATACAACATTTCCTTCCTTATAACCTATAGGTATTGCTAAACGCTCATCTTTTCCTGAAGCAGTTAAGTGGCACAGTGAATAGAGCACTGGACCAGGAGTAAGGAAGTTCACTTCAAATAAGTCTTCAGTCACTTACTGCCTATGTGATCCTGAACAAGTCATTTAACCATGGTCAGTTTCAGTTTCTTTACCTGTAAGATGGGGATAGTAATAGAACCTATCTCCCAGCATTATTGTGAAGATTAAATACTGTAATGATTAGAATGACGCCACCTGCTGGAGACTTACTGTAGGAAAGCTCCGCCATGAGGAGAATGTGTCTGAGGGCAAGCCATGTGGCTTTTCTTTGGCATCAGGAAGTGACGTTTGCCATATCCCCCCCTCTCCCAACCATGCCTTTTCCCTAGGCCTTTCTCTCTCTCTTTACCAAATTCTTATTCTCCCTAATAAATGCTTAAAAGTCTAAACTCTTGCTAAAGCTTATAATTTATTAGTGACCACTAATTACATATTTTAGACAGTATAGCTAGAATTTTAGCCTCTTACAATGAGATAATACTGAAAAATAACAATACAGTGCCTTATAAACTTGCTGTGTGACCCTGGGCAAGTCACTTAACCTATAGAGTTCATTTTAATGTAGCCCACCTCAAGTTACATCAACCAATGGAATTGAATCATGCTAACCAATTAGCTCTGGTCAATGTATAATGACCCACCTCTATCAAAAGAGGATAAAACCCTTGTCAGTGCTAGGCTCTCTCTTGGCCATCGCTTCTCTCTCTGTCTCTGTCTCTGTCTCTGTCTCCTCTCTCCCTCTCCCTCTCCCTCTCCCTCTCCAATTCCAATTCTTGTAATTACTTTTTTTTTCAAATTACTTCCCATTGTCTAGCAATTTTCATTTTCCTAAGGAAAGGCCTGATCCAGAATGTGGTCTGCAGATTTTCAACTATTAGAGGCTGTCAGAGATTTTAAGTATGTAGAAAATCATCACTGAATTGGATTTATGCTCTCTCATCTCTCCCTAGGTTCTGTAATAATTGTGTTAATCTTCAAACATATTTTATTTTGCCCAAATTATAGTGTTATAAGGATGAGATCCCAAATGGGTTCTGTCTTAATTTTATTTCTGTGTATTAAATAACAAGGCTATACTAGTTTCTTCTCAAGCCTTATAATTCATTGGAACATTATGTAGCTATTTTTTTTCTAATTGACTCATTGGTATGAGGAATGTAGGGTTTTGATGTTAGTTAAAAGGAAAAAATGTCATTAAAGTATATTTCTTTCTTACTCAACTGGAACCTAAATGTTCTGTCATTTTGGTGTTCATTCTTTAAAAGGAAATTTCTGCTACTTCAAAAGGTCAGTCAACAATCTTTATTGAGCACCAAATGCACTAAAACTTAGTAACTCAGTCTATGTTCTATTTACCCCTTTGCTGCCTAGATGTAAGAACACCATCATGAGGGCTCATTTACCTTAATCCACCTAGTCAACCAATTTATTTCTTACTGTCATCTTGGCATTCACATAAATTCACTGGCTCGAAATTGCCTTATTTCTAGATAACCCTGAGGCATTGATGACATTTTTTTCTAAAGATCCTGGGAAACAATAAAAACTGAAACTAAGCAATTAAACAAAGACATATGTCTGGAAAAAGGCTGGGGGGAAAAACAACGTCTTCTTCTTGATGAATGTTACCCTTATGTACAGAGATTAAAGCTTATGAACATGTATGTAGGTAAGCCTAAAGGAAGCTGCTTATATTTTGTTTGATATGTTGAATTTAAGTGAGGCAGAGCTGTACAAAGTCACCAGCCTAACTCATTCCCCCAGAGCCAGCTGTGTCCAGTGGCAATATATAGATCAGGATGACTAGAGATGGCCCTGGATGTTAGCTAATACATATGATGAAACATTGCAAATGTTAAAAAAAATTGCACAAAGTGTTAACTTCTATTATATATGGCCACCAATTTTGATACACCATGATCTCAGAATTAACATTCCAAATTACCCAAAAGTCAGTGAAACCTGGTGATAGAACATCAGTTCCTTAAAATCAAAATCTGGGGCAGCTAGGTGGCACAGTGGATAGAGCACTGGCCCTGGATTCAGGAGGATATGAGTTCAAATCCAGCCTCAGACACTTGACACTTACTAGCTGTGTGACCCTGGGCAAGTCACTTAACCCCAATTGCCTCACCAAAAAAACCCAAAATAAATTTAAAAAAATCAAAAGCTATTTCATTTTGTCTTTGAATCCCTAGCAGCTGGGTAACTTACTTAACCTTAAGGTATTTAAACATTTATCTAAGATTATAAGTTGCATAAAAAATGAACTTCACTTAGGATCAAAGACTTAGAACTGGAAGGGACAACCTAGTTCAACCTCTTCCTTTTATAGTTAGAAAAACCAAAGCATAGAGAGATTAAGTGACTTGCCTAAGGTCATTCAGGTAGTGAAGCAGGATATTTCAACTCCAAAGTCAGTGCTCTTTCCACTGTACCATGATGTTTCTTTCAAAGCATATCAGCATCAGCTCTGCATATCAGTCTTTGAAAGTTGACTGGGAGGGGCAGCTAGGTGGTACAGTGTATAGAGCACCAGCCTTCAAGTCAGGAGGACCTGAGTTCAAATGTGACCTCAGACACTTATTAGCTGTGTGACCCTGAACAAGTCACTTAACTCCATCTACATCAAAAGAAAGAAAGTTGCCTGGAGGAATACTGAGAAGTTAAGATACTTGTGTAGTGTCATATAACCAGACCAATATTTAATGGAGACAGGGCTTGAACTTGACCCAGGTCTTCTTATGTATTACTCCATGCTATATGTTGGCATATTATTGGGGAAATTAATGTTGGGGTCTGATCTGGGATATTATCTGTTATTTATAACATCGTTTCTATGGGAAAATTTGTTCTGGACTTCAAAATGCCTCACTCACTAGACTGAAGAAACTTTACCTCATGATTATGGGGGTGAGGATATGTTGATATTGATGTTATATCTGTAACCCAGGTTTCAAAACCAAGAGAAATTTTGGGAGCTGCTGCTTAAATGAGATTCCCTTGATTGGTGATGAGAATGATTATTCTGTATGCCTAAGGGGCAGAGCTGTTTTGGAGAAGGACCTTATTCTTTCTTGCTACTTTAAGAAAGAACAGAGGTCCAAATCATTTTTAGAAATACACCAGGAGATAGCTAGATAGATTGATAGATAGGTAGGGATGGATGGGTAGATATATGGATAGATAGATGATAGATAGATAAAATGATAGATGGTAGATAGATAAATTAATAGATAAAGCTTGTAGGTGAGTTAATTCCCTTGTATATTCTGGTTTATTCTTATCTATATAACTTCTCTGATTTCTGTTTGCTTTCTGCTTTGATAAATGAATTTATTCAATCTGCTATCCACCATTTGTTTGTTTGTTTTTGTGAGGTAATGAAGGTTAAGTGACTTGCCCAGGGTCACACAGTAAGTTAAGTATCAAGTGTCTGAGGCTGGATTTGAACTCAAGTCTTCCTGAATCCAGGGCCAGTGCTTTATCCACTGTGCCACCTAGCTGCCCCCTGCTATCCACTATTTGTGACAGTTTTTTTAAACTAGCATTTTCTTGGAAAGGACTTAGATGCTTCATCCATTTCTCTTTAAGGGATAACAGCTGGAGAAATAGCTTGAACTAAAATTTCCCCTAGACTCACTAGAAGTAGCTAGGTGACTTGAGTGGATAGAGCACTAGGCTTGAAGTCAAAATGACTTGAGTTCAAATCCAGCTTCAGTCATTTTCTAGCTGGGTGACCTTGGGCAACTTGCTTAACTTCTATCTGCCTTAGTTTACTCAATTGAATAATTTGAAAAGTAATAGCACCTAACTTATAGTGTCTTTTCTAGCTCAAATTTGGTATTTATAAAGCATCTGGCACATATCAGGTGCTTAATAAATTCTTATTCACTCCAGGTGGCATATGGCTATAATTCCAGTCTAGTATCCTCTCTCTGAGAATAGCCTAGTGATCCAATCTTCTCATTCCCTCCATAAAAGAATAAAAGTCTCACTTGGAGAAGGGTGGGCACCATTCTTCCCCACGAGCAATTTTAGACAACTCATTTTTATATATTCATAATCTACATAGGTAATATACTCTTTATATATTATATACATTCTTATTTTTAATTTGGATGTTCAATTTTCTGTGTGTGTGTGTGTGTGTGTGTGTGTGTGTGTGTGTGTGTGTGTCTGCATTTGAAGAATGCGTTTTTTAGGATTCAGGCCCAAGTATAAACCAATTATACTTTAAGTGCCTGAATAATGAAGTTATTTTAAAAGCAAGGAGAATTATCAAGAGACAATTGATCATAGAATGTTTTATTCACTCCATCTGCCCCAATAAGTAGGGTAGCCTGAACAGGCAAGTTGATGGGTAAGGAAATGAAATCTGAGTTAATATCCAGGCAAGGATCAAGTAGAAGGTTAGGAAAGAAAAAACTAAAAAGAGGAGGCTGAAAATTCTGAAGTTCCTATTGAAGGCCAAAATTAGAAAATTTTTGCAACTTGTGAAACTATGTTCTTTTTCTTCTGTCACTATACATAAATACTATACTATATATAAAAAAGTTTTACCTGAAGTCCTTTCTGGCAAATTCTATTTTATTGGATGTTGGTGGAGGTAGAAGGAGAAAACACCCATACAAAGGTGTTGCTGGTTGGGGTCCTAGGACAATTTAGGAAAATAGCAGTCATGGAAACGAACTGGGAAGTACCATTCATAGAGGTTTTGGACTTGATTTAACATGAAACAAAGTTGTTGTTCCCAAGACAGACTCCTTGGAGCTGTTGCCTATAGGACACCACAGCATAATCATGATTGATTCATATATTTCATAATCATAACCACCCATTGCTGAGGATTTGAAGTTTTTAAATCTGCCTCATCGGATGATGAGTCTAACAAAAAAACCCCTACAACTACACATTTAAAATGAACAAAATATGCAAAAAATGATAAAAGGGTGTTAAAGAGGTAGAAAGGAGAAAATTGTGGGTGAAGAAAAATTTGTAAAGATTCAATTCCTTTCTCTTCAGTGGCCACAGAATTGGTTTCTGACATATTTCTATCTAAGAAGAAAAAAGAGCGGGATGGGGTGGAGAGAATCAGAGACAGAGAGAAGTGGAAAGGGAAGAGAGGACAGGAGGGAAGAGAAAGGGGAGGGGAGAGAGAGGGAGGGAGGGAGAGGGAGAGAAGGAGAGAGAAGGATGGAGAAGGAGAGAGAAGGAGGGAGGGAGAAGGAGGGAGAAGGAGGGAGAGGGAAGGAGGAATGTTATCTAGCTAGGCAAGGCTTCTTTAGAAAGGGATTTGGGAAAATACTTTTCCATATGTTATGAGAAGAGGATCATGAGGATGGTGAGGTGAGGAAGAATAAATCATATGTTAAATACAAAGAGATCAGTACAGAACTCTCTCTCGATTAGAAATCTACCCTTCCACCCAGGTTAAAAAAAAAATATTGTGCTGAAAGCAATGCCAGTTATTGTGTTCTTAAGGCATTTGCTACTGAAAACTGAAAGCTGTTCAACAACTATGTCTGGTTTCCAAGTGTTTGGTTGTTTCCTGTTTGTTTGTTTTGTCTGTTCTCATAAGTATATAGATTATTCTCTTCTTCTGATCAAAGTAGAGGGCAACTCTTTCAAAGCCTTATTTCCTGGAGAACCATATGGAAGTGTCTCATGAAAGATGACTGATACTTCATTAGAAAATCACAACAAAAATCATAAGCATCAAAAAAATAGGACTTTTCTTTTGACATAATGGCAATCTATAAAAAAATAAATAAATAATTGCTGTTGCAAAGGAAGAAGGGGCAAGATAGAAAAACAAAATATATAGTGATGGATCTTTTTATTTGGGCAGTTTGATTTCTGGAGATATGTTTTCTTTTGCTGGAAACATATAGGGGTAAAATCTCACATTCCCGTCTTGGGAAAATGTGTTGCTATAGGAGAGGAGCCAAAAGCCTGTGCCCATCTGTTTGTCTTTCATCAGTATTTTTCATTGATCTGGAGAGGAGAGAATGATGAGACACTATCAAGTAAACAGACTGCCTACAGGAAGGTGCCATGGAATGGGCGTCTAATTTGGAATCAGAAGATGGAAAATCCCACCCAACTCAGCTGCTTACTGGCTTTGTAACCTTGGCTCCATCATTGAACTGCTCTGGGATGTAGTTTTCTTATGTGGAAAATGATGAGTTGGTAATAAATGATCTTTATTGTATCTCTCCAGTATATCTCTCTGCAATATTTTGTAATAATGCTGGTAGAAGTAGAGGAGATTCAAACCCCTTGTTATTTGGATATTTTGAAATGGGACAGTTCAGATTGTGATTATTCATACTTCACTGGGGAAGCCACTTAGTTTCTTATTGGTTCATCTGTAAAATGGGGATAATAATTGCACCTATGTCCCCAGTTTATTGTGATGATAAAATGAAACAATATTTGCACAGTTCTATGCAAACCTTAAAGCACTGTGTAATAGCTAGCTATAGGCAACATCATCATTACAGTCTTAGATTATTTTAGGAAGGGTGTTGATAGTTTATCATTTGAGCTCACATTCATAAGGTTTATAAAGTACTTCCCTTGCTGCAACCTTATGAGATAAGTAATTAAGCATCAATATTTTCATTTTGCAGATGAGGAAACTGAGGCTCATAGAGTTGAAGTGACCTCCATGGTGACACAACTAATCAATATCAGAACTAGAATTTGAAGCTGTGTCTCCCAATCCTGTGCTCTTTCCACATCTCTGATTCTGGTTTATTTCCCAGCCTATTTTTAAACAAATAATAAACATTTATTAAGTAACATGCTTAAGAAATTTGCTAGGCAGTCACTGGAGATAAAAGGTTACAGAAATATGACTGGAAGTTATGATTTCTTGATAAGGGAAACTCCTGGGGGAAAAAAACTCCCTCCACCAATTGAAGTCATCATACCTACTGAATAGTATACTATTAAAGAGTTGTCTGGAACCTGAGAGCACAACTGCCTGGCCCAAGATGAAAGAGAAAATATTCATAAGAGGCAGGATTTGAACCCATATCTTCCTCATTTCAAGTTTAGCTCTTTCCTATGTCATATTGTGAGGGGGGAGGGAGAAGCAGGAAGGAGAGAATGGAGGACACTATACAGAGACAAAAGGGATATAGTCCCTGACTTTTTAGAGCTTATATTTTGTCAAGGGAGACAGTAAGATACTGTCTCTTTGAAGTACTTCCCTTACCTATAAGGAAGTATCGTCATGATACTTACGTAGGAGGGGGTTGGGTAAACAAATATGAAAAGGATGCAAGGTATTGCCTCTTTCATTGGTGCATGTCTTACAGAACTAGGAAAAGAACTTTTTTTAATAAAAACTACAAACTTATGAATAAAGTTTTTAGATAAGAAAATTAACTGTGTCATAAATGTAGAGGCAGGAGAAAGAAATATAGAGACACAGAGACAAAGACTGTGATGTTTAAAAGATAATGTGTGGTTGCCTTATTCCTGTCTCAAGTATAGAGAAAACTAGCTAGGGTTTACATATAAATTAGAAGATTTAGCACCAGTTTGGGGCATTAAGCATTAATTAGTGAAGCTCCTCCACCATGAGGTTGTTTGAGAAACAAAATGGGAAAGGAAGCTCTTCCTGCATCCCCAGAAGAGGCAGTCCTTCACACTACTTTAACCTAATTGGCTAGCATTACCCAAATCCATTGGTTCACTGGACTTGAAGGTGGTCCCATGTTGAGGTCAGCTGAGAAAATACTCTCTTGAGGGACAGGCAGGTGAGGCTTCAACTGAATTAACTTTAAGTAGGTTAATCAGCAAAGTCAATCAATCTCAGTCAATCCAATCAGTCTAAATCAATCTGGGGCCTTTGGGCATTGGCAAAGCCCATTCTTTTCTTACAAAACAAAGACAGACAGAGAAAGAAGCAGACAGATGGATACACAGAGGCAGAAAAAAAGAATATTTATTAAGTGCTTATTATATTCTAGGCACTGTTCCAACTTGTAGGAATACAGACACAAGCAAGACAGCCCTGTTGTCCTCTATCAGTTTACATTCTAATAGGAAATAATCAACACATAAAGGAAAGCTAGACATGAAGGGGAATAAAAAGTAATGACGAGACATGTTTCTGGAGGAAAAAAAAAAGATGAAACTTCCCCTGTCAGAAACCAGCAGATTTCATAGAATTAGGACAAGTAGATTCTAATGAAGAGAAAAGCAATAAGAGATTATGATGGTGGTTATACTGCTGGTGGCAAGGTTTAGGAATGGTGGAAAGTGACACAGAAGCTAGGCAAGATTAGTCTAAAACTCTTTTATCAAGTTTCAGGTGGTTCCAGGAGCAGAGTTCAAGGATCCAGCAAGGAAAGGAGGGAAATTAGACTGATAAAGAGCATGCAGGCAGTATGATTTGGAATACTGGCTAAGGATATAGGGTGACACTTTTTTGTATGTGAACAGTTTGATAAAAAGTGGACGTGGAAGAAACTTTTATTTCTTAAAAATTGTTTTAGGGGGCAGCTAGGTGGTACAATGGATAAAAGCACCAGCCCTGAATTCAGGAAATTCAGTTCAAATCTAGCCTTAGATACATGACACTTACTAGCTGTGTGACCCTGGGAAAGTCACTTAACCCTCATTGCCTCTCAAAAAAATTTTTTTTTAATTCAAGTATAAAGGAACATAAATTTTCAGAGACATAGACTAATGAAGTAGACCTCTTTGAAGACTGGTATATCTAGACCTATAGGAGTTTGTGTTCCTTTGCATGTAACTTTTTGAAGACTTAATATATTAAAACGTTCCATCCCCCCCCCCAATCAAACAACCATTTGAAGATTAGAATATGCTTAAATAAGGATTGTTGATTTCAAATGGGAGATTTGAAGAATTTTTATATTCTAAGTATAAAGTAAATCTGTGAACAGGAGCAGGCTCTTAGTTATCAATGAAAGTATTAAGAGTGAAGAACCTACTTAAGTGAAGATTGAAGACTAAAGAAACAACAAGGGGTATGAAGTCTCCAGCATTGTTGGGATTGAGTAGAGAAAGTGCAGCTTGAACAGATAGAAGACAGCATCTCTCAACCATGATCCTTGATTGGCTAAGGAGAGGTTCAACCTCACTGAAAAAAGCTTCATTCTCTACTACTTCCTATCAGTCCCACCTATGCTTTGAGAAATGTGAATGTTCTCTAAAGTACATGATGCTTGATCTAAAGCCAAGATGGCATAGGAAAGGCAGTAAGCACTCAGAGTTCCTGACACAATTGCTCCAAAAACTCCAAACACAGCCATTAGACAACTCCTGGAGCAGCAGACACCACCCCCCCAAAAAAAAAAAAGTGGGCTGAGATTATTTTCCAGCCAAAGACAGCTTAGAGGTTCCACAGAAGGGGGCTGCTGTCTCTGGCTAAAAGTGGAGTCCAACCCAACAATCATGCAGACACAGATCCAGTCCCAGGCATGCTATGCCAGAAAAACTTACCCCTGAACCTCCAATTAAGCTGCAACACTGTGTCTTCTGGAACTAAACTCATGGTCTGGTGAGAGGGCTGAATAGCAGGCCAGGGAAGAGACTACAGGGTTGTGTGCTTGAACTGAGAGGGAATTCAGGTATCCTACCCAACCAGGAAAAAGATAAACAGGAAAAAGAAATCTTTGGAGATGTTAAAAGGTTAAATAGTTTACATTCCTACATGGGAAGATGATATGTCTAAGTCATAAGAGCTTTCTGAGTATTAGGGCAGATGATAGGAATAAATTGACAGAGGGTAAAGGTGGGAATTGATTATAAAGGGATAATATCTGTAAAACATTTATTTTTTATATTTTGGGAGGGCAGTTGGGGTTGGTTAGTGTCTTGTGTCAGAGGCCAGATTTGGGCTTGGGTCCTCCTATGCCTAGGGTGGGTGCTTTGTCCACTGTGTCATCTAGCTTCCCCATGATGACATTGTTAGGGTAAAATTGAGGCGGGAGAGAAATGTACTGGGGGAGGGGAAAGGGGTGAATTAGAATGGGGTTATGGAGTGTGAATGAGCCTTACACTAATCAAAATTAGCTCAATTACATTAATCTCATCAGAGTTGGCTCAAGGAATAATCAACCTCATGGGTTTATTGTAAGGAAATATCTCTTTAGAGTACTATATAAATGTAGTTTACTATGAAAAAAATGATGAACAGGATACTATCAGAAACACCTGGAGGGACCTGCATGAGCTGATGCAAAGTGAAATCTACTGTACACAAAATAACAGTAATATTGTGAGTTGATCTGCTGTGAATGACTTGGTTGTTTTCAGCAATGCAATGATCCAAGACAACTCTGAAGATCTTATGAAAAATGCAATCCATCTAAAGAGAGAGAACTGATGGCATTTGAATACAGATTGAAAAGAATTTTTTAGTTACTTTATCAGAAAGAAACAAAAACTATAATGAGCAGGCTGCTACAGAAAGACCTAAATGAACTGATATAGAGTGAAATGTACAGTATACAAAATAACAGCAATAGTGTAAAATGATCTGCTGTGAATGACATGGTTATTTTCAGCAATGCAATGATACAAGATAACTCTGAAGAACTTATGAAAATTGCAGTCCATCTACAGAGCAAGAACTGAAGGTATCTGAAAACAGATTGAAGCATAATTTTTGGATAGTTCTTTAATCTGAAGTTTTGTTTTTGTCTGTTTTCTTTCACAATCTGGCTAATGTGGAGATGTTTTGCATGACTACTTATGTATAACTTATATTGAATTACTTGTGTTCTTGGAGGGGGGAGAGAGGGAGGAAGAGAAGTTGGAACACAAAGTTGTTAAAAATTGATGCCAAAATTTGTTTTTACATGTAATTTGGAAAATAAAATTATAAATAAACAGAAAAAAAGGTTAAAATAAATTACATGATGCTCTCTGCAGACATTTTGGGTTTGGGACATAAAAACAGAGGGGTGAAAGACAAGGTATGCAGCTGTTTTGCTGAGTCTCTTTGCTACAAGCTGATTGTTTATCTCAGTAATTTTGTGCATGAAGAGTTGGCTAAGTTTTTATGACTTGCCCAAACAATCAGTTTGAGCTACTTTACTATGACTTCTGTTTCCTACAAACTGTAGCATCATAGTGAGCTAATAGCTAAGCCAGAAAGTTGAGCTTTATCATTCTCTGATTTAACAATTCAATTCCATAATATATATTAAGGAGCTACTAAGCACTGTCCTAAGTGCTAGGGAAACAAATAAGAAAAAGAAAAAAAAATAATGCCTGTTTTCAAAGTGTGTACAGTATAATAGAGGCAGACAGCACGCAAAATGAAGCTGGAAAGGGAGGGAGGACAACAGAGTGCACTGGCACAGGAGTATCTTGTTCTGTAGAATTGAAACTAGGCAGAGTTGCAAATACAAAGTGGAGTGATATGGAAGTTCAATTTCTGCCCTCTTTAAAGGAAGACTTTGGGAGGAGTTTGGTACTCTACACTCAAGGTTACTTCTAAAATTAAGAGAGCAACAAATAGGGTGCTTTGAGTTTGTGGATGCTTCATTGGTTTGAGATGAGAATAGGAAAAAAAAATATTTCCCAGCCAAGGAGCAGTGAAGAAGAGAAGGGTAGTAGTTAGCAAAAAATCAATTTTGTGTGGTACAGATAGTCCTGAATAAAGTCATATTATCAAAGCCTGGAGTCTAGAGCTTTGAGTTAACATAAGCACATGGTTTTTCCTCTATCGTGTGTTTCACTGGCAGGTCCACCCCACACACACCAGCAGGAAGGTAAATTACAAATGAAAGATCACACATTCACTTAAAGGTAGATAACTATTTAAATAAAAATGGACAGGTGATTCTTGAAATCAAGATGGCAGAGAAGCAGCAAGTTCTCTCAACATTTATCTCCAAATGAATTTAAAATAAATGCTCAAATAAAATTCTAAAGCAACAGACCAACAAAACATTGAGATGATACATTTTCCAGCCCAAGACAAGAGAGATCCATGATACTGTAATAGGGGTTGACACAAAGTCTGTGTGGTATCAACACTGGCTGTGAACCTTGGAGGTGGCAACAGCAGCCACAGCATCTTCAAGAGATCACAACCAGAAATAAGGGGATTTGACAATTGGTCAGAAAGATGCTAAGGGTGCATAGATACTAGTTCTGGGTTCAGGACAGGACTCTATTTGGCAATTCTATTGCTAGTACCCACTTGCAGGTCACAGGTACAGGGTGGAGAAAAGCACTTGTCCAAACGGAGCAGAGGCCTTAAGGAGTAGTATCATTTGAAGTCACAGGAGAGAAGGCCCCATGAGGAGTTGTTTTGCTTTCAGTTACAAGGAAACTATGGCCCCAAGAAACAGTCTTTCTTTTTGTCACAAAGGAGCAGGAGCCCTGAAGAGCAGTACCACTTCCAATCACAACAGAACAGTGACCAGACCTCTCTCCAGATCACACCAACTTAAAAGCATGAAAACTTCCAAACCTCAGACTAGCTTTGAAAATAGCAGTGCTAAAAACCTGATTCTTCTACCCAGATACACCAGGAATGGATCCCAACTTTAAGATAAAGTTCAAAGTCAAGAAATAAGCTGGGAAAATGAGCAAATAAACAAAAAGAATTCTACTATTAAAAACAACTATCATAGCAAAAGAGATTAAGACACAAAATGAGAAGGTAACAATATCAAAATAGCTACAGTCTCAAAGAAGAATGTGAATTTTATATGAACCCAACAAAAGTTGCTGGATGAACTAAAATGATTTTCAAAATCAAATAAGAGTGATAGAGGGAAAAGTGGAAAATGAATGGGAGGAATGAAAGAAAATTATAAAAAGACAATTAATGGCTTGGTAAAAGAGACATAAAAAATACTGAAGAAAATAATACCTTAAAAAACAAAATTGGCCAAAGAGTTACAAAAGCTCACTGAAGAAAATAATTCTTTAAAAATTAGAATTGGAAAAAAATAGAATTGGACAAGTAGAAGCTAATGACTTCAGGAGATATCAAGAAATAATTGAACAAATTCAAAAAAATGAAAAAGTAAGAGAAAATGTGAAAAATGTCATTGGAAAAACAACCAAACTTGTAAAATAGATTAAGGAGAAAAAACTAAAGAATTATTAGGGCACCTAAATATGATGATCAAAGAAAGAGTCCAAACTTCATATTTCAAGAAATTTTAAAGGAAAACTGGCCCAATATACTAGAACCAGAAGTAAAATAAAAATTGAAAGAATCCACCAATCCCCACATGCAAAAAATCCCAAAGTGAAAACCCCTAAAAATACTATAAGCAAATTCCAGAGGTTCCAGGTCAAAGAGAAAATATTTCAAGCAGCCCCAAAATAACCATTCAACTACCACTGAGGCACAGTCAAGTACACACAAGTTTTAGCAGCTACAATGTTAAAGAGGTGGAGGGCTTAGAATATGATATTTGAGAAGGCAAAAGAGTTGGATTACAACCAAGGATAACCTTCCTCACAAAACTTTATATAATCCTTAAGAGGAAAAAATGGGTATTCAATAAAATAGAGGACTTTCAAGCATTCTGATAAATAGACCAAGGAAAAATAGAAAATTTGACTTTCAAAGACATGACTCAAGAGAAGTGTAAAAAGATAAAAATGAAAGAGAAATCATAAGGGATTTGATCAAGTTAAATTATTTATACTCCTGTATGGAAAAGGGATACATATAACTCCTAACATTATCATTATTAGGTCAGTTAGAAGGATTCTACATAGAAAGAGAGTACAAGAGTGGTTTAAGTATATTGAGACGATTCCCCCACCCCCCAAAAAATGGATGGATGAGAAAGAGGGATGGACTTGGAGAAGGGGGAAGAATAAGAATGGGGAAAATTATCTCAAATAAAAGATGTGCACAAGGAAGAGATTTTACAGTGGAAGAGAAAATGCATGTGGGTTGGGGAGGGGAGAATGCTCAAGCCTTACTCTCATCAAAATTGGTTCAAAGAAGGAAAATATATACACAAATACATATATATATACATATACATACATATACATATATATATATACATACACACACATATATACACACTCAATTGGGTAGAGAAATCTACCTTACCTTATAGTGAAGTATAGTGAAGTAGGGTGATAAAAGGGAAGACAGATTAAAGGAGGCAGTGATCAGAAGCAAAACACCTTCAAGGAGGGACAGGATAAAAAGATACATAGGAGAATAAAACAAAAGAAAATTGGTTAGAGGAAATGCACAGTTAGCAATGTTAATGGGTAAATTTACCCATAAAATAGAAGTGATAAAATAGATCAGAAATCAGAATCCAACAATATGTTGTTTACAAGGAATACACTTGAAACAGAGAGAGACACCCAAAGCTAAAATAAAATATGGAATGAAATCTATAATGTTTCACCTAAAGTAAAATAAAATTTAAAAAAAGCAGAAGTAGCTATCATGAACTCAGAGCAAAATCAAAAATTAAATTAATTAAAAGAAATAAGAAGGAAAATTGCATCTTGTTGAAAGGCACCATAGACAATAAAGTAATATCAATACTAAATATATATGCATCAAATGGTATAGTATCCATATTCTTAAAGGAAATGTTTAATGAATTAGAGACATAAATAGAAAGTAAAACTATGCAAGTGGGAAAACTCAACGCTTTTTCTCTCAGAACTAAATAACTCTAACCATAAAATAAATAAGAAAAAGAAATTTAAAGAGATAAAAGAATTTTAGAAAAACTAAATATGAAAGACTTTTGGAAAAAAATAAATGGGAATAAAAATAAGTAGACCATCCTCTCAGCTATACATAACACCTTCACAAAAAGTGACCATGTATTTAGACATAAAAACCAAAATAACGTCAAAATGGGTTCATCCTGCAGACATAAAAGGTGATAGCATAAGTAATTTAAGGAAGAATGGAAAATTTATCTATCAGATCTATGGAAAAAGGAAAACTTTATGACCAAAGAGATAGAGAGCACCATTTGGAATAAAGTGGATAATTTTGATTATACTAATCTTAAACAGCTTTGCACAAGAAAACCAACACAAGCAAAATTAGAAGGGAAGCAGAAAACTGGGGAAAAGGTTTTATACCAAGTTACTCTGATAAAAGCCTCATTTCTCAAATATATAATGATTTGAGCCAAACTTACAAAAACAAGAGCCATTCTCCAAATGATAAATGGTCAAATGATAAAAACAAGTCTTTTTCAGAAGAAGAAATCAAAACTATTGGTAATCACTTGAAATAATGCTCTAACTCATTCTTTTTTCCTTTTTTTTTTTTGTGAAGCAATTGGGGTTAAGTGACTTGCCCAGGGTCACACAGCTAGCAAGTGTTAAGTGTCTGCGGCCGGATTCAAACTCAGGTACTCCTGAATCCAGGGCCGGTGCTTTATCCACTGTGCCATCTAGCTGCCCCTCTAACTCATTCTCGATTGGAGAAATGAAAATGAAAACTCTGAAGTATTACCTGACACCTCTCAGATTGACTAACATGACAGAAAATGAAAATAATAAGTGCATAGGGGGCAGCTAGGTGGCGCAGTAGATAAAGCACCGGCTCTGGATTCAGGAGTACCTGCGTCCAAATCCGGCCTCAGACACTTGACACTTACTAGCTGTGTGACCCTGGGCAAGTCACTTAACCCCCATTGCCCCGCAAAAAATAAAAAAATAATAAGTACATGAATAGATGTGGGAAAATAGGGACATTAATGTTTTGTTGGTGGATTTGTAAAGTGGTCCACACATTTTAGAGAACAATTTGGAATAGTGCCCAAAGGACTGTAAAACTATGCATACCCTTTCACCCAACAATACTACCACTAAGTATATATCACAAAAATATTTTTAAAGGGGGTTGGTATATGCACAAAAGTATTTGTAGCTGATTTTTGTGGTGGCCAAGATTGGAAGTTGAGGGGATCCCATCAATTGGGGAATGGGTGAACAATTTGTGGTATATGATTGTGATGGAATTCTATTTTGCTGTAAGAAATGATGAGTTGGATGGTTTCAGGAAAAAATAGGAAAACTTAGGATGTTGCTATTGTTTATCCTCCATAAGCAATAATATCATGGTGTTGGTGACAAGGTATACTGTGTCTGACTATGGCTAATTAGTCAAATATGAGCCCAGAAGGCTCTACCACAGGTCAGACACAAGTAATCCATTTGAACATTTGGGATGGAGAGGTCTCTCAATTTGCATATCTCCCATTTCTTTTGTGATACTGTGATTCTTCTTTGTTCAAGGAGCACAGTCTCTTCTTTGATGTGAGCATGCCATTTTGGAAGTACTATGTCAATGTTTCCCATGTCTCACAATCAATACCAAAGTTCTTCAGAGGGACCTTGACAGTGTTCTTGTACTGCTTCTTCTGAGCTCTGTGACTTGTGTGAGTTCTCTGTAAAATAGTCTTTTAGGTATATGTACATTTGGTATTCAGGCTACATGGCATGCATTCAGAGTTGCAATCTCAGCAGTAGAGTTTGAATGCTTGGCAGTTCAACTCCAAAGAGGACCTCAATATGTGGTACCTCATCTTTCCAGGTAATCTTCAGAATCTTCCTAATACAATTCAAAGGGAAGTGGTTCAATTTTCTGCCATGGTAAACTGTTCATGTTTCATAGGCATACAACAATGAAGTCAGCACAAAGGCTCTACAGAACTTCAGTTTGGTATGTAGTCTCATACATCTTCTCTATCACCCTTTCTTTTAGAACCTGCCAAATGCTGAGCTAGCTCTGGCAATTCATGCATCAACCTCATTATGTATGTGGACATCCTTGAAATGTGCACTGCTAAGGTAAGTGAACTTATCCACAGCATTCAAAATGTCTTCATTTACCATAACTAATGGTTCTATGCATGGGTAACTTATATAAACTGTTGCAAAGTGAAGTGAGCAGAACCAGGAGAACATTGTACACAGGAATAGGAATATTGTAAGGATGATCAATTGTGAAATGACTTAGCTACTTTTATCAAAACAATAATCTAAGACACTTCCAAAGGAACCATTATGAATAATGCTATCTTCCTCCAGAGAGAGATCTCATGATAAATTCTAAATAGAGATTGAAGCAGACTTTTTCACTTTTTTATTTTTCTTGCTTTTTTACTTATTTTTTTGCCACATGGATAACATAGAGATAGGTTTTGTATTATTTCACATACAAAATTGATATCATATTCCTTACTTTCTCAGTGGGTGGTAGAGGGGCAGGATGGATGGAAAAATTTGCAAATCATATTTTTAATGTTAAAATAAATAAATTAGTTTTAAATTAAAAGAAATAAACATGGACAGGTACAGGAAAATGGAAAAGGTAGAAGTCTGAATCATTATTCTGAGTCACATCCTATTCTGAGTGGCATCCTTTCTAAGGGCATATGAATAGGTAGGTTATTAGGAAAAATCAAATAAGAACAGGGATTGTAAACAATTGCAGAAGTCCCTCCAAGTGGTCTTTTGAAAAGTATTTGTTGAAATTTTATGGTTGCCATGTTATAGTCATGCTGGATAGAGCATAGGGCTAAATGTCAGAAGACTTGGACTTGAGCCAGTCACTTTACCTCTATATTACCAAGGCCTTAATTTCAGATCCAATTAGAGGATAACTAAGTTCCCTTCCAGACTAGGAGGGACACTAGTTAAATACATGGACATAGAAAGGACCCCTAAGCAGAATACCAAAAAACAAAGAAGAGATTATTAAGATACCACACAAGGAATGGCCAAATTTCACTTTTTAGTCTTCAATATTTTGGTTTACAATGCCTCACTTCACTTTTTCATAGTACCTGGTACACTGGTCTTTGCAGCCTCACTCAACAAACTGACAATTTCCTTGAACAGAAATAAAGGTTTTTAAAAAAAGAGAGAGAGAGAGAGATGCAAGGTTCCTAGCAACAGATGCTGGACAGATGCTTTCTTTTTTTCTTCTTTTTTTTTTCAAGCACAGAAGTCAGACAAGGGCAAGCTTTATGCCGATGTTAGATTCTGCCAGCCAGCTGCTGCCACAGCAACCATGAAGCAAGTGGATTTCCTTTGTGAGTGTTTAACATCCTCCAACACCAGATGTCACTCTCTAAGTTAACCATCACTCATAACTGCCACTTCTGTTTCCAGGCTTGAGGGACAATTTTTCTGGGCCAGTGCTTTCTTACATTATTTCATTAGAGAGAATGTGAAGGAAAAGAGAATCTGACCTCCTTGATAACATGCTTCTTGACAACCTGTGAGAATTTGTGGTTGTAAAATAGATATGTTCTCACTAGAGAGAATTGCAAAATGAAGCTCCAATCCCACAGGCATGCAAATCATTTAATGGTGTACACGTGATTTAACACAGATAGGGTTAAGACTCTTAGGGAAGAAAAAATAATAATATTTGGTTTATATTCCCACCACTAGGAACAAGATATTAAGAAGTGAGCTCCTCCAGTATGTCATTGAACAATGAGGTTGATACACTGAAAGAGAGCAAAAGAATGTCAATAATTATTCTTCATTATGACTCATACACTCTATGCTATGGTCACTCTAGATATACTTCAACAGACCCTGGCACAATTAAGATGACTTGTTCCCCAGGGAAAGAGCTTTGTGTTAGCTAAGCATGACTGAGCTTTAAAGGTTAGACACTGTCCTGAGATTGCAAAAGAGAAGAGAGACTGATTCCTGTCTCTCCTTATTTGCGCCAGAATTTTAAATGGACTCTTTATCAGAACTCTGTACCTAGCTATTAAATTACTTTAATTTTTAAAAGTGCTTTTACTAGGTTGATTGCATGATTTTAAATCTTACTTCCCTGAAATCTACAGGGAATCCCCTTGAAAAAAACATTTTGTAGATCTGAAAGAAACCAGCTCTGTTTTCTACTTTTCTAGGAATTAAACCCCAACAAAGATTTGGAAGATATTTCTGAAGATCATAGGACAATAAATTTAGACCTAGATGAGACCTTAAAGGTCATCTGGTCCAATCTCTTCATATTATAGATAAAAAATGAGGCCCAAGAAGATTAAATAACTGGCTAAAGATAACATAGGTAGTAAATGATAGAACTGAGATTTTAATTCAGGTCTTTTGACATCAAATCAAGAACTTTTTCTTTGAATACAATATTGTGATGTGTCAGACATAAAAGTTGAAAGAATTTAATGACAAACTAGAGCTTTTTATCATATACTAGGTCAGAGATCCTTAACATTTTGTGTGTGTTATAGACTTCCTTGGGAGCCTGTTGAAGTCTATGTGCCCCCTCTTTGAATGTTTTTTTAATGTAAAAAAAAAAAGTTGATACATAAGATTACAGAGAAAATGAATTACAGTTAACCTTTCCACATCTTGAGAGTTATGGGCATGGTGCCCCCTATCTGGAAAGTCTGCATAAAAAATTTTGACTCTCCCTTCATACCAGAGAAGTCTTCTGCTTTTGCAGATTTCCTTCTTTCTCTTCTTGATATTATACAATACTATAAATATGTTTTGTGCATTTCCAAGTTTCTAAACTTTTTGTGTCATTTGCTGGTCTTTGTGCGTCATCTGTGGCTTCTGTAAAACTCCCCAAAATTCCCACTTAATTTTGGTTTTTGTTGTTCTTGTTGTTGTTGTTATTGTTGTTTGCAGGGCAATGAGGTTTAAGTGACTTGCCGAAGGTCACACAGCTAGTAAGTGTCAAGTGTCTGAGGCAGGATTTGAACTCAGGTCCTCCTGAATCCAGGGCCGGTACTTTAGGCACTGTGCCATCTAGCTGCCCTCCCCCATTTAATTTCTTATGCTGATCCATGATATATCAAAATAGTGATGGGGAAAGCCACAACGTAGAAAGGATAACTGTATATTGAAATACTGCTATTATCAAATACTTTTATTATTTAAAATAATAAGCTCACAGACTCCAGGTTAAGAATTTTTGCCCTAGACCAGTGATTTCTAAATCTAATTTTAGGGTACATCAATAGGGATATAAACAATATAGCATAACACCCCTTAGCATGCCTGGTATGAATTTCACATTATAACCATTAACATAGGATATTAGCTACCCACTACTCTCTCTCTATCTATGAGTTCAGGTACTTCAACTTTCCATCACACTGGAAGGTGTGAGAATGTTCCTAGAAAATGACTGCCACCACACATATCTCAAACATTCTCAGGGACTTTGGAGAAGCCCTGTTGTTCAGGGGCATTCTCTTTCTACTAGTTACTTCAATTTGAGCCCTCACTTTTTGAGATTTCCATATACACAAAATCAGTCATTTCACACAGAGGACACCATTAACTTAAATATAAAACATGTAGTTATCGTGTCATAGCAGATAGAGTGTTAGGCCTGAAGTCATGAAAATGAGTTCAAATGTGACCTCAGACACTCATTAGCTGTGCTACCCTGGGCACATCACTCAACGCTGCTTGCCTCAATTTCCTCATCTGTAAAATGAACTAAAGAGGAAATGGCAATCCATTCCATTTTCTTTGCAAAGAAAACCCTAAATGTGGTGTCATGAAGAGTCAGACACAAATCAACTGACTAAGCAATAACAATAACTAAAAAAATCAATAATAATATATCCCGATTACTAAAAATAATTGCAGAAATAGGCAAAATACCATAATCCACACATCTGGATCACATTATCCCACCATTCCACACAGTAGGACGAAATAAGCATATACATCAAGAATCTTAACAGAAAGGAAACCCAGCAGAAGACAACTTATGTGTTGGTGGTAATTTACAGCTCTGGACTGCAAAACTTGATTTGTTTTCCCATGGATAGTCTATACCACACAAAGCAATTTCTTTACTAACTGGTCTCCAGATTTCCCTTGCTGGGCAAACCTTCCACTCTTGAACTGATATATCAGTAGTAAGCTCTTTTAACTCATAATCTTAAATTGGCAGGTATATCTATAGTCATGTGAAGAAGTGCTCTAAATCATTTTTGATTAGAGAAATGCAAATTAAAACAACTCTGAGGTACCACCTCACACCTGTAAGATTTACTAATACGACAGAAAAGGAAAATGATAAATGTCAGAGAGGATATGGGCAAATTGGGACACTAATACACTGTTGGTGGAGTTGCAAACTGATCCAACCATTATGGAGAGCAATTTGTAACTATGCCCAAAGGGCAACCAAACTATGCATACCCTTTGATACAGTCTGTCTCAAAAAGAGATCACCAAAAAATATGGAAAGGACCTTCATATACAAAAATGTTTATATCAGCTCTTTTTGTGGTGGCAAATAATTTAGTGGATTCTATCAATTGAGGAATGGCTGAGCAAGTTGTGGTATGTGAATGTAATGGAATTATTGTGCAATAGGAAATGATAAGCAGGCAGATTTCAGAAAAACATGGAAAGACTTACACAACCTGATGCAAAGTGAAATGAACAGAATCAGGAAAACATACACAAAAACACTGTGTGATGGAAAATACTATCGACATTCAGATAAATATTTTATGAACTCTAAATGCCAATTGAAGCATACTATCTTTATTTAATTTTTGGTGTTTTTTTTTCCTTTTGGTCCGTTTGTTCTTTCACAACTGCAACTAATGTGGAAATATATTTTACATGATTGGACATATATAATATATATCAAATTGCTTACCATTTTAGTAAGAGGGGAGGGGAAGGAGGAAGGGAGAAAAGTTTGGAACACAAATTATTATAAAAATGAATACTAAAATTGTCTTTACATAAAATCATGAAAAAATAAAATACTATTAAAAATTTTTAAATCAATAAAAATATTAAAATAAAGTAACAGGTGGTACAGTCGATAGTCAGGCCTTGAGTCAGGTGTGTGACCCTGGACAAGTCACATAACCCTGTTGGCCTCAGTTTCCTGATCTCTAAAATGATCTGGAGAAGGAAATGCAAACAACTTCAGTATCTTTGCCAAGAAAACTCCAAATGGGATCATAAAGAGTATGACATGACTGAAATGACTAGAGAGTAACATCCTTTAAAAAAGTCTGGGGGGTTATTTAACTATTGTGATGATAAATAGTTTTCTTAAGCCTGAAAAATATAATGCTCCTGTATTGGTTCTCTGGGCAATGCAGACAAACCCAACAACACTTTTCTCTGGATAATTCTGTGCTATCTAATTATTTTCTGTTTTCTTAAAGCAGCTGCTAAGTCTACTATCCTTTTGCCTCCCCAACAACTTTTCTCTCTTTGAAGCAAATGGAGGCATCAGAAAGCAACCAGGACCTTCTGAAAGGCCTTTTTTCCCAAACACACCATACTAAAAGGCAATAGCTAAAATGCAACAAAATTCTGCTGTACTCTAATTAGCTTGCAGCAAAGTTTTTCCTTCAACAAAGCCTCCAGGTGATATTTATCTTCCAATCAGCAGGTAAAGCCTGTCAATCTTAGAAGTACTCATTTTAATGTATTACACTCACTTTTAATAGTGTGTGTGTGTGTGTGTGTGTGTGTGTGTGTGTGTGTGTGTGTGTGAGAGAGAGAGAGAGAGAGAGAGATGCTGAAGTCAGTTACACTTTTTTTCTTTCCAGAGACACAGCACTGAAGCAAGGAAGAACTCTAACACATATGGGCAAATGACCCTGGGCAAGATATCTAACCTCTCAATGCTATAGGCAACTCTCTAAAATTAAAAGTTGAGTTTCTTCATCTGGGAGTTCTCACACTAATGAAATAATAATTCAGTCCCTATCCCTGTTTCCCACTGCTCCTTTATACATTCCAGTCAAACTGAATATTTTATTCTTCAAACACATGCCTTGTTCAATCTCCTTCCTAAGGCTAACCCACCCCGCCCCATTCATCTCCATCTTTAAAATTCTAACACTCCTTCAAACATCAGCTTAAATGCCACCTTTCTATTAAGCTTCCTGTGATCTCCCCATGCAGATGTGACTTTCCTCCTCCAATCTCCCTAAGCATATGTACCCCTTCTTCCATCTTCACATTAGATCTAATATTATGGTTCTCAATATATATGCCTTATTTCCTCTAATACATTGTAAACTCCCTAAGAATAGGAACAAAGTATTATTATTGCAGTATCTTTTATTGTATCCTTCATATTGCCTATCATAGTACCAGAGAGAGACACAGACAGAAAGACAGAGGCAGAGAGAGCATTTATTAAGTATGAAGTGATTATTAGTCATTAATAAAAATTCATGTAATAACTTATGCTGTGTGTAAATCATACAATAGATGTATTATCCATGGGATTCAGGAGTAACTGGGTCCCTTAAGGCTATCAAGCCAAATCTCAGTCTTCTGGAAATTCTCCGAGCAGAACTCGACAATGTATAAACAGAAAGTGATTAGTTAAGTATGCACCTAAGCACTGGGATATATAAATGAAATTGTAGAGTTGTAATATAAAAAGGAATCTTGTAGTCCAAACCCTCTCATTTTGTAGATGAAGAAACTAAGGCCCAGAAAAATTAAGTGACATTCAAAATCACACAGCTAGAAGATCCACGACTAAAATGCAGTTTCCTGACTTTAGTTTAGTATTCTTACCTCTCAATATTTAAAACTTTAGCATTTCACATTTAATAATTCTCTTTGAAGCAATGGATGGAAGTTGAAGAGAGGCAAATTTAGGCTTAATTTCAAGGAAAAATTTATAATAATCAGAACTATCCAAAAAACTGTAATGAACTTTCTTAGAAGACCTTCATTGAAGGTCTTCACAAAAACAAGCTAACTGGTTGGATTAGATACTGGGGTGATTCTTTTCCACTTATAGGTTGGATGAGCTGGCTTTTAAAGTCACTTCCAATCCTGAGTTTCTATTACATGATTTTGTGTCATCTAGATACATAAGAACCCTGTAGTTTAATAAGAATGTACTTACGTGTTTCAGAAATTTAAAAGATGTTTGATTAATCAGAATGCCTTAGAATGAATTCCAACATAACTCTTGGATTGTAGTCTTAGAGAGAGAGCCAATCTAATATGTTACAATCATTCCTAATTGTGAATTAGAGATCCTAGAGAAAAGGAAGTACCCTCAAGTTCGTGTTCTCTTTCCAGGCCATTTCCCAGGAGCCCCCTATATATACTCCAGGCAAACCAAATGTCACCCTTCCTTTAAGATGATGAATAGAGTATACAAGTATTTGTCTACAAGTACAGATGTGTGGGCAAAAACCTCACTGTTAGATGGTTATCCAAATTCACCTTCTTTAGAAGAAATTTTTATTTCTTCTTAGATAAAATTTTGAAATGTAGACTATTTTTTATTTTATTGCTTATTATTGTTGGGCTTTTTCTTTCTTTCTTTTTTTAAACCCACAAACACTATCCCCAGTTTTCTGGTTCTCAGCTAGTTGGTTTCCAGGCATATTAGAAATTCAGGAGAACTTACTGGCAGGACACCCAGTACTCCCTGATTTGAGGCCAGTTCTGAAGTGGAAAGGTGCATGGAAAATGGGTCAGGGCAGTGAAAAGTGGCTTCAATTTGGTATGAGCAGTAAATGAAGTCTCAATTGCCTAAAGAATATTCCTATTTGAATAGTTTTGTTCATCTCCCATCACAACATCCATCACAAAAGTGGACTTTTCTCCTCTGTGGTTACTCTTGGCAACTTCTGCTCAATATGAAAAATGCCTTAATGGCCATGGCCCACATACCAATATAAATGAAACAGAAAAAGTTATACAAATAGAAAATATCCAAACACATTGGAACTCTTTTTCAAAAATGATGTGCTTCTTGGCTTTTCCATTTTCCCATACAAGTGAGTTAAGCTCAAGGTCTTGTAGCTAAACATCTTTCTCACTCGTTACCATGGTATACTGCAGTTGGGGTCAGAGAATCTGGGTTCATATTCTGTCCCTGACACTAAAATTCTTTGTGATCTTTGGCAGGTCTCTTAACTCCCTTAGGCCTCAGTTTCATCATCTGTAAAATGGGAGGAGGGGTCACCAGATGCCCTCTACAGTCCCTTTCAGCTCTATATTTATGATAATAATTAAAAGAACTCCTTTCTGGTAGCAAAGAATTGGAAATTAAGGATATGCCCATCAATTGGGGAATGGCTGAACAAATGGTAGTATGTGATCATAATGAAATACTATTGTGCTATAAGAAATGATAAGCAGAATGCTCTCAAAAAAACCTACAATGACTTACATGAGCTGATACTAAGTGAAATGTATTGTGTACAAAGTAACAGCAATATTGTAAGATGATCAGCTATGAATGACTTATCTCAGCAATACAATGGTCCAAGAGAATTCTGAAGGACTTATGATGAAAATGCTATCCATCCCCAGAGAAAGAACTGGTGGTGTCTGAATACAGATCAAAGCATATTTTTTTTAACTTTTTTTCTTGAGGTTTTTTGTCTGTGTTATTTCATAACATGATTAATATGGAAATGATTTGAATGACTATACATGTATAACCTATATAGAATTCTTTGTCTTCTCAAGGGGCAGGGGGAGTAAGGGAAAGAATTTGAAGCTCAAAGATTTAGAAATGGATGTTAAAAATTGTTTTTACACGTAATTGGGAAAAATAAAATACCAAAAGAATTAATTAATTTAAAAAGAGCTCCAGGGGCAGCTAGGTGGCACAGTGCAGATAAAGTACCGGCCTGGGATTCAGGAGGACCTGAGTTCAAATTCGGCCTCAGACACTTACCAGCTGTGTGACCCTGAGCAAGTCACATAACTCTCACTGCCCCCCCCCAAAAAAAAACTCCATAGTTTTCAAATAGCATTTCATTTTATCCTCCCTCAACCATGGGAGGTAGATGCTACTATGATATCTATTTTATGGATGAGGAAACTGAGGCAAACAAAGATTAAGTGACTTGCTCATGGTCACAGAACTAAGTATTTGAGGCTTGATTTGGACTTAGGTTTTCTTTTTTATTCTTTTTTTGGGACATTTTTATTATGTCCAAATATCTTTTTTTAACTTAATATTTTATTTTTCCCAAATTCCATGTAAAAACAATTTTGAAATTCATTTTTTACAATTTTGAGTTCCAAATTCTCTCCCACCCTTTCTCCCCTAACCCATCATTGAGAAGGCAAGCAATTTGTCAAAGGATTTACATATGCAGTCATGCAAAATATATTTTGGTTATGTTGTGAAAGAAAATACAGACAAAAAGGTGGTTTTTTAAAGTATGCTTCAATATGCATTCATATTCCATTAATTGTTTCTCCTAATGTGGATAGCATTTTTCATCATAGATCCTTAAGAATTATCTCAGATCTTTGTATTTCTGGGACCAGCTAAGTTATTCACAGTTGATCATTGTGCAATATTGTTATTATTGTGTACAATGTTCTCCTGGTTCTGCTCACTTCATTTTGCATCAGTCCATGTAAGTCTTTCCAAGTATTTATGAAAGCATCTTGCTCATCATTTTTATAGCACAGAAGGATTCCATGATATTCATATACTGCAACTTATTCAACCATTCCCCAATTCATGAGCATCCCTTCAATTTCTAATTCTTTGCCACCACAAAATGAGCTATACATATATGTGTGTGTACATATATATACATACATACATATATGTAGGTATGTACATGCATATGCATTTATATATGTACACATACATAGACATGTGTATGTGTATATATGTGTATGTATATGTGTGTGTGTCCCTTCCTTTTTTAAAATCCCTTTGGGATATAGACCTAGTAGAGCTATTGATAGGTCAAAATTTTATGGACATATCCAGTTTTTCCAGACCAGAATCCAGACCAGAGTCCAGAATCCAGTTTCCTCCTGATGACATCTTACCACTTCAAGAAGACAAGAGAACTCAGAGACTTTATATGTTTTGTTAGTTTTTACTATCTCCTTTCTGTTATAATATACACTCTCTGTAACATGTACTCTCTGCAGAGGCTCTCCCTTTGCACGACTAATGTCAAAGCATCGGTTCATGAGGACAAAAAAATTGCCCCTCTGGACAAAACTTTCCTCTCTTCCTTTTCTATATTGTTGTTCACATATTATTGGTTAGCAATAGTTATTATATTCTTTTTACTGTTCCGTCAAGGAAATATTTTGTTTCTTGAGGAACAAAAGGGGGGAATGTGGTAAAAAGTTTTAACAGTCAGTTAGATAATGGAGAGACGCCAGGTTCTTTTTAGGACCACCGTTTTGGGGAGGAGACCAACAGCATGAGCTATGCACACCAGTCCGCCTGCGACGCACGCCAGATTGCCTGCTGAGCACTCGACTTCCGGGGTGCGAGCTTAAAAGGCAAGGAGAGAACGGAAGTGGGGCCTTTTTTCCTGCTCCGCTGGTCTCCTGGCTGTGCTGCACAGACCCGGACTGGAGTTTGACTCGGCCCAACTCTCAGTTAACAGCATGCGCTTGACTCGGTCTCTCTCCCCAAAGGTGGCCTTGGGTTTTGGTGAGTTTTATACAGAATATAGACTAAGCCTAGACTTAAGATGATTTGTATTGTATTTCTACTTTCCTATCCTTCTAATCAACATCACCTTGTGACTACCATACAATAAAAGCTCTATCTAGAAAACCAGAAGCTTCTTCCATTTACTAGTCTGGGAGATAAATTAAGGGAAAGGTTAAGTAGGGTAGATTTATGATCTAATATCCAATTTTAATCTCACAGAATTCAGGTCTTCTTGACTCCAGATTCGATGTTTTTATGTACTACGCCACTCAGATGCCGCAACGATCTTGTAGCCAAAGTTAAATCTCTTTTAGGGTCTCAGTTTCCCACTCCCAACATCCTGATAAGGAAATTGGATTAGATAGCCACCAATGTTCATTCTACCTCTCAGATAATGCTTCAGTGCAAACTGTAATCAAAAACAAGATCTTCTTTTGAAGGAACAGGGAGAGGGAAGTAGTGGTAATAATTTCTACAAGCCTTTTAACAAGAATTTTACTTTAAGCAGATGAATAAATTCAATTCAATTCAATTCAGTTCTACAAATATTAGTTAGATACCTAATGTGTATGTCACCATGGAAAATAGATTTTGGAGGTGTAAAAACAAAAAGTAATCCTGCCTTCAAAGAGTTTACATTCTATTGGGGTTACCATGTTTCCAGAAGTATCTAAAAATTACACAAATGTAATGGAAAGAGGTAGAAAGAATTGGTGAGTGGGAGGAGAGACCTCACATAGAAAGAGGCACCTGAGATGTATTTATAGAAACTAGAGATTCTCATAAGTAGAGGTGAGAAAGGAGTCCATCTAGGACAAAGGGTTGGAGGGTAAAAGATAGAGGCAAGAGAATAGCTATAGTAAGTGAACCTGTTGTGTTTGTGTGTGTATATATATATGTGTGTGTGTGTGTGTGTGTGTGTGTATGTATGTGTGTGCGCGCGCGCGCACGCATGTGCACGGGCCTGCAAACCCTGGTGAGGGCAGGTATAGATCTTTCATTAACCTAGGAAATACCAGGGTTGGAAAACCCTTCTATATTTGTAGTCAAACAAAGCATATATAATTCATTAACTTTGAGAACTGCTTATAGAACTCAGATGATAAACAACATACCTATCATCACATACTTCATGACAGAGGCAAGATTTGAAGCCAGGCCAAGCAATTGATTGACAAGCACTTATTAAACACCTACCATGTGCCAGACACTGTCTTAGGCACTGAGATACAAAGGATTAAATGATCTCTACTCTTGAGGAGTTCATGGCTTTATGGGGGAGAAAAAATATGCATACATGTATATAAACACACACACATATATACACATATATGTATGTGTATGTATACATAGTCATGTGTATCAATAATTTAGATGGAAGTCTTTGTATAATGGATATTCATGTATAATCAATTACATAGGCATAAATTTTATTTTTTTAAATTTTAAAATACATAATACAAATATTATTTAGTAGTTTATGGATAGACAATAATATATGTATGTGTATACACTATATATATAACTTAAGGATAATATATACATATATGTGTATACATATACATACATACATACTTGTCTTTCTGTATACTACTTTGGTGTTCTTTTTAATATTTATTCTAAATATATAAACACAAAAATAAATATAAAAAGAATAATTACAAATTAATATGTAGTAGTTAAATACAAGATATTATGGGAAGGCTATGGCTATTTGGGAGGATAAGGAAAGAATTTATGTTGAAGTTAGTGTTTGATATGAGTTTTAAAGGAAGAGAGAAACTATGAGGCATAGATGAAGGAGTGCATTCTAGGCATGAGGGGTGACCTCTACAAAGACATAAAAGAAAGAAGAGTAGTGTGTGTGAGAAATGAAGAAAAGACAGGTTTAATTGAATCAGGGAGTGCAAGAGAGATTAATGTACAATGAAGTTAGAAAGGTAGATCACAGCCAGTTTTTGTAGGGTTTTAAAGCTAAACAGAGGAGTTTATGCTTTATCCTAGAAGTGATAGGAAGTCAATGAAGGTAACTGAGAGGGGAATTGAGAGGGTCAGTCTATGATTAAGGAAAATCACTTTGGCGCTGTATGTAGGATGGAAAGTGGTAAGAGACTTCCTAAGTGCACTTCAAATTAAAAACTTTAGCAAAGTTGCAGGATACAAAATAAACCCACATATATCATCTGCATTATATTATTATTATATTACCAACAAAGTTTAGCAACAATAGAAATAAAGAGAAATTCCATTTAAAGGAACTTTGGACAATGTAAAATTCTTGGGAGTCTACCTACCAAGACAAACCCAGGAACTAAGTGATCAGAACTATGAAACACTTTTCACACAAATAAAGTTAGATCTAAACAACTGGAAAATATTAATTGCTCATGTGTAGGCTGAGACAATATAATAAAAATGGCAATCCTACCAGGTTAATTAATTTATTTAGTGCTATACCACTTAAACTATTAAAATATTTTATAGATCTAGAAAAAATAATAACAAAATTCATCTGGAAAAACAAAAGCTCAAGGGTATCAAGGGAATCCATGAAAAAAAAAATGAAACAAGTTGGTCTAGCAGTACCAGATCTCAAACTGTATTATAAAAGTGGTAATTATCAAAGCAGTCTTGGTACTGGCTAAGAAATACAGAGGTGGATCATTGGATTAGAATAGGTAGAAATTACACTAAAGTAAATGACTATAGGAATCTAGTATATGATAAACCCAAAGATCCAAACTTTTAGAATTGTAAAGAATTAATTGTTATTTGAGGTTTTTATGCCTTGGGGAGCACTGGCCTGGGGCTCTGCAAACCACACCGTGCTCCACCCACTGGTTGTACCATTGCCAGGGCTCTGGCAACTCACATCATCACCACTCGCTGAGGCCTACATGGGCCTGGCAAAATTATAATGATTGGAAGCCTAGTGAGGGCAGTCATGTGACTGTCAGAGTGGCCATCCCATTGGCTGGGGCTGTGTGGGGTGTTTCTAGGTTTTGGGGAGGAGAATTGGGCATTCTAGGTGGAAGCTGGAAAGCGACAGGCGTTCTGCTGCATATTTTCAGCTGATTCCTGGGCGGTGGTATTTTTTTCAGGTATTATAATTTCCCTTTCCCCATTTTATTTCCTTTCCCTTGATCCTACTAATCCTGTTTGTGTTTTTTTTTTTAAGTTCATTCTTGTTAAAATAAATATTGTTCTGTTTTGAGGGAGGCTGCCGGTCTCCTTCCTTGCCCCAATATTGCAGTGAGCCGCTTAGCTAGCACACCTCAATTAAAAATTGGTCCCCACTGAACAAAAACTCATTATTTGACAAAAACTGTAGGGAAAACTGGAAAATAGTATGGCAGAAACTAGGTAAAGACCAACATCTCACACCATATACATACATACATGCTTCACATGCTGAGAAGGCTAGGAAGATTAGAGGTGCCATTGATGAAGAAATTATGTGGAAGTGGGAAATTAGAAGGGCTATAAGTACAAATAAAGATAGTATTATTCCTTCTAAACATAGAAGTGTTGATATGAGGTGAGATTGATAAATAAGGATTCCTATTAGAGCTAGTGAGAAGGCTGTGATTAGGTTTAAGTTGATTGGTATTATTAGGTAGTCATGGAGTGAAACCATGATTTATTGAGTCAAAATCAATTATCTTAATTAGATTAAAAACCTATTCGTTTCATTCTAGGCCTTTTTGGAATCATTCATAAGCTAAGCCTGCTGTC
This sequence comes from Dromiciops gliroides, assembly GCF_019393635.1. Taxonomy (NCBI): domain Eukaryota; kingdom Metazoa; phylum Chordata; class Mammalia; order Microbiotheria; family Microbiotheriidae; genus Dromiciops; species Dromiciops gliroides. Next base: position 343,537,938 of record NC_057864.1, on the reverse strand, counting down.
AGTAGTAAAATTAAGCTGTAGGAGAAGATTAGTGTAGTACCTGGGTTTGGTAGTTGGATAGCTCAGGGTAGGGGTAGGAGGGCAATTTCAAGGTCAAATAGGAGGAATGTAATGGCAACTAAGAAAATTTGATCAAAAAGGGTAGACGGGCTGATCCTAGTGGGTGAAACCCACATTCGTATGGGCTTGATTTTTCTAGGTATAAATACAACTGGGGTAGAATGGAGGCTAATGTGGTGTTAACAAGTAAAATGATAATGATTATTTTTTCTGGTTTTACCCAGAACTTAATGATTGGAAATCAGTAGTACTAATTATACTAGAAAAATATGAACCTCATCAGTAGATAGAGACATAGAGGAATAGTCATACTACATCTATGAAGTGTCAGTATCAGGCTGGTGCTTCAAAGCTGAAATAGTGTGTGGATATAAAGTGGAAATAGAATTGTTGAATTAAACATACAATTAGGAAGGTAGAGCCAATAATGACATGAAGTCCATGGAAACCTGTGGCTATGAAAAAAGTCAAGCCATAGATCCCATCTGAAATAGTGAAGGAGGCTTCGTAGTATTCTATGGCCTGTAAGACGGTGAAATACACACTTAGAAGGACAGTAATACCCATAAGCAAATTAAGAGAGCATAGAATCATTTATATGTCAGATTTATGGACAGAGGAAGAATTTAGGACCAAAGAAGATATAGAGAGCAAAACAAAATATTAAAAAATTGATCATTTTGATTATATAAAATTAAAAAGATTTTGTACAAACAAAACTAATGTAACCAAGATTACAAGGGAAGCAGAAAACTGGGAAAGAATTTTTGAAACAAGTATCTTTGATAAGGGTCTCATTTCTCAAACATATAGAGAACTGAGTCAAATTTATAAAACTATAAGTCATTCCCCAATTGACAAATGGTAACAGGATATGAACAGGCAGTTTTTAGATGAAGAAATAAAAGTTATCTATAATCTTATTAAAAATGCTCTAGATCACTATTGATCAGAGAAATGCAAATTAAAACAATTATGAGGTATCACCTCATACCTATCAGAGTTGCAAATATAACAAAAAAGGAAAGTATTGGATGTTGGATGGGATGTGGGAAAAATTAGAATGCTAATCCACTATTGGTGGAGTTGTGAAAAGATCCAACGATTCTGGAGAACAATTTGGAACTATGTCCAAAGGGCTATAGAACTATGCATACCCTTTGATCCAGCAATACCACTGCTAGGCTTATATCCCAAAGACATCCCAAAAAAGGCCTATTTGTACAAAAATATTTATATCAGCTCTTTTTGTGGTGGCTAAGAATAGGAAATCAAGGCAATGTCTATCAATCGGGGAATGACTAAACAAGCTGTGGTATATGAAGCAAATAGGGAAGAGGAGCAGATCAAATGATGATGGAATATTATTGTGCTATAAGAGATGAAAAGCAGGATGATTTCAGAAAGGTCTGGAAAGATTTGGATGATGTATGGTAAAGTGACCAAGAGAATATTGTGCAAAGAGAGAATAATATTGTTTGATGAAGACCTGTGAATGACTTAAATATTCTTAGCAATGCAATGATCCAAGACAATCCTAAAGAACTAATGATGAAGCAAACCATCTACCTCTGAAGAAATAACTGATATTCATTGAACACAGACTAAAGCATGCTACTTTTTACTTTCTTTCATTTTTCTTTTATTCAATTTTTCTTATACAAAATGACTAATATGGTAATGTTTTACATGATTGCACATGTATAACCTATATATGATTACTTGCTGCCTCAGGGAAGGGGGAGGAGAGGGAGGGAAGGAGGTATAAAATTTGGTACTCAAAACAATAAAAATATTTAATATTTTTAAAATAATCTAAGTGCCACATTATGGGGTTTAAATTTGTAGGCATCTGTGTAAATAGAGATATGCTATGGAAGAAAAAACAGAAACATTTGGCACCTAATTGGATATGTAGAGTGAAAGAAATGAGATGTAAAGATTACAAATTTGTGATGTTAGAATAATGGTGGACCTGTGGCAAATGATGATTCTGTTTCGGACATACTGAATTTCAGGATTGAATTCAGACATATTCAGACATATTGGATTTTCTCTGGGATAAATCATTTGAGAGATCCAAAAAGTCATTGGCAAAGCAGGATAGAAGCTCCAGAAAGATATTGGGGCTAAATATATAACTCTAGGAATCATCTCCATAGAGATAATAATTAAACTTATGGAAGCTGATGATGTCACAAAAGAGATAGTATAGAAAAATAAGAGCACCCAAAACAAAGCTGTGAAGAACACCTGCATTTGGTGGGGGGGTACCATACAAGTCAGCAAGAGGTGCTGAGGAGCAGCTAACCAGGAAAAAAAAATAATGGCATATCTTTCTGACTCCAAAGCTATTCCTCTCTTTACATGCTGAACCTTTCATATTTATTTTATTTATTGGCTTAAAATATTATTATTTGTCTGGGCAATGTGTTTTCTGATCATTGAATCTTTTTTTTTTTTTGCAGGGCAATAAAGGGTTAAGTGACTTGCCTAGGGTCACACAGCTAGTAAGTGTGAAGTGTCTGAGGTCAGATCTGAACTCGGGTCCTCCTGAATCCAGGGCTAGTGCTGTATCCACTGTGCCATTTAGGCGCCACCCATTGAATCTTAAAGTACAAAATTCCTGGTCATGGAAAAATATTTTGATGGATCTTGAATAAATGGGAAGTCCATATTAGAGGTTGAATCTTCTTTCTAGCCAAGAAAGATAATTTACAACTTCTGGGTAAAAAAGAAACTGAGGCATCTAGGTGGCACAGAGGATAAAGCACCAGCCCTGGATTCAGGAGGACTTGAGTTCAAATTCGGCCTCAGACACTTGACACCTACTAGCTGTGTGACCCTGGGCAAGTCACTTAACCTTTGTTGCCCTGCAAAAAACAAAATAAAGAAAAAAGAAAAAAAGAAACTAGTTAAGTAACTTGTGGATGATTACTCTATACTCTCATTTTTAAAACTGAAAGGTCCATACTTCAAATAAAATAATTGCTATTGGGTATTCCATGTTCCTCCAGTGTGGTTGTTTTAATGATTGTGTTTGGAAACCTGTGTACACCACACAACTTCAAATTTTTAAGTTATCACTAAATCGAAAAGCAAGTATTTACTAAGTACTATAATCCAGCAGTTGGCTAGGTTTTGGGGGAAAAAAGAAAAAAACAAAAAACGTGTAATTGCCCCTGTCCTCAAAGAATTTATAATCTACTTGGGGAGACAACATGCACATGTATAAATATAAAGAAAATCTATATAAAATTCATCAAATAACTAAAAAGAAACCCAATTTGGGGTGAAGGGATATATTCCAAATGCATAAATAGTTGGAGGGCTCTCTCTCTCTCAGTCTCTCTCCCAAAGTACTCTGACTTGGCAGAAAAAAAAAAAACAACAACGCACACACAGCTATCTCTTATGCAGTTCTCCTTTTTGGACAGAGAGAATTGTGGGAGAACACAGCAGGAGCTAGTTTCTATTCCTATACATATTATATTAACTAGAAAAAGAAAAGGGGAGAGGGCGAAGAGTGACCCATAACAAGCTTTGAGAAAGAAGGAGATCCTAACAGCTTCAAGGCAAATAGGGAAGAGGAGCAGATCAAAGAAGTAATAGGTTTCTTGCTTTGCTAAAAAGCCATGACTTTTCAAAGTTACCCTGAACTGAAAGTCTCTTGTGTTCCAATTTATTTAGTATTCTTTTAATACTGCACAGTCAAAGAAATCTTTTCTTCTTCTCAGGGGACTTCCAGCAAAATATCCTAGTTCATTAACCATCCAAATGAATAAGAGTTTCATTTGAAGTGTAGTATTTGGGAAAAATTTGCCTGAGCCCCAGAATGCCCCAAGTGCCTTCGTGATTTCTAATTCCTAAGTGACTCTTCAAATTTGATTAAATTCTACAACTTCAAAGCTTTTAAAAATGATTCTATTCCATTGCCACCCTAGCTACCTTAAGCCCTTTGAGGAACTCCCACCGAAAAAATCAGACCCTTTGTTTTTGACACTCATAAATGTCAAGGCAAACATACAATGATTGTTCATTTATCACATGGAAGTTGAATGAACACATGATTAGAAGCAGAATAAGTAGTAATAACTTTGGAATCTGTTCCATATTTTGGCACTCTGTGTAGTCTGTGTGTGTCAATTTACATTTACTCCTCTGAAACTGGAATTTATTAAGGTATATTAGGGGCAGGCCTGGGGTTCATATTTCAAATTTTTCTGCTATTCTCCCATGTGAATGTAGAAAAGAAGTGTCTCATTGATACTGGTAATTCCCACCACTGCTGACTATAGTTCCACTGTGCTTTTCTATCCAGCTGAGAAAATATTTGACTGTGAAACATCTGGTTGAGGAATGTGGAGAGTCCAGAAAGTGCTGGTGAATCTCCCACAGTGGACATTTTTTTTTTTTTTATGCAGAGTAAAATGGAGTGCTGGGCAGGTCCCTGGGAATGGAACTTCAGGGACACCAGATGTCACTAAAAATTTCATAGACATTAGAAGAACATCTAAAGGGGCAAAAATTTGTTTAGTAGCTGCCTTGCAATTAATGGTTTGCAAAACAGCCTCAATTGATAGCAAAGTATTAATTACCAGAATTGCTCGACAGTACAAGAGGAGAACAAAGTTTGAAGTAATAAGAGGAGTCATGTGCAAAAAAAATGCACACCAAAAACAAAGAGGGAGAGATTAATCAATCTGTTAGCTAAACTATGATTAAGCTGAAATAATTACATTAAGGACTCATACCAAGTTAGACATAAACCTTAATGCTTTAATTTTTATCATAATAATGGTACTACAAGGGACCATTCAAAAATCCGATTTTGAGGGAGTTCTTTTGTTTTGTTTAGAGGCTGCTAGAGGAGCAGTAGATAAAGTATTGTGTTTGGAGTCAAGAAAGAACTGAGTTCAAATCCTATCTCAGATATTTACTAGGTGTGTGGCCATTGGCAAGGAATTTTTACCCTTTGTTCTGCTTCAGTTTCCTTAGCTATAAAATGAGGATAATAATAGTACCTGCCTTGCAAAATTATTGTGAAGATCAAATAAGATAATATTCATATTTTTAAAGCACTTAGTACAGTGCTCAACACATAGTAGGCACCATAGAAATACTCATTCCCATCCTTTCCCACCCCCTTTTGCTCGATTACAGTGTTCTCTATACAGAGAAGGTGCTCAATCTCGATGTATCTTAAAAGTTAGAAAGGTACATATTTATAGTATTCCTTAATTATCTGCTAGTCTAAGACCCTTAGCAGTGAATACATTATTATATTTCAGAAAGGAAGAGTCAGCCTTTACTTAATAACAGCATGTCATTATGGAAAGAATAATCAGGAGTCAGGAGATCGAAGTTCGAGTTCCAACTTGCTAGTCAGAAAATTTTTGGCAACACCTTTAACCTTTCTCAGTTTTCCCTTGTCTGTAAAACTGCAGGGGAAGCTAAATGATTTCTAAGGTCTACTTATCTTCTAATAATCTATGATTCTCTATTAATCGTGTGACAATAATAGGAGACTTATAAAAAGCTTAAAGGTTAGTAACACTTTAACATTTTTGTTTGTACCAATATATGTGTGTGTGTGTGTATACATATTAGCTCATTGACTTCACAATACGACTGTGAAGTAAATACTCAAGGTATTATTATCCCGATTTTATAGATGAGCAGACTGAAACAGAGAAATTATGGGAAACTTGGTTATGGTGACTTGTGTGAGGATTCAAACCGATTCAAACTTTTTCATATTTATTTATTTTATTTTTAACTTATGGAATAAGACAAGCATTTCCATAATATAGTATTATAAAAAAGATGATTGCACATGAAGCTATAAATCTATTATGCACAACTTGATATTCCTTTTAAATATAATAAAGTTATCATGTAAATTTCTTATTTTTCTTTTTTTTTTTCCTTCTCTCTCCCCCGCCAAGATGGCTACTATTAGATAAGGGGCACCTAGGTGACACAGTGGATAGAATACTGGCCCTGGAGTCCAGAGGACCTGAGTTCAAATTTGGCCTCAGATACTTGACAGTTACTAGAGGCGGGACCCTGGGCAAGTCATTTAACCCTTATTACCTCAAGCATCTGGGGCTATTTCCAGTCCTCCTGATGTATATTTCATTACTGAACCCAGATGGCTTTGGAGGAAAGAGTGAAGCTAGTGAATTTGCATAGCCCTTCATCACTTAAATCAAATTCAGTACAGATCATGACATCACCCCAATGCCATGGTCCTCTTCCAGAATGAAGGAAAAACAACAACCATCAGACACAATTAGGCATGTGCATAAATATATACATGCATATATGTGTGTATATACATGTGTGTACATATACATACTTATGTGAACATATATGTAAATAATTTTATACCTACTTCTATTCATCCATTCTTTCTCTCGATGTAGATCGTCTTTCTTCATATGTCTTTTCTATTTAATTTGGATATTTATAATAAACAAGATGACATTTGCTCAAAGTCATTCTTAAAATAATACTGCAGTTACTCTATACAATGTTCTCTTGGTTCTGCTCGATTTGCTCTTCATTATTTCAGGCAAGCCTTTCGATGTTTTTCTAAGATCACTGAGCCTAACATCTCTTATAGCACAGTAATATTTCATCACAAGGTGTTCCTGATAGGCCAGAGCCCTATTTACCATATCATGCTGCCTTTTGTTCATATAATGCTCTGTGCTTTACCATACAAAATGCTATCAAGAAATGAGTAAGGTGCAATGAGTAACCAAAGCATACAGTTACCTTAATGCTGAAATGTTGGTGGTGTTGAATGGACCTTTTGTAATGCATTTTCATGACACAAGAAAGCTTATCCATATTCTAATTCAACCTCTTAAGAAACTAAAACCTAGAAAGGTTCACTGATATACCCATAGTCACACAGTTAATTAGTAGAGTCAGAATGGAACCCACTCTCCTGCCTCCCATTCAGTTACCCTCTCTCCTGTACTGTGATCTTACCTTTAAGATAACTATTGAGACTAGTAGCAATAATGCTTTGAAAAGTTAATATTTTATTCTTTCTGGTTTCTGAAACATCTAAGTATGTCTTTATTATACTACAAGGGTCTCTTATGTTATGAAAATTCCTAAACAGCAAATATTAGTAGCACTTGAAAGAAACTGGGACAGAGAAGGGAGTCAGGAACTCTAGTGGTTTTCCATATTCAATAACAAAAAAATCAAATAATATTGACTATGAGCAAGGGCCTCAATAATTTCATCAACAAGATAAATTGTTGTTTCACTTTATATGACTCCTTTCTTCTTTCCCTTTTCCCCTCCCTTCTTTCCTTTCTCCCTCTTCCCCTTTTTTCTTTTTTCCTTCCTTCTTTCCTTCCTTTCTTTTCTTTCTCCCTTCCTTCCTTCCATTCTCCTTTGCTTCCTTCTTTCCTCTCTCCCTTCCTTCTTTCCTTCCTCCATCCCTTCTTTCTTTTCTCCCTTCCTTCTTCCCTTTCTCCCTCCACCCTTCCTTCTTTCATTTCTCCCTTCCTTTCATCTTTTTTTCCTCCCTCCTTCCCTTCCTTCCTTCTTTCCTAGCTATGTGACCCTCATTAGTTCTAGAGAAGGAACTTATTTCAAGTTCCCTCTGCTGATGAAAACCAGAAGTCTAACCAAAATAAAATAGCTTTTTGAAATAAAAAATAAGAGCTAGGAAAGAGAATTCTTGAAAGAATAATAGATGGCCAAACATGTATTACACTGTAAATAGAAATCCTGATACTTTTTTTCTAAATGTCTGTTTCCATCAGCATAGGCATTTTTTTTCCACTTAGCTGTTACTAAATCATTATTTTCTACAAATATGTTTTTCTTTTTAAAAAAAAGCAGAAGGAAAAATAACCTCCCATAGTGATTAATAGCTTCACTTTTGAAGCTTGTTCAACTGCTCTTCTATAGAAATTTCTGCTATAATAAGCTAATACCTTAGGAGCATTTTAAAGGAATTTTGATTTGGTTTGGGTTTTTGCTTATAGAATATATCAATTCCTATACAGGGAGCAGCCCAGCAACAGCACGTCAATGTATGTCTTGTTTTATTTGTAACTTAACATCCAATTTTCTGTGGCACATCTGGTTTGAAATAGCTCTCCACACATGTGCTCACATTCTCTCACTCTACAAAATGCAGAGAATGAACTCTCTTCTGGCCCTAAGGAATTAACAGAACAATGTCATCCTCATTCATGTAACATTGCCAGGAAAAGAAAAATCTTGCAAAATCATGTGGCCATGTCAAGGAGAATTAATAGCACAGACCTAGATGATCTCCCCTTATTCACTGTAGGGCTCATCTCATGGCATGACCTTCTTGACTTCAGCAAATTAGTTTGACAAATTATTCCTTTCATTGGACTTATTCAATTACCAGACAGTGTTTGATAAGTATTTCAGAAATGGACACTTAGTCTTCAATTGACAGGGAAGATAGATCTATTTAACAGCTTTATTTGTTTAAAGATGAAGGTTGACTTCATAATGGCAGAGTGTGATGTGTGATGTGTTGGAAAATTCAGTCACAGAGAATTCACATCCCATATGTCTTTATCTCTCTTTCTCTAGGATGTATAGTCTACTCCTGACCATTGGCATCCTTCACGCTTCTAAGTAGAGAGGCGGCTTGGAATGCCATAAGTCCATATCCTATATCATAAAGCACACTGCTGTTACTCAAATTCTTCATTTTTTAACAACTCTACCATTTGGGGTTTATCAATTACATAGTGCTCATGAAAATAAAATATAATTTCTGTCTTCTAGATAGATAGAAGAGGAGGGGAGCTAGGCCATAAAGCCCTAAGATTTTATTGGATTAAGGGAAGAACTATTCCCTTTTGAAGAAATTTCCCTTTACTAATTCATAATCACACGTGCTCTGTAGCTTATTAAGAGCTCCCTGGGGTACTGAAGGGTGGGAAAACTTGCCCAGGGTCACACAGCCAATATGTTCCATAAATGGAACTGGAATCCAGGCCTTCCTTCCTCTGAAGTCTGCTCTCTATCCACTCTGCCATGCTGCCTCTCAGATAAGTGATTTTCCCAATACATTTAAATTCTACTCTTGTATCTGCTCTCATTATCCAAGAACATAAGATTGTTATTCCATTCCTCATGAGGGTGCTACACAAACTATTCTCATAATTTTCAATAAAAAGGAGTTTTTCCATTACTGGAGGAAATGAAGGAACAAATGAAGAGGTTATATTTCTTTTGCTCAAGCCCACTGGACACCTATGCATTTTTCTTCCAAAAATGCTCAACTCATTTCTTCAGATACTGTATTCCATGACTCACAGTCATATAGCATCATCAGAAGAATATTCATGTTATAAAGATGGGCCCTTCCTTCAAGAAAATGTTTTAAGTCACTAAAAAGCACTGAACAATTTTCCAAAGGCAAGGCAATCTTTTTTTACTCCTCTACTTCAAATATTGACCCACTCATCATCCATGAGTCATATTAGTCTAAGATATACCTGTGTACTGGTGAAACCCATTTTATGTGTTGCCCATTCACTTGGAGAGCAGAGTCTGCATCCTGGTATTTGCTGTCCAATTAGATTTTCCCAGAAAGAATGAGAGAGTTAAGCTGAACGTTTCCTTCATATTTCTGCCTCTTAAAACTCTTCTAAGGAAATTGAAGGCATTTTCTGTTTCTTGAAAACTCTATTTTTCAATAGTTTTCTATTTGAATCTTTTAAGAGGTACATTACTCAGGTCATCCACATGCCCTGACTAGCTGGTGTGGGCTGACATGCAGCTGTCAGATTGGTAGCTATCTGCTGAAGTATTCAGTGTTGAACTATTTAACTTGCTGATAAGTCACTCTGCTAAGACAAAAGCTGTGAAATTTGCTTGAACTGACAGCCTGTAGCTCTCTCTTTCTCTCCTTTAATGAAAGTTAAATGAGATTTTTACAAGATCACAAGGGGGCATGTCTCTTGGGACAAGCACAGACATCTAGTATTGCTTGCCTATAGGATTAATCTGCCCGGAGTCCTATGGGCATAATATATATTGCTCTCTGCCCTCCAGGACAAGCAAGATTGGATTCTGCATTTTTTCAACATATGGTTCCCACAAGTAAATGCTTTCAGATGGAAAAACAGAGGGCACTGAAGTTGGGGTTGTGCCCTTGTGTCCATGCTTAAGCTGCCATTTTTTTTCCTGGAACATTTTTACTATGGGATACACTCACCCAAATTGCTATATGTGTATATTTCAAGTCTCATGGATGATGTAATGGATGTAAATGTAAGGAGACATTTGAAGAAGAAATAGATCAGGAAAAAGACTTGACTTTTCACCCTTTTAAAATGCATCAGAGAAGAACTTGAAGATCAAAGATGAGTTGTTTTCTCTGCTGAGAGTGCATGGTGCTGGCTAATTTGTGGATGAATTCTTTTTTTTTTTTCTGGAACAATTCATAGAGTGTTTGAGAAAAGCAACCCAATTATCCCACCCAATGCTTTAAGAAGCTCTCTGGCTCACTTAGTGGTAAAACCTAAAGTAATCCAGGAAAAGAGCTGCCCAGGGCATAAATCCTAAAATCCTAATCCCAAAATGCAGACAGACATTATCAATGGCTCACAAAGTCTTGTTTGCCTACATTGTGAGAGTGAGGGCATGCCAATCATGAAGAAATTCACTAAGGCATCTTCCAACTCAATTATGTGAGTCTACTAGGAGATCCAGGAATTATCACTGGAAGAAAATTCCCAGGGGTTTAGCCAGAGATGCATTAGTTCAGGCAAACATATTCTAATGAACAAGAAATCCTTTGAAAATGCTTAACATCAAGTCGGGTCTAATATATTCTCCCTTAGGACTAGGACTATTTTCTTCCTATAAGAAAGCTTTTCAGCTACTAGAGGAAATGAAAGAACATATGAGGAGGTTATATTTCTGTTGCTTAAGCCCATTGTACACTTATGCCTTACTCTTTGGATAATGCTCAACTCATTTCTTTCTTTTTTCCCCATTGTTCCCTTCAAGTTTTATTCTTTTTTTCTAATGTTAATGGTATTTTCCAGTTACATACAAAGATAGTTATCAACATTAATTTTTGTACGATTTTGAGTTTAACTCATTTCTTCAGACACTGTACTGTTCCATCTACTCAGTCATAGAGCATCATGAGAATATTCTTGTTATGAAGATGGGATGTAGTCATTAAAAGCACTTAACAATTTCCCAGAGGCAAGGCAATCTTCTTTACTTCTCTACTTAAAATATTGGCCCACTCATCATCCATGAACAGCATTAGTCTAATATATATATATATATATATATATATATATATATATATATATATATATATGTGTGTGTGTGTGTGTGTGTGTGTGTATGTATATATGTATATGTATATGTATATGTGTATATATATGTGTGTATATATATGTACTGATGAAAACCATTCTATGTTTTATCCAGCTGCAGAGCAGAGACTGCATCCTGGAATCAACACTCTAGAATAATCTGACCCCTGGTAAGTACTTAATAAGCAATTATAGTGCCAAGGATACAGTGTTGGACTTGGAGTCAACACCTAACTTCAAAATCCTGATTAAGACCCCAGCTTTGCACATTACTTAACCTGTGTTTACCAGTTTTTTCATCTTTAAAATGGAGTAATAAAGGCATTGGTGCACTAGATAGAGTCAGGAAGACTCATTTTCCTGAGTTCAAATATGGCTTTAGACACTTTCTAGTTGTGTGACCTTGGGCAAGTCACTTAACCCTGTTTATCTCTGTTTCCTCAGCTAGAAAATGAGCTGGAAAAGAAAATAGCCAACCACTCCAATATCTTTGCCAAGATAACCCCAAATGGAGTCCCAAAGTGTCAGACATGACTGAAATGACTCAACAACAACCTCATAGGATTGTTGTGAGGACCAAATAAGAGAATGTAAAGCACTTTGCAAACCTTAAAGAGTTATATAAATTCTAGTATTATTATTATTATTATTACCATCATTATTAGCATTGTCATTACTATTAAATATCGTCTAACCTTTTTAAAAGATATTATGGTTGGGAAAGACTTTAGGTTGAGAGCACTGTGGTGTAGTGTATTTTGAATTCTGATTTTGGGCAAGTCACCTAATCTCTCTAAACTTCAGTATCTTAATTTGTAAAATTAAAAACTGAACAAAAATAATTTATTAAGAGCTTACTATGTGCCAGTCACTATGCTAATGAAAGGGGTTGCAAAAGATGACTTTTAAAGTCAGACCCAGCTCTCAATCTATAACTCAACCCCATCATTTTACAGATGAGTGTCAATAAAGTACATAATCATCCATTTGTCTAGTAAGGAGAGCAAAGGCCCCATTCCTCACATTGAGATTTCAAGGTCTCTGGAAACCCCCAATGAGTGTAATGACCAACCCTGAATACAGGGAACCAGTGACATGGCAATGTGGAATTTTTGTTTTGTTTCCCTATGTATTGTAACGATTGGAATAACGCCACCTGCTGGATACTTACTGTAGAAGAGTTCTGCCCATGAAGGGAAGGTCTTTGAGGGCAAGACCAGGAGTCAGGAAGTGACGCGGACTAGTGGGAGGAGGAAGGAAGAGACGGGCGCTCGGTCTCACTCTCTTTCCTCTGGACTCTGGCGGAGAAGGGAGCTAGAAATGTGCTCTCCCTTTAATAGATAGGAATCTAGGCCTTTTTCTCTCTCTTTACCAAATTCTTATTCTCCTTAATAAATGCTTAAAAGTCTAACTCTTGCTAAAGCTTATAATTTATTGGCGACCACTCATTAGATATTTTAGACAGTTTAGCTAGAATTTTAGCCCTTAACAGATGGCTGACCACGAAGAGGAAAGCTGAACCTCACTTCTGATCTTCCGGTTGGGTAAGAAATTTCCCCTACCCTTTAAACTGCTAAGTACTGGTGTACTGGCTATGTTTTCCTTTAAATTTTTTCGAATGGACCTTTTAAACTCCCTAATTACCCTATTTTTTATTTTAGTCTGTTTAACCAGACAAATGGGAGATAAGATCATGTTAATGCTTTGTTTTTGTGGATTTTCTATTTTTCTTTTTATTTTTGTTAAAAGAGCCAGCAACTTACTCACACAAGGAAATATCTCTCCCTCTCCCAACCATGCTTTTTCAGAGAAACCTGAAGAGATTCCTGCAGCTTTTCCCAGTTCTAACACTAATTGTTGCTCTAATTTTGCATGCCTGGAGGCAATGACCCACCCTCTAGAAGCTTTTAATCCCCTAGCACCTGGAGGCAAAGTGGGGGAAGAGGAATCCAGGCCTGAGTTCAAAATCAAGTCTGATTCAAATTGCTCTGGTCCCTCCCTTCCTCTCCAGACCCCACCCTCTACTCCTCACATGGCCAAGCCCATTGCTTCCCCTGCCTGGGAAGTCCAAAGATCTAATGCGCATGCTCAACTTTCTCTAACTGCATTTGCAGCTTCAGGCTCACCCCTTCCCCAGCCTGGCTGTGCTTCTGAGACAACTTTAGAAAACCCTTTAAATTCCAGATATGCTCGTTTTGTTCATAATTTTGCTAACCTGCTTTTGTCTTTAATTAGTAATCTTATAAAGCATTTGTATGGTGAAAAGGCTGACAGACAATATAGAGGGGTTAAAGAAGAAAAACTTAAGCCGAATAAGAATGACAATCATCAACATAGTTCAAGACTCCGATTCTTTTGCCATGGAAGGGTATATATTTTACAGAAATGTAGAAGTAAGCAGCAAGGTATTGATATGAGTATTGGGGATTTTAGATATCGGAATCAAGAGTGTTCTGAATTCACTCAGATTATTGTCAGTTCAGAGGTTACATAGGATTTCTATGCTATTACATATACATTTTGGAATTAATGGTATAGGTTTATTTTCATAGAGATTTTAATGTTTTTGAGATTGTGTCTTATACTTAGTTTCTAAAACAAGGAGAATATTTGTAAAAGCTTTTTATAGTCATGCAATCAAGTTTATATTTTGTAATACTCTTATTAATATTAAGTTCATATTCATTTAGATTTCCCTAGTTTGAATTTCATTGTCTTTTATTATTCCACGTGTATTTTCTTCTATTCATTCATCTATCTAATTTTGAAACATGGTTTTGATTTCATAATACAATGTTAATTCTAGGAGTATTGTGCTCCCATATTCTGAGTTATTTGTTTTTGTTATTTTTTCTCAACTGATTATTTGATCAAACTCTTTAAAGCATTTCCCTAGCAAATTGTTTGCCATGGCAAGTGTAAATTGATTCTAGAAGTATTATTTTTGATAAGCATATTCCAAAAAAAAAAAAAAAAGAGGGGAACATTTGTAAAAGTTTTCTTTTAAAAAAAAAAGTTTTCTTTGAGATTCTGTTGTGCTTTAACTTGTATTTAAATATGTTCTGATTTTTCACAAAAGTAATTTATACTAAGTAAAAAAAAGGTATTATTTGAAATTGTTGCATAATTATATATTATATTCTGAGTCAAGATGTATTCACATTTTTTTGCAATCATTTATTATCCTCAATTTTTAAATCCATATGAGACTTGGATTATGGGAACTTATCATTTAAGACATTAATTGCCTTTATTCTGAGTTATCAGATGCCAGTTGGCCAAGATGCCATCCAATCACAAGAGGAATACATGCAAGAGCAGACACTGAACTGTCACATGAGGGGAGACATGCATGAAGTCAAGGTATGGCCGAGAGAACGGCTTTTGACTAATGTTGAGGTTGGATTCTCTTGGTTTAATATTTTATTTTATTTTTCCCCACAATATTGTACAGATGGCTGGAAGTATTCATCCCACCCATCTCACTTCTACACCTGGCTTCTATGATCCCTCCTATATGCCTGATGCCATGGACATCTTAATCCCATGGATCTGATTAAGTCTGACTCAGTTTCCTCCAATATGTTCGGTGGCATGGACGTATATTCCATCCACCTATTTTAAGCCTGGCATACTGTATGGGCAGTATATATTGCTCAAGTGTGGGAATGCTCATATCCCATCATTTCTCTGTTCTTTTATGGTAACCCCCATAATTATCTCAGGTGTCATGATAAATACAGTGTTGAATTTGGCCTTGACACCTGTTACCAATTATATTAGATTTTTTAAATTTCTCATAATGGCATGAGGATAATTAGGCAGATGATGCAAAAAGTGATAAAACAAAGATAAAAATTATTTTTATTAATTAATATTGCAGCAATTGTCTTCTCAATTACCCTCCATGAGGGGGGACTATAGTAAGATTATAATTTTAAAGAATGTTTCAATTTTTGTTTTATTATATGTTTCATGTGTAACAACTAAGATTCTGAATTCCCTTAGACATGTTTTTGAGAACTTTCATTGTTTGATTTGATTATTGACAAAGCTATTTTAAAGTTGTGTTAAGCTCAATTTTGTAGGAAATTTTCCTGGCTGATTACCAGCATCCACACATCAACCCCTGTAAAGACTTCCATTCCACGACTACACCTAGAGGACATCTGAAAAAAGACTTTCAGAGACTTTAAATGAACAGTTTTGATTTGTTGTTTTTGTTGTTTTTTTTTTTCTCTTTCTGTTATAATATACACCATCTGTAATATGTATTCTCTGCAGAGGCCCTCCCTTTGCAAGACTAATGTCAAAGCGTCAGTTCATGAGGACAAAAAAAATCACCCCTCTGGACAAAACTTTCCTCTCTTCCTTTTCTATATTGTTGTTCACATATTATTAGTTATCAATAGTTATTATATTCTTTTTACTGTTCCGTCAAGGAAACATTTTGTTTCTTGAGGAACAACAGGGGGGACTGTAACGATTGGAATAACGCCACCTGCTGGATACTTACTGTAGAAGAGTTCTGCCCATGAAGGGAAGGTCTTTGAGGGCAAGACCAGGAGTCAGGAAGTGACGCGGACTAGTGGGAGGAGGAAGGAAGAGACGGGCGCTCGGTCTCACTCTCTTTCCTCTGGACTCTGGCGGAGAAGGGAGCTAGAAATGTGCTCTCCCTTTAATAGATAGGAATCTAGGCCTTTTTCTCTCTCTTTACCAAATTCTTATTCTCCTTAATAAATGCTTAAAAGTCTAACTCTTGCTAAAGCTTATAATTTATTGGCGACCACTCATTAGATATTTTAGACAGTTTAGCTAGAATTTTAACCCTTAACAGTATATATGATACAAGGGATTGGTTTTTTTTTCTTTCAGGATAGGGATGGGATGGCACCATTGATTAGGTTATCAGAATAAATGTATATGTATGTTTATATATATGTAAATGTGTCTGTGTACATGAATGCATATGGATATGTATATTCCTATGCATATAGAGATGTATATATTAATTAGTTTAATTCACAAAGAGAATACAAGGAAGATAAGTAGAAAACAAAGACACATGTTTAGCATAGAGCTTAGTACAGTACCTGACACATAGTAGGTGTTTAATAAATACTTGCTGACTTGACTTGGCTTGATAGCTTTGGAAATGACATGTGGAATTAATATTATTTTTTTAAATGTAATGAAATTTCTCAGATTCAGGTGCAAATCTTTGTTTCTGTTCGACTTCACATATGGAAATGCTCTTATTTGGTGTTCAGTTCAGAATAAAAAAAATACTCAAAAAAAAAAGGCTCATAGCTACAGGAAATCCAGATATGGCACCAGCTCCTTTTTGTTGAAGTTGCAAATAGATGCACAGCTTCTCTTAGAATGCTTTTCTTTTGGAGCACAGTAGAAATTCTTTTATAATATTTATAACAAATGATATTTTAAGTACAACAGGCCCATACAGAGAAGATGCTTGCCAAAGAATCTGAGAAATTCTGAGGTTTGGCTCTTTTACCCCTCCCATGTACACAGGATGGAAGAAAAACTCTAGGGTATATGAACATTTTTTTTAAGTTCTGAAGAGGGAATTCTGGGAGGAAAAACAATTCCTGAAAAAGATAGATGGAACTTCCTGTAAAGAATTCTTAAGCCAAGCTTGTAGCTTAAACACCACGATTTAAAAAATGGTAGTAACTACAGTTGTAAAGGCAGGGGATAGTAAGCAAGAAGAGATAAAGCAACACAGAGAAGATGGTGGGCCTTGGTCTGGCTCTAGTATCAGAAATATCAGTGAATAAAGCAGAAAGCTTCTTAAAGGGACTGCCTGACTGAACCTCTGGAACCCACTGGAAAATGATGTAATATTGTTCCTTTATCAATGGATTAAGGGGGCAGCTATGTGGCACAGTGAATAAAGCACTGGCCCTTGATTCAGGAGGACCTGAGTTCAAATGCAGCCTAAGACACTTGACACTTACCAGCTGTGTGACCCTGGGCAAGTCACTTAACCCTCATTGCTCCACAAAGAATAGATTAAGATTCTAGTCTCTTCTTGGACCTTTGTATGCCTTTTAGTTATCAATGTGTTAGTGCTAATAAGCACAAATATGTAGTATATTAGCATATTAGCACTATACACAGACAACATGGAATATTAGATAGAGAGCTGACCTCAGAAGCAGGAAAACTTGAGTTCGGATACTGTTTCTAACACATATTAATTGGGTTACCCTGGACAAGTCACATAAATTCTCAGGACTTTAAGTAACTCTCTAAGACTACAGGTTGCAGGAGAGAAGATGCTGATCTGCAATCTAAATAACTCCCCATACAAATGAAATTACAAGTCCAGTTCCTATCCCTAAATAGTAATTTCGTATTTTAACTAATAGGTAGGCATGGCTGCCTATAAGAGCTTGAGGTCTTGAGAAAAAGAAGACAGATTTCTGATACCTCCAGGGTTATTTCTAGCTGGGAATGAAATTAGCCAGAACATTATTATTGAGAAGGTCTAAAGATTAAGCCAGGGAAATGTGATACAAGGGTATCTATAATGAGCTACAGGTTGCATAAGATTCCACTAGCATTTTCCTCTAATGTTTTTGTAATGGGAGTATGTGTTACTGGTCCACCTGCTTGGACTTCACTTAACTCAGGGAGCCCTGAGGATGAATGCATTTACCAGAAGACTTTGAGCTGCAGAGACAAGGCTAAAAGAGAAGCAGCAATTGCCTTAGGATAGAACACCAAAGGCAGTCTCAGGAAAAAAAAAAAATTAAAAGCGCACAAACCCTTGCCCTACACCAGGCCTCTATGACCCATTCCCTTATTGGTTGTCGCTTTTTTTCCCCCTCACACTTACTTTCAAAAGAAAAAAGGTATAATCCTATCATGTGCCTATTCATATAGAGTCTGGAAATGTATTTAAAACAGCAAAATAAACTGTGCATATAATTTGATCCAGTAATATCACTGCTAGGTTTATACCCTAAAGACATGCAAAAAAAAAGAAAAAAAGGACATATTTGTACAAAAATATTTATAGCAGCTCTTTTTGTGGTGACTAAGAAATGGAAATAAAAGGAATGCCCATCAATTGGGGAATGGCTAAACAAGCTGTGGTATATGATGATAATGGAATATTGTTGTGCTATAAGAAATGACAAACAGGATGATTTGAGAAAAAACAGGAAAGACATGAATTGATGCATACTGAAGTGAACAGAACCAAGAAAACATTTTACACAGTAGCAGCAATATCGTATGATGATCAACTGTAAATTACTTAACTATTCTCAGCAATGCAATGAACCAAGACAGTCCTAAAGGACTAATGATGAAACATACTATCCACTTCCAAAGAAAGAAATGATATTGACTGAATACAGATTGCAGCATGTTATTTTTCACTTTCCTTCTTTCATTTTTTTCTTTTATTTGAGTCTTCTTGTTCAAAATTATTAATATGGAAATATTTTACATAATTGCATATGCATAACCTGTATCTGCTGGGGAAGGGAAGGAGGGAGGGAGCAGAGATAGAATTTGGAAGTCAACTTTAAATAATTTTTTTTAAATAGCAAACTCTTATTGGCTCTGTCCACACACTGATATTCTGAGAAAATAATAATAATAACAATAACGATATCTTCTGTTGAGTAAATTTTCACAGTCCTGAATTGTTCACATATAGACAGATTAAACTCATAGTAAATCACCATTTGGGGGGGAGGTGATTTTATTTTGTTTTTGTTTTTCATTAGCAACTGCTAAAAACACAGAAACACAACTAAGTAGTTGAAGAGTTATCACTCCACATTTGGGCAGCTTTAGCTGGAATCTAATAAAGGGATTCCCCTCCCCCCTTCTCCCTCCACTCTTCAGGGAGTGTTGAACTAATAAACAGTGAGGCAGTTCAGGGACAGAAGGTAAGCAAACAGAAAACTTCCTCTTGGTTATAATCCTGGGGAAGATCTAAAAATACTCAACAACTCTGAGCATCATGAGGGTCTTTTGGAAATGTCTTTCCAAACACAATCTACTGACTCCACCACTTTCATTTGTACCTGCATCTAGTTAGTGCCTTGTTCTACAACCAATCTCTAGAAATCCGTTTCTTGACTCACAATCATGAATACCTCAGGCAGTATCTGGCTTCTGCTCATCTCTACCCACACATCCTGGCAAGCAGGGAGGAGCCCAGGACACATCAAAACCACTCCATGGACACCTTGAGTTCTACTTCTCCATTTTCTGTCCACCTAGCCACATGAGCTTCTTTCAGAAAGTCCGTTTCAAAACCACAAAAACATGGAAATACCTACAACTTCCCTTGTGACTTCTCTAAACTTTGGGAGCTTCTGAGTCTCAGTTGCCCATCTCTGAGATAGAGTTTCAGCTTAAATTGTTATGGAGGTACCCCAAGGTTCTCAAAGATTAGACTAGCAGAGAATAAACTTTATCATGTTCTACCAACCTGAAAAAGCTTCAACTATGGGCTTGGAGACTAGCTATGTGTTTCTTATCTGAAGACCACCCCAGCTAAGTTTGGCGAGGTTATCACAAGATACTTGAGCACCAGGAAGCCTGATACAAAGTTGGTATTTAAGAATGTTTGTTGATGAATTGACACTAATTTTTTTGTTGTTGTTGTTATTCATCCATCACTTTTGAAGGGGACCAATGATATCATGAGGTTATATCTTAACTTGCATATGAATTGCTTTTAAGTGTCAGAGTTGCAAAAAATCATCAGCCTTACTCTCTCTTCTAGTGTCATCCATGTCCAGTGGCAAGACAAAGTCAAGATGATCGATGTTGGACCAGGTTGCAGTGGATGACCTTGGTATCTTCAATATGTGACCAGGCTCTAAGTGTTCCACAGCACCTGCTTCAGCCATCTTCATAAATGTTGGAACAAGTTGTTTTCATCCATTCATTCTGCCAGAGCAAGTCCCACATGCTGTCTAACTCATAGACAGGTCTGAGACTTGCACGTTATCATCAGCCTTGTTTATCCCCTCTTCTGAGATGGTTTTACTGAGTTGTGGCTGCTGCACATACCACACCTTCTTGGAGCCAAAGGTAAGAGACGGGTGAGAAGTAAACACCAAAGGTAGTTGAGCATCCCTGAAAAGGGCTTGGGAAGTCCTCACACCAGAGGTGCTAGTCCTCCCTCAACATCCCATACAACAGTAATTACTGAAAGAATGACACTAGTGAAATGCTTCATAGCAAGTCATGACATTGACCACTAAGGCGTCCCAGGGTACTCAATTTGCACATTAATGGAGGCAGTGCTTATACTGAAGAAATCACAGATCCTCTGAAGTGCTGAAGGATACTGAAATACTGAAGTCTAAGACATCTGAAGGTCATAGGCTTTCCTCTTTTACCAATACTGTCATAATAAAGGAATAGATATTGCCCATCTTGTCTATTATAGCTGTCAAAATCCTATTAGATATTCATTTCCAAAACACCTTTGAATGCCATCATGAGCCCATATTACCAACCATTTACAAGGCAAAGAAGGGATATTTACAGAGTTAGTATTTTCAGAGTTACTGCCTGGTGAGGAATGTGTACACTTTTGCCCTATGTTAAATAAATCTGGCATGGTGAAATCAATATTTACCAAAATAAAAAAGGGAATTAAGAAATGTTCCTGGGGGCAGCTAGGTGGAATAGTGAACAAAACACCAGCCCTGGATGGAGGGAGACCTGAGTTCAAATCTTGCCTCAGACACTTGATACTTACTAGCTTTGTGACCCTAGGCAAGTCACTTAACCCTCACTGCCCCACAAAAAAAAAAAGAAAGAAAAAGAAAAAGGAAAAGAAAGAAAAAAGAAATGTTCCTTTGTTTTATAAAACAATCTGTTACCTAATACAAATCACTTAACTTGGGACTCTATCTTCAACTATAAATTAGGGATTTGGACTCAATGACCTCTAAGGTCATTCCAGCTCTAAATCTTATAATTTGTAAAAATTTGATCAACTACACAGATAGAGGGAATTTCCTCACAGTGGATTCTCTAAACAAATGGTATCATGCATGTGAAATTTAAAACAAAAACAATTCTCAGGAGAATTCAAAGTTTAAAAAAGAAATTTGTACAGCTATGTGTATATTTTGGTTTTCATGAGAATGTTCACTCTAACAAAGTCAGAATATGGCATTGATTAAGGCAAATAAACCAGGGATAAGAGAAGACCACAGGAACACGCTTAGAGAGAGGACCTAGTGAGAAAATGGAAGGGGTAGAAAGAAGCAAGGAACATAAAGTTAGAAATACAGATGATGGTCAAGAGGCCAAGGACTTTTCTCCCCACATCCCATCTGTGCTGTGCTCTAATTGTAGCTGGAAGGGATTAGCAGGTCATTTTCAGGGTCAAAGTAGAAGGGGCCATGATGACCTCTTGACTGTCAATCAGACCCACAGACTGCAAACACTGTGTATTGGAAAAGATCTCTGACATTTAGTCCTCCTTTACTCCAAGACACTGGCCCTGGGTCACTCAAAGAGATGATAAGCTTCATCCTTCCTTCCCTTACCCCTGGATGTTTCATAAATAGAGTTTGATCCCAGACTTGCTCAAAAAATCCTGGACTGCTATGATGAAAGGATACAATATTATTATTATTACTATCATTACAAGTATCCCTTCACCCTACTAATCTAGGACTTATTGAGTAATCCTGGATTCAGACTTTTAAAAATGCTTTTAAGATTTATTACTTCATTTAATCCATAAAACTACACTGTGGGGTAGGTACTAATTATGACCAATCTACACATGAGGAAACTAAGACAAAAAGAGATTAAATGACTTGTTCATGATCACATAGTACATGACTATGTTTAAAGCAAGTTTCTAACCCAGATCTCTGATTCCCCCACAAAAAAGAACCGCCCCCCCAAAAAAAAAAATCTAGTGCTCTAACCATTTAGCTACACTACCTTGAAGCTTATGAAAAGTCATTTAAAGAGAAATAAAAGCAGAAAACCAACAATAAGCTCACAAGCAGAATTCATTACCCCAAAGAGGTAGATCCAGTAAGCCTAGTTTAATGATTTTCTCTAGCATATGAGTAGGAGCAAAGTAGGATTCAAAGATAGGGTCTGACAGGACAAGATCAGGAAAAAAAAGATAAAGGAGTAAAATCTTGAAAGAAAAAGCAACATTGAGTTGAATTAAAAGACTTGATAATGCTCACACACCTAGTATTAGGCAGTTGGGGTTAAGTGACTTGCTCAGCATCACACAGCTACCATGTGTCTGGGGCTGGATTTAAACCCAGGTCAACCTGACTCCAGGACTAATGCTCTATCCACTTTCCCACCCAGCTGCCTCCACAGCTAGTCATTTTCAGAACAGGAATTTAAACCTATGTCTGCTGATTGAAAGCTCCAGTTTTCTACCCACTACATTGCCCTTCAAAAAGTCCTAAATTTCAGTCTTAATGTCACCGAAGATGACAACCTTCCCATTGGCACCAGTGACAGAGTCCTAGGCTGACCTGAAAATGGTGGTATAGAAGCCCCTATGTGGAATCTTTGACCATTATTTGACAGTTGTATGAGGTAAAATTGAATGAGTACTTTGTTTGTAGTCAGAGGACCTGGGTTCAAATTTCAGTTCGGACAGCTGACTGTCAGCAAGTGGATTCACCTTCAAACTTGTTTCCTCACCCATACAATGAAGGTCTGGAGGATGTGACTTCAAAGATGACCCATTTAGTGCTAAATCTATGATCATAGGAAGGCATTCATCTTTGCATTTACTGCTACAGCTTCACCAAATTGGCCATAGCATCATCTTTTCAGCCAGACTAAAGATAGAGGCAACAAAGAATAGTGGTTAAAGCATTAGACGTGGGGGTCAGGAAGACCTGGGGCAGGTTCTTCCCCAGACACTATGTTATGTGACCCAGGGCAAAGCACTTAACTACTCAGAGACTCGATTTCTTAATCTGCAAAATGAGAGATTAGGCCTAATGGCCTACAAGGTTCTCTCCAGTTCCAAATCTATGATTCTATAACCTAGAAAGATGGGAGGAAAATTCCTAGAATCTGAAAGTGGGCATGGTCAGCATCAGGCTTCCTTCTACAGAAACTGTAGTGTGGGACTAAAGTTTTTAATACTCAGAATCCTTTGGAGTATTAACAAAAGGAAATTCATCAATGAAAATTTATTGTGCTCCTTTTGTGTATAATGACCTGAATTATGGGAAGGAAAAATGGGAAAAAAATAAGTAAGCCTTAGTATCTGCCCTGAAGGTTCTAGGGGATAACCTGTACACAGCTGAATGTATGTATGTATGAATATATGTATGTATTTGTCTGTATATGTATGTGTATATACATACATATATATAAAGAAAGAACTTGAACACAGGGGAATATATGTGTGTACATAATATATATGCATATACGTACAAACATATATACATAGATAGATACATAGATAGATGGGTAAATAGATGGATGGATAGATTGACAGTCTGATAAATAGTAGAATTTGGTAAGGATATAAGAGGAGTACAAAGTGCTAAGAGATCAATCCACTGAGGCATCATTTTTATCTGATCCCAGAGATACCAAACCCTTTATCTGCTAAATCCCTAGCATCTCAGTTGATGCTTTTCATACTCCTAGCTATTTCTCTGTCTGACAATTGCTACCCATCCCTTGCTCTCCTTTTCCAAGGGCTGGGGTTGGACAGGATAAGATTGATCTTGGAGAGAGGCTTAGATGCTACTATGTGAAATTCTTGCACATCAAAGAAGCTTTTCCCTTCTTTAGAATTTATTTTCTTGTTTTATGCTAAATTTCATGAGATCTTCTATCAAGACAACAGCTCTTGCTTCCTAGAATCACAAATAGAAATAGTCATTAGTTTGTGAGTATGTGTATTGTGTGTATTTGCCCAACTGATTCAATTCAGAAAAGACCTTCAAAACCCTTATGGAAAGAGCTTCTTCCTCATCATAACTTGCTGAAGTGGGTTTTGTGTGGAATTTTGCTGTCACTTTGAAGATTTGGAAGCATAATTCACCCTTTTCATTTTTTAGATATTATCTCTGCAAACTACTAACACGTACTGACTCAAATGTGTCCCTAGAGTCTATAGAGAGAGACTTCATATTCAGTTAGTCAGTTAATAGTATTTAATAGTCTATTGTGTGCCAGACACTATGCTAAGTATTGGGAATATAAAGTAAAGAATAATGCCTGCCCTCAAGGATCTCCCACTCTGACAGTGGAAACAACATTCAAATAATTCTGTACAAACAATATATATGAGATAAATTGGAGCTAGTTCATGGAAGGGGGATCTGGAAAAGCTTCTTGTAAAGGTTGGGATTTAGCTAGGTCTTGAAGGAAGGTAGGAATCATGGAGAATTTCCTACTACTTTTTTCACACAATTATTGATGGGGAATTTTCCTCACTCTATAAGTGCCACTTGTTTTCATTATTATAACTCTGCGTTACTCATTTACCAATGTCACAGAAGATAAGAATAATAGACTTTAAACTATAAGGGAGCTTAAAGATCATCTATTGCACACTCTCATTTGCCAGATTAAGAAATTCAAGCCCAGAGAAGTTGGAATCTCCAGTCCCAATCTTCAGTGTCTAAGCCATGGTAGATGCTAAGCAAATGTTTTTGAATGAATATATTGTGAGCAAATGGGTGAGTGAATGAATGAATGAATGAATGAATGAATGAATGAATGAATGAATGAATGAATGAATGAATTGGACACAGTGTTTTCATTAAAGCACTTTTAGCAAAGAATTTACTCCTATGTGAAAATGAAGAAACAAGCGATGCCTGCCCTTGAGGGGAAGAAATCACACCCCATCTCCAGTCTAGTTGGTTGTACCAAAAAGATGATTCACTCTCCTCTAGAGAGCCAACTAGTATCCTTTTCTGAAAAGGGTCACTGATATATTTGAAGGGCATAAGCTCTGGCCCCCTAATTCTTTGCAAATTTATGGCCATGAAACCTTAGGAGTGAATAGCTCACATTAAGAAATATTTAAGGAAGCAGAGACACGATGGAATAGTATAGACAGCAAGTGACCTAAGCTCTCCCAACATTCCCCTCCAAATAACTTTAATAATACCTCCAATCAAATTCTGGAGTGGCAGAGCCAACACAAGGTTGGAGTAAGACATTTTTCCAGCCAAAGACAATTTAGGAGGTCTGTAGAAGAGGTCTATAACACCAGGGATGGGCTCTCCCAGAGCAAAGTGCACACTGTAGCAATACCAGCAGTGGGACTTAGAGGGAAAAGTAACAGGAGTAGCAGCAGCAACATCAGGAGCTCTCAGCCCAGAGCCTGTAAGGGGGTCAGACAATTGATCAAAAAGAGAATACAAGGGACCCTTTGTGGCACTGGGTGCAGGACCCAATTGCATTACCCATAAACATTTCCAGATTGCATTTCCAGGGTGAAAAGGAAGACCCGTGTTTGCAGAAACACCAGAGCAGGGCCCTGGACACAGTTCCAGGGTGGAGAAGAGTGCTTATGGTGTGACACAAGGGATCAGAGGTCCTAGTTTCAGTTCCAAGGAAGAAAGGAGCACTGGCAATTGAGGTTGCAAGAGAGCAAAGGACCTGGTTTTAGTTCCAGGACCAAGAGGAACACTAGTATTTGTGACTGCAGGTAAGCAAAAGCCAGTTCAGGGTAAAGACCAGAGTATAGGCCAAGAGAGTAGTAACCACACCTCCCCTTGGATCAAACCAGCTTGGAAGCACCAAAAACTATTCAGAGCCCGAGAACTAGCTCTGAAAAAAGCACGAAAAACCTGAAGCTTGGGATAGTGCCCCTTTACCCCAAGAACAGAGCCCAAACTTAATATAAAGTTAAAATTCAAGAAATAGTCTAGAAAATGAGCCAATAATAAAAAGAACTTGGCCATAAAGAGGTACTAGAGTGAGATGGATCAAGACAAAAACCTCAGAAGACATTGATGTCAAAGCAGCTTCAAGACAAGACTCAAAGGGAAAAAAGCAAATTGGACAATAGCTCAACAAGAATTCCTGGAAGAACTCAGAAAGAATTTTAAAAATCATATAAGAGAGGTAGAGGAAAAATTGGGAAAAAGAAATGAGAATAATAGGGGAAATTATGAAAAAGGAGTCAACACTTGGTAAAAGAGATACAACGATGCTGAAGAAAAACACCTTAAAAGGGAGTATTGAACAAATGGAAAAAAGATACTTGGAATATGATATCCTGGAAGGCAAAGGAGCTAGGATTACCAATAGTAAAAACCTATCCAGCAAAACTGACTATTTCTCCAGGGGGGAAAATTTATATTTAATGAAATAAAGGACTGTCAAGCTTTTTTAATGAAATGACCAGAACTGTACAGAAAATTTGATTTTCAAATACAAGACTCAAAAGAAATCTAAAAAGGTAAACATAAAAGAGAAATCATAAGAGATTCAATTAGGTTAAACTGTTTGTGGAAAGATAATATTTCTAACTCCTAAGAACTTTATCATTATAACTTTGAAGAGTATAAATAGAAAGAGTGAAAAGGTTGATTGTGATAGGATGAACTTTTAAAAAAATTAAAGGTTGAGAAAGAGTGATGGACTAAGATAATAGAGAAATGGGAGGAAGAATGGGGGAAGTTATTTCACATTAAAGAGGTATGCAAAGAAGAGCTTTTATAGTGGAGGGGAAAATTGGAGATGGCCGGCAACATTTGAATGTCACTCTTATTGGAATTGGTTCAAAGAAAAATAACATACACACTCAGTTCTGTAGAGAAGTCTATCTTACACAACAGGGGAGTAGGAGGAATGGGGAGTTACAGAAGGGAAGGAAGATTAAGGGAGGTCAGAAGCAAAACAGATTTTGAGAAGGGACAGGGTGAAAAAAGAGACAGGAGGATAAAGAGGGAAAATGGATGGAATTAAATAAAGAGTTAATAATAGTAACTGTGAATATGAATGGGATAAACTCACCCATTAAATGGAAGCAGATGGCAGAATGGAGTAGAAACCAAAATCCAACAATATGTTGTTTACAAGAAACACACTTGAAACAGAGAAACACAAACAGTTAAAAATAAGAGGTTGGAGCAGAATTTATTGTGCTTTTTGTTTTTGTTCAGTTTTAGTCATTTCTCTTTGTAACACCATTTGGGGTTTTACTGGCAAAGATACTAGAGTGGTTTGCCATTTCTTTCCCCAACTCATTTTACAGATGAGGAAACTGAAGCAAACAGGGTCAAGTGACTTGTTCAGAGTAACACGGCCTAGTAACTAAATTTGGATTTGAACTCAGATCTTCCTGACTCCAGGCCCAGCACTCTATCCACTGCACTGATTAAGCTATCCCATTAAAGGAATAAAAAGGCAAAGCTGACAACCAGGATTTCAGACAAAGCAAAAGCAAAATAGACCTAAAAAGATATAAGTGGGAAACTGCATTGGTACCATAGACAATGAAGTAGTATCCGTACTAAATATTTATGGGCCAGGGGACATAGGATCTAAATTCTTAAAGGAAGAGTTAAATGAGTTATAGGAGAAAATAGAAAATACAACTATACAAATGGGGGACCACAACATTCACCTCTCAGAAATCTAATGGGAAAAATAAGAAAGAAGTTAAGGAGATGAAGAGGATTTTAGAAAAAAATAAGATATGATCAAACCCTGGAGAAAATTGAATGGAAATTAAAAGGAGCATGCTTTTTTTTTCTCAGCTGTACATGGCACCTTCACAAAAATTGACCATGTAGTAGAGCATAAAACCTCACAAACAAATGTAGAAAAGCAGAAATATTAAAAGCTTCCTTTTCAGATAATAATACAATAAAATCTTTTCAATAAGGGGTCTTGGAATTTTAGATTGAAAATTAACTGGAAACTAGATAAAGGATGAGTGGGTCAAAGATCAAATCATAGAAACAATCAACAATTTCATTATAGAGATTGACAACAATGACACGACATATTAAATTTGTGGGATGCATTCAAAGCATAACTTAGGGCAAAATATTAAATAGAGAAGAACACATCTGATAAATTAGGCCAAAAATTTTAAAACTTGAAAAAGAACAAATTAAAAATCCTCAATTAAACACCAAGCTTGAAATCTTGAAAATCAAAGGAGAAATTAATAAAATTTAAAGTATGTATAAACTTGCACAAAATAATTAAGCATGAAGTGAACAGAAACAAGAAAATGTATACAGTAATAGCAATATTTTAAGAACAACACTGAGCAAATAAGTCATTTTGACTATTATAAATAACTAAATTAACTACAAAAGACACATGAAGTAAGACATTATCTGCATCCAGAGAAAGAACTGATAAATAGAAGTATATATAAAATTACTTTGCATATGTATGCATCACACACACACACATATTTGTGTCTAATTATAGCCACCCAAGTGGGGGAGGGGGAGGGAAAAGAAAGAAAAAAATTACTATTATATATTTAAAAGGAAAAGAAATAATAGATTTTATATAATATAATTATAGTTTAGGTGCGATCATTTTTTAAAAATTATACCATGTTATGGAAATGTTTGAATTATTCCATAAATTAAAAATAAAATAAACAAAACTTTATTTAGTTAGTTATTTAGTTTTTGGTGAGGCAATTGGGGTTAAGTGACTTTCCCAGGGTTACACAGCTGGTAAGTGTTAAGTATCTGAGGCCAGATTTGAACTCAGGTCCTCCTTAGTCCAGGGCCCGTGCTCTAACCACTACACCACCTAGCTTCCCCTAAAAAATAAAACTTAAAGTAGAAAATCCCCATTGAAATAAAAAATAAAACTAAGAGATGGTTTTATGAAAAAAAATTATCATTGGTTAATTTGGTTCTTTAAAGGGTGGAAGAAAACCAAATTTCCATTCTCAAAAATGAAAAGGGTGAATATGCCACCAATCAAAATGGAATTAAAGCAATTATTAGGAGATATTTTATACAAGTATATGTCAATAAATCTGACATTCTAAGTGAAATGGAAGAATATTTACAAAAAGATAAACTCACATTAACAGAAGAAACAGAGTATTTAACTATTTCTTAGAAAAAGAAATTGAGAAGCCTTCAGTGACCTCCCTAAGAAAAATATCTCCATGACCAGATAGATTCACAAATGAATTTCACCAAACATTTAAACAATAATTAATTCTAATACCATATAAACTGTTTGGAAAAAAGAGGCAAAGGATGAGTCCTAGCAAATTATTTTAATGATACAAATATAGTGATGATACCTAAACCAGAAAGAGCAGAAATAGCAAAACTATAGACCAATTTCCCTTAATGAGTATTGATGCAAAAATTGTAAATAAAGTACTAGCCAAGAGATTACAACTATAAATCACAAAAGTCATACACTATGACCAGGTGAGACCTTTGGCAGGAATATAGGCTGGCTCAACATTGGGTAACCTATAAGGATAACTGAGCATATAGATTTAAAAAAAATAACTAAATAATGTGATTATCTCAAAATACACAGAAAAAAGCTTTTGACAAACTTAATATTCATCCCTATTAAAACACTTGAAAACATGTAATTAAACGGAGTTTTCCTTAAAATGACAAGTAGCATCTATCTAAAACCAAGTGCATGGGACAGCTAGATCGTGCAGTGGATAAAGCACTGGCCCTGGATTCAGGAGGGCCTGAGTTCAAATCTGGCCTCAGACCCTTGACACTTACTAGTTGTGTGACCCTGGGCAAGTCCCTTAACCCCCGTTGCTCCATTTTAAAAATTTAAAAGTTAAAACCAAGTGCATACATAATTTGTAAGGGGGTCAAACTGGAAGCCTTCCCAAATTAGGAGTGAAGTAAGGATACACATTATTACCACTATTATTCAATCCCATACTAGAAATTCTAGGTATAGCAATGACAAGAGAAAGAAACTGAAAGAATTAGAATAGGCAGTGAGTAAACAAAACTATTACTTCTTACAGATGATATAATGGTATACTTAGAAAGTCCTAATCAACTAAAAAACTAGTTGAAATAATTAACAACTTTGTCAGTTAGAGGATAAAACTAAACCCACTTGAATCATCAGCATTTCTATGTAATGCCAACCAAGTCAGCAGGAATAGATAGAAAGAGAAATTACTTTTAAAATAACTACAGACAATATAAAAATATGTGGGAGTCTACCTGGCATGGCAAACCCAGAAAATCTATATGGTCAATTGCAAAACATGTTTCATACAAATAAAGATAGAGCTATACAATTAGAGATACATTAATTGCTCATGAGAAGGTCAAGCAAATATAATAAAAATGACAATTCTACATAAATTATTTTACTTATTTGGTGTCATACCAATAAAACCACCAAAGAATTATTTTATAGACCTATAAAAATTATAACAGCATTCATCTGAAAGAACAAACAGGTGAGAATATCAAGGTAATCAATAAAAAATGTAAAAGGTGGTCTAGCAGTAACAGATCTTAAACTGCATTACAAAGTGGTAATCATCAGAACAATCTGATACTTGCTAAGAAATAAAATGGTGCATCTGTGGAATACATTAGGTATATGAGACACATTAGTAAATGACCTTAGTAATAATCTAGTATTTGATAAACCCAAGGGTGCAAGTTTTTGGAATAAGTACTCACTGTTTTACAGAAATTGCTGGGAAAACCGGAAACAGTTTGGCAGAAACTAGGTATAGAACATCTCACACCATATACCAAGAAAAGGTCAAAATAGGGACATTTAGACATAAAAGGTGATATCATAAGCACTTTAAGGGAGTATGAAAAATGTATCTGTGAGATCTATGGACAAAGGAAGTCTTTATGATTAAGCAAGAGACAGAGGAGGTCACAGGAAGTAAAATGTATAATTTTTCCTACATTATATTTTAAAAGGTTTGACATAAACAAAATTAATATAATCAAGATGGGAAGGAAAGCAGGAAACTGGGGGAAATGAATGATGATGATGATGATGATTGGTAGTGGTGGTGGGGATGATAAAGGTATCATTTCTCAATTATATAAAGAACTGCACCAAATTGACAAATGGTCAAAAGATATGAACAGGTTTTTTTTTTCTTTTGTAAGTCAGTTGGGGTTGTGTCTTGCCCAGTATCACATAGTGTCAAATATCTAACACCGAAGCAGTTTTCAGAAGAAGAAATCAAAGCTTTTTAAAGTCATATGAAAAATGCTCTAAATCAATATTGATTACGGTAATGCAAATGAAATAATTCTGAGGCACCATCTCATGTCTATCATATTGGTTAAGATAACAGAAAAAGAAAACGACAATTGTTGGAGGGGCTATAAAAAAAAGTTGGGAACTAATCTAAGCATTCTGGAAAGCTATTTGGAACTATGCCATAGAGCTATAAAACTGTGAATACTCTTTGATTCAGACATACCACTACTAGCTCTATGTCCCAAAGAGATCAAAGGAAAAGGAAAAGTATCTATATGTACAAAAAATTTATAACATCTCTTTTTGTAGTGACAAAGAATTGTAAATTGAACAGAGTGCCCATCAATTGCAGAATGGTTGAATGAGTTGTGGTATATGATTGTGATGGAATAATATTGTGCTATAAGAAATGATGAGTAGGATACTTTCAGAAAAACCTGGGAAGACCTACACGGACTGATAAAAAGTGAAGTGAGCAGAACCAGGAAAACATTGTACACAATAAAACAGCAATACTGTACATTTGTCAACTGTGAATGATTTAGCTATTCTGATAAATACAATAATCCAAGACAATTCTAAAGAATTCATGATGAAACATGCTATCTACCTCCAGAGAAAAAAACTGATAGAGCCTGAGTGCAGATTGAAGCATATTCTTTTTACTTTCTTTATATTTATTGCTTTTTTGCAACATGGCTAATATGGGAATATGTTTTACATGACTACATATGTATAATTGATGTTATTTTGCTTATATTCTTAATGGTTTGTGATAGGGTTTAGAAGGAGGGAATTTGAAATATTTTAAATGAATGTAAAATATATTTAAAAACAAGGGGCTGAATTCTCCAATTGGTCAATGATCAAAAGATATAAACAGTTTTCAAATGAAAGTCATCTATAGCCATATGAAAAAATGTTCTAACTGACTATTGATTAGAAATATGTAAGTCAAAATAATTCTAGGGTACTACATCATACCTATTGGATTGGATAATAGGACAGTACAGGAAAATAACAAATGTTGTAGGGGATGTGGAGGAAATAAGACATTAATGTACCATTGCTGGAGTTGTAAACTGATTCAAACATTCTGTAGAGCAATTTGGAACTATGGCCAAAGAGATAAAAAAAAAAACCCACATACATACTCATTGATCTAGTAATACCACTACTGGATCAATATCCAAAAAGAGATAAAAAAAAAGTTAAAGGACCTATGTGTACAAAAATATTTATGGCAGCCCTTTTCTGGTGCAAAGAATTTTAAATTGAAGAGATGCCCATTTAGGGAATGGCTGAACAAATTGTAGGATGAGATTATATGGAACACTTTTGTGTTGTAAGAAATGCTCTCAGAAAATGCTGGAAAGACTTACATGAGTTGAAATAAAGTGAGATATACTATATACAAAATAAAAGCAATATTGCAAGATGATCAGCTGTAAATGACTTGGCTATTCTTGATAATGCAATGCTGTTTCCCTTCCTAAGCAGAGCTACCTTTCTCAAGCATATCTCTTGGGATACTTTCCCAAGGAGCTGCCTCCTTCCCTTTCCTGGCTCATCTCTTTGGGGAGCCCTGCCCTAAGGGTGTTTATAGGTTCCCTTCTGCTTCAAGCAGAAGTGGATATCCTATAAAAGTGCAGTTTTATGGAGTTTTAATAGTTTGCTTTCAAATGGGAAAGTCCCAAGGATATGACAATGTAGGAACTTTCAGTAGCACAACCCTGCTGGTATTGTTAATGCAGAAGCACATACTTGCCAAAAATTACAGGAAACTTTTAAGGCTCTATAAAGCCCAGTATTTATATATGATGTTCTCCTACAAATGGAGGGGGTCCACAAGGGCTCCAGAAACTTTCCCATGAAAAAAGCTAGACCTCAACACAATTAAAGAGTATTGGTTCTCCCCAATGTAATATGGTCTCAAATAAACACATCATCTATTTAAAACAACTGTCTCCCTCTCAGCTTCTCTGTTTTTGTTGATAGCACTTCCATCTTCCCAGTTACCCAAGTTTGAAACCTCAGAGACTCTTCTCTGTCCCTGAGTCTCTTGCATTCAATCAGTTGCCAAGGGCTGTTGATTCTACCTCCACATTTCCTTTTAACTATTCTCTCTGTCTTTAGTCTCTTCTTCCCTCCCCAATCTTTTCTTTGCAGGGAAATGAGGGTTAAGTGACTTGCCCAAAGTCACATAGCTAGTAAGTGTCAAGTGTCTGAAGCCAGATTTGAACTCAGATCCTCCTGAATCCAGGGCTGGTGCTTTATCCACTGTACCACCTAGCTGTCCCCCAATCTTTCTTTAAATTACATCACAACTTCAAGAATCTGACTTCATCAGAAAAAGTATTCATTCCAACAATGTATATTTACCCTTTTGTTACCCAATTTCCTACCAAGATAGCTGTCTGAATGGGAAACAGTCTACCAGCATGCCACATACCTACATCAGCAAAACTCTGAAGTCCTCACCTGAATGAATTATGATCAAGAAATCCAATGTCATACAATGACTTCTTCCACACTAGAACTGCATGTATGGTTAGCCAGAAGCCTAACTTCAACAGGAAAGGAGGGAGCAAGGCAGTTCCCAATGCCAACACAGGCTTAGCCTTCCAGAATGGCCAGAGACTACCTGGGACCCCCATAACTTGCAAGCTTCTGTGTCAAGAGTTTCCAGATTACAAAGTTCCACTGAGAAATCTCTAGAGTGATGTTAAGGCTCCAGAGAGCCTTAGAAGCTCAAGGAAGTAGCAGAAATACTGTATCACTCAAATAGGGATAGCCTAGATGCAATCTGAGGTTCCTTACCTTCTACCCTGAAATCCTAGATATGGCCCTGAAAATACAGCACTCTGAACCTCAAAGATGCAAAACTAGCACACAGGAACCCAGGGACCTATGCAGACCACCCCACTCCAACATATGACCATGGTCAGAGCCCAGTACTAGCACAGTGCCCCAACTGAGGAATGAAATCTGGAAGGATGGATAAATAAAAGAAAACATACTGACATCAAAATTATTGGAAATCTAACTTCATAACTGAAAGCAGATTTAAAGAAAAAGGAATTCTACATATAGACTTTGTGAATGCCTTAGATTCCTAGAAGAAATTAAGCAAAAGTTTAAAAACAAAAGATATGTAAGGAAAAATTGGAAGGAGAATAGATATCTTGGAAGGCAAAATGGTAAACATAACTCAAGTAACAGACATTAAAACTAGGTATACAAAATAGAAATCAATGATTCCATAAGACAGCAAGAAATATTAAAATAGCATCCAAAGATTGGAAAAAAATAAGATAAAATGTGAAAACAGCTGAGCTGGAGGAAAGATGATTTAAGAATCATTGGAATCCCTGGAAAACAATTTTTTAAAGCTTGAACACTGTATTTCAATTAATCTTAGAAAACTGCCCAGATTTATTACAACCAGAGGGCAAAGTGAACTACTACCTCTCTATTTTAAAGAAACCTTAAATAAAAATTCCTAAGAATACCATAGCCAAAATCCAGAGCTGTCACATATGATGATGATGGTTTGGTGGTGGTGGTGGTGGTGATGTTGTTGTTGTACAAGCCCAGAAAGGAAGAGTTAAAGTTCACACAGTCAGGATTACAAAAGACCTGGAAGCATCTACTAAAATGAGTTATCTTTGAATATGATGTCCCAAAAGATAAAAGCTTAAAACCAAGAATAATTTACCCTACAAAACAGTATCATGGAGGTGGGGGTAGGGGGCTAAAAGGAGAGGAATGGATCTTTAATGGAAAAGAAGACTTTCAGACATATCTCAAAAAGAAAAACACCACTGCTAAATAGGACCTTGACATATAAACATAGGAATCCAGAGAAACATAGAAAGATAAATTTGAAAACTTGGAAGAAACTATAAGATGTTGTAGTGCTATTATTCTAGAGGAAGGAGAAATGTGTTCCTTCAGAACTTCATTGTCTTCAAAGGGTAGTAAGGGAGTGAAGGAAAAAAAGAGGTCCTGGTTTGGCTTAGTTCTGCTCTGAGGATTTAAAGAGAGGAAATAGAAGAGATAGTTTAAAAATAGATTAGTGTAGAAAGGAATAAAGAAAAGAGTGGATTTTTTTTCTTTTTCATAATTGAAGTACGTGAGAAGAAAAGTATAAAAACTTGGAGGAAGGGGTTGAGGGAGTGGGTATCAGATGAATCTCACTCATCAAAATGTGCAAATGAAGGTTGAACAAAAAAGAGAGACAGACAGACAGACAGACAGAGATTGATTTTGGTTCAGAAGTACATCAAACTCAAAAGCAGGGGGCCGGGCGGCTAGGTGGCACAGTGGATAGAGTACTGGCCCTGGATTCGGGAGTACCTGAGTTCAAATCTGGCTTCAGACACTTGACACTTACTAGCTGTGTGACCCTGGGCAAGTCACTTAACCCCCATTGCCCCGCAAAAAAAAAAAAAAAAAACTCAAAAGGGATACAAGGAGGGATGAGTTGGGGATTACTAACATTAAGAGAGAAAATAATATCAGGGAGGGAATAGTTACAAGTGAAACTAACTTCTTGATCTTGAAAGAGGATTTTTAAAAGGAGGGATGGAAAAGAAAAGAATTAGAATCTAAACAGGTACCTTAAATAATCTCTTAGATAATTGAAGGGTGATCAATTATGGCATATAAATAGAATGGAATATTATCACACCAAAAGAAATGACAAAGGAGAAGATTTCAAAAGATCTTTTACAATATGTAAAGATACTGAATGAAGTGATCAGAAATAGGGAGGGAAGAATATACATACATACATACAATCACATGGATGTGTATGTATATGTGTGGAGTGTATATGTAGACATATATGTCTATATATGTATATGTATTATATGTGTGTGTATATATGTATATATAACAACAGTCATACTGTAAAGAAAACAATTTTGGAAGCCATAAAACACAATCAGAAAATATACAATTAGGGAATAAATATGGCAGACAGAATTGTGAGAAACAAGTTACCATATAAAATGTATAAAAAGGCTCAGTTGACTAGCCATGAATGAAGGGTACAATGAAGGGAATATGGGTGACTAGGGCAATTCACTTCTCTGACATTGCAGAGCCACTGATGTCTTCTGATGGTGTCATTACACTGCTCTCTGTTACTCTATTTTGGGCATGTTGTCTCTCCCGATCATTTCCACACGCTTTGTCACCAAGCGACTCTCTTATACCAACTTCTGGGCTGTCCCTCCAAGGCTACTTGCTTCTCAACTCCCATCAGGATGCAGTATAAAGCCCCATCCAGAAAAGGGCAGGCTAACAAATGATTAATTTCATCCACCATACTCCTCTAATGGGGAACAGAACAAAAAACAAGCAGAATACCCTGAGTCTAAGATTATCTTTTCTTTTTACTCCAAGGTCTAAAGTGGAATGTCCAGGCCATAGTCTCAGGCTACTTTAGGATTTGGGATTAAAAATTCCTGATTACAAAAAAAAATTAATTCCTGATTACTTCCGTTTTATTCTTATGGTCTTCCTGTGCCCCACAACTGCTGTTCCAAAGAAACAAAAAAGTAATGTGAAAAGTTAGACTATGAAGGCAAATTTATCCCCAAGGTCTTCAACTGGTTTAGCATGCAAAATTAATTTGAGGCAGAACAAAAACTAAGCAAGAAATGCATCATTCCTTTCTGGTACACACATATGTATCTTTTAGCAGAAAGAAACAAACAAAACAAAACCTGCTTTGGCAAACAAAAAACCTTCCTGCTAATGTGTGAAAACTAGAAAGCCTCTCTCTGCACTTCATCAGGTGGAATCTGAGTATAAATGACAGAATAATCTAACTGCTAACACACCCAACTGTATTGTAACAGAAGAGTAGAATTAAGAGTCAGGAAGACCTGAGTTCAAATCCCCACCACCACCACAGACATTACCAGCTGTGTACTCCTGGGCAAGTCATTTAAGCTCTCTCAGCCTCAGTTTCCTCATCTGTAAAATGAGGATAATAGACCCTACCTGACAGGGTAGATGTAAGCATACCATGAGATAATGTATATAGCTCTTTGAAAACTTTAACATGCTATATAGATGCGAACTATGATGATGACGATAACGATAATGATGATGGTGGTGGTGGTGATTATTGTTATTAGTCCATAGGATTCCTCTAAATCAGAGATTCCAGGGCATTTCTATAATATTACAACTATTCACATTCCCCATCCATCACCTTCCATCTAGGATCCCAGTGCCAATGACTAACATGTCAATTGAAGGAAAAGAAAAAGGGAAGATTACATCAAGAGGACTGACCTGAATAAATTATTTTTCTTGCTGAAAGATCTTGGAATGACATGCCTTGATTTTCCTGATAGAGCCTACTCTGGCAGTATTTTTTAAAACTTCCTCTAGCCCCTTCACATCAGTAACAAAATTCACAGACATATGATTTTGATATTTTCAAATTTCTAATTTTAGAAAATGGTGCTCTAACCCAAAGCCACCTTAATTTCTTCCTTTGACTGACCAGCACTACTATGAAACATATATGCAATATATGTGAGATATATAGATATAGGTATATAGATATAAATATAGATATATAGATATATAGATATCCTACATGTAAAGTGGTCCCACTTGCAATATGGGGTGCTAAATTGTAACAATCAGCATATCATTTGAGACTCAAGTGTATTAGATACTCACTTGTGGGGTTCAGTTTTGGTGCTGGAAATACCCTCTAATACCAGTAATAGCCCCAAGCTAGTTCACCACACACAGAAATACAAAACCATTTGGGCTTTTCTTCCAGTTTTTTTTTTTCTTATGGGTCTCTATTTCTGATTAAGAGATGATCATAATTCAGGTCCTCTCCTTGTTCGAAAGCCTTTACCCTTCACTCTAGCTTCTACTGAAGAGAAAAAAAATCTCTCCTTTCTCTTTAAGGGAATTTTTTTAAAATCTCTGTCTTCCAAAATTCTCCTCCCTAACTAGCTTCAGCTTCCTCTCTTTCTCCCACTCCTCTATGCTGTTATTATTAGCTACAGAAGCCCTAATCAGTGGTCACTGTTTTCTTATTTTTGTTTTTCTGTGTGTCTGTGTGATTTTGATCAATGAGAAAAATGTATAAGCGAAGAAACAACTGAAATCAAAGGAGGAACAATTCCATTAGTACGCCAGTTGCCTAGGGTTGTCAGTGCTAGAGAACATACTAGGCATCCGTCCCCTTTCCTCCCAACTTCTTGGATTGGAGGAGGAGGGAAACAATGTAGCTTGAGTTGTGTGTCTCAATGGCACCATGACCTGATATTTTAGCCTCCTTACACTGAGACTGTCCTCCATTTACATCCAACCTCCATCATCTGCCTTCTCCCTTCCTTCTAATCCACATCAAAGAGTCCCAGTGGGTGAAATCCCTTCCCCATCCCTCTTCCTGCTCCTCTATGCCTACTCCTCAGTGTACTTAGACCAAATGGATTCTTATGCCCCCTTTCTCCTTCCCCAGGGTCCTTTTCCAAGGTGAAGGTGGATTTGGGAACA
Source organism: Dromiciops gliroides (assembly GCF_019393635.1). Classification (NCBI taxonomy): domain Eukaryota; kingdom Metazoa; phylum Chordata; class Mammalia; order Microbiotheria; family Microbiotheriidae; genus Dromiciops; species Dromiciops gliroides. The sequence goes on along the minus strand of NC_057864.1, from coordinate 343,498,771 downwards.
CTCAGCAAAAATTCCAGTTCAATTTTCATAGCCACTTCTGGCGCTTCACATTCCTAAGGCATTAAGTGTAATAATGGGAATATATGTTTATATCCATTTTTCTCACCACCTGTTAATGACAGGTAGATAAGCCCAGGAGTCCTGGGAATGGCACCATCCTATCGGAACATTGGGTCTGCTTCCAGCCCAGCCCCTACAGCCATCATCCCAGGAAGCAACCCCAATTGAGATGTAGCCTGGCAACTGGTTCTGTAGGTGATGCAGCTCCAGCTACTGAAAGATTAGAAAAAAAAAGTCCTTACCACCAAAAGTCCTTGGCACTGTCAAACAGCTCAACTTCAGAAAGTGATTTGATTTTATCAGTGGAAATGACATTCAAGAAAATGCTTCCTCATCTCCTTTGCTACTGCACCCTAAGGGCCATAGAACCTCCTATCTGACTTGCAAATGAATCCTTCATTATATGTTATTTCCTCCATGAGATTTTGAGCTTCTTGAGAACAGGGACAGTTTTCTTTTCTACTAGTATCTGTAGTACTTAGCACATAGTTGTGTCCATGGTAAGTGCTTAATAAATGCTTTTTCATTCTTTCATCATCACCTCACCATTAAGTTATTTTTATGTCTAGTAATTGGTAGCATTTTTTGAGTACTCCCTACTTTTCAAATTAGCTTAAAAGAACTTCATAGTTAATGCTGATGCCCATTGTCTCAGCTAATAGGTTGCTTTTGTTATTTGTTATTATTATCTTAAATTTTCTCACATTAACTGGTTTTCTTTGGCTCTGTTCTGCTTAAATTAACAGTTTTTCCTGATCTGTTTGCTATTCTAGTAAAGGTTGTCATATGACCCTGATCCCTATTTAAAGATGAGCCAAGGAATGCAATGTAGCCTCATCCAGAGGCCCAGGTGTTTTGAATTAAGAGTGGAATAAAACATGTTCCTGGTTTATGATTCCCAGCCCAGAATGAACTTTTGACTAATGAGGTGAGAAATAGCTGACTCTCACAGGCTTAACTGAGAGCACCCTCAATCTGGAATTATTCTCTGTTAGAATGGGTCCCCCATGCTAGATGGCCAAATGATGCCCTACTTTTCTATATGCAAAGGTTGTGAGAATGTGGTATTGTGTTGTTGTTGTTTCTTCTTCCTTCTTCTTCTTCTTCTTCTTCTTCTTCTTCTTCTTCTTCTTCTTCTTCTTCTTCTTCTTCTTCTTCTTCTTCTTCTCTCTCTCATCTCTGTCTCTTTTTCTGTCTCTCTCTATCCCTTCCTCCTGTCTCTATCTCGCTGTCTGTCTTCTTCTCTCTCCATCTTTCTTCTTCTCCCTCTCCCTTTCCTTCTCCCTTTTTGTCCACTGTTCTGAGTATAAAACTGTGCCAAATAATATCACAGCTCATAGCCCCCTAAGAAAGAAAGTATAATAGGGAAAGTGACTTCCTTTATGTCCTTCTTGCTGTCCCAGAGAAGAATAAAGGGCAAATGGCACGCTGGCATGGGAAATGAAAATCAAAATGATTTCATTATTCGGTGAGGGCTTTCCCATATATTTTCTCATTTAGTCCTCATTGACAATCTTGAGCAAGTGTAATCATTAAGTATAATTATCTAATATAAAGAAACTAAGTCCTAGAGAGGCTAAGTGATTTGGCAAATCTCTGTCAGTGGCAAATTTGGAACTAAAACCCAAGTCTTCTTGGTTCAATTTCTGTTTCTAACACATACTCCTTGTGTGACCATAACCACCTACATGAAGTCTTTTCTCATTTCCTCAGCTGCTAGTACATGCCAAACAATTATCTTGCATTTCTTTTGTATATAGTTTATATTCTCTGTATTTTTTTATTTTTTTAAGTGAGGCAATTGGGGTTAAGTGACTTTCCCAGGGTCACACAGCTAGTAAGTGTTAAGTGTCTGAGGCCAGATTTGAACTCAAGTCCTCCTGAGTCCAGGGCCGGTGCTCTATACACTGTGCCATCTAGCTGCCCCTATCCTCTGTATTCTTATAATTCAAGTGTTATTTCCCACTAAACAGCATAAGCTCTTTGAGGGCATTGACAGATTCATTCTTGTCTTTGAATTAGCAGTGCCTAGTGCATAGTTATAAGATCTGAAACACATTTTACAAACATTATCTCATTTATCCTCACAAAAACCCTGAAAATTAGATGCTATCATTATCCTCATTTTTCAGTTAAGGAAACTGAGGTAGACAGAGGTTAAGTAACTTGCCTAGGGAGTAAGCATTTGACAGTGAATTAGAAATCAGGAATTCCTGATTCTGGTCCAACACTGATAGCCATAACACAACCTACCTTCAGTAGGTGATTAATAAATGCTTGTTGAATAATTGATTCCATTTTTATTTACATGTATGATTTTTACCCTTATTAGACTATAAATTGCTTGGGAGCAATTTTTGTGTATTCTCTTTGCTTTCATAGTGCCTTGAACATAACAGGTATTCCTTCAAGATTTGTTTGTGATTATTGGTTTATGTGTTTGAGAGAATAGCAAGGAACACTGATAAGTACATTCATATTTGAAAGAAGAGGACATGGGTTCAAAATCTGGCTCTGACTGTATGACCTTAGGCAAGTCACTAAACTTATCTGGATAGCAGTTTCATAATTGGTAAAATGAGAGAATTGGACTTGATGACCCCATAAGCTTCATTCTAGCTCTGAAGTTATGCTTCTGTGATCTGAATCCATTATCCCACAGTAGATCATTGATAACCCCTGGGCCACTTGCAATTCCTAATAAACTGGGTACATAATTTAGTTTAAAGGAATGTTGTATTGACCCATTATAATATGTCATGTGAACTTCCTGTCAAATAATAAGTATTTGTATAGTACTTGTTATGACCTTACAAAGTACATGTATATACATATCATTTAAACCCCTAAATCATTCTGAAATGTATATAATTAGTACAATTCACACTTTATAGATGAGGAAAGGGAAGCCCATAGTTGTTAAGTGACTTGACCTGGGTCACACTGCTATTTAACAATAGAAATGGAAGATAGTCCCTGCTTCCTGACTCTCAGTCCATGATCTATCTAACTATATCTTATGGCTTCCTCCAAACATTGACCTTAAAATAAACAACACAAATTTTTTTTCAATGCAATGATTTTGGAAAGATTTGTAAAACCACAGTTATCTTTGTTTTAATGTAAAATTATACCAACAATTTTAACAACAATAAAGAATTGTTTGTTTTATATAGGTTTTTAATACTTATTTTTCTTATCTAGATGCTTTAACCTTTAGAGATAGCTGGATCTTGGCATGTCAAGCAACAAGAATGTAACTTAAGCCATAATTCGTCTAACCCAACAGTTTTAATCATATACCACATGTGCAGGATTTCAGTGGTTAAAGAAATAAGAGGTTTTAATTTATCTGGCTCATGGGGAGAAGGGAAATTGCTTTCTTTGTACATACACAAAGAGAGAAGATGCCAAAGCCAAAATATAGAGTCTCAAATGTGATATTCTCAAAATTTTTTCTCTTCTTAAGGCTCCATCTGCAGTCAGTCAGCTAGTGTGTTAAGCACCTGCTATGTGCCAAGCACTGTGCTATTTAAGTCCTAACTGTTTACTTTGTGTTTAAATGAGTTTTTAAATGGATACATAAAGTTGGAAATATGGATAATGCTGATATTAACTGTATCCCTTGGTAATGTCCCACATTGGTCATAAGAAGTCAGCAGTTTTATGTTTACATTATCCTGTTAGCATTTAGAGAATGCCTTCTTCCAGCCCCAACTCCTGGAACATCTCAGTTCTTAGCCAGCTGTCTTGGTTAATGTCCAGAGATTAATATTAGCCACCACAAAAACTGTTAGCATAACACAACACCTATGTTATAACTTAGGAGAGCAATTTCTCTCGATCTTTTTAGTGTGTCATATTTAAGTGCTTATGGTTATGGATGCCAACCTAAACTGGACGGAATTATTGCTGATTTAAAGTTTGAGAGATCCCTAAAAAAAAAAATTTAAACAATTGCCGACCTTCCAGTGAGATAGTACTCCCAAAGGAAATCATAATAGAGAATCTTCCACTCTATCCTAAATTTCTCTGTTTATATGAATCAAATCTAAATCCTATTAGAAAAGGTGTAGTCATAAATGTATTCTTATGGTTCCAGACCACAGCTGGGGTAAAATTTCAAGATCCTCTCCATTTGTTGGAAGCCCATAAAAATAAAATGAGTAAAAATAAAATGAGTTTTTCAGTGATTCTTAGAAATTGGAAGCATTTTATTTCAATTTTATTATACAGTTATCAGTGGCAATGACCAATATTCATCCAGAGGGAAAGTCGTTTGTTTGTTTTAAAGTTGTCACTTAATTTGTTTTTTTCCACAATGGATTTTATTTGGAACAATTCATGAAACACTTTTCCAGGTATAGAAGAAAATTTATTTCCAATGGTTAAAAACATAAAAAAATTAATAGCAAAGTGCTTCTTTCCGTATAAATAGGTTTATTGCCCTAATGCTTTAGAGGGATTCAAGAGAGTTCTGTTGCTTTGAAAGAATCAAATAAAAAATTTTAATATTTGAATTATTACTGCAATTGTCAAACCTCCAAGCTGTGCTAAATTTCCAACTTATGCTTTGTCTTCAGAAAGCTGACTTTACTTGACATATCTCCACAAAAAGAATCTGGCCATTGTCTGACAAATCACCATTCTATAAGATGCTTTCTGCTTTCTTCTTCTTCTTCTTCTTCTTCTTCTTCTTCTTCTTCTTCTTCTTCTTCTTCTTCCTTCTTCCTCCTTCTTCCTTCTTCTTCCTTCTTCTTCTTGTATTTTCCTTTCACCATATCATAGCATTACACATGAAAATGTATCTTAGAAATATTTAGTAGGTGTAGCAATACACATGTTCAGTTGGACCCCAGAGAGTTGAATGAGGAGTAATGGGCGGGAGTTTCCAAAATGCAAATTTTATGTTAAGGAAAAGGCAAAACCCAAAACATTCTAACACAACTATTCAGAAATGGAGCAGGCTGCCGTGGCGGGTAGTAGGTTCTTGCTTACTGGAAGTCTTCTAACAAAGTCTGGATGACCTCTCGTCAGAGGTTTTAGAGAAGACAATTCTTATTCACATAATGGCAGGATTAAAAGGGGTACCTTGCAACCCTGAGATTCTGTGGCTCTAATCCTAGAACTCTCTCTACTGAGAAATCTTAACAATTACATTAACAATCAATGACAACAATCATCAATTTTTTTCTCTGCACATATGAAAAAAAAACATTTGATAAACCATAGGAAAGAATTGGCCATATACCTTAAGATGCTTTGTCAGAGTTGCTTATGGCATGGATTATGAGAAAGTGTCTACTCTGTGGAGACATGAACTAGAAAACATTGGAGACTCATTACTAGCAAGGATGTTAGCTCACTGCTAGTCAGGTGTTTTATATTCAAACCACACAATACCCTGAGGTTTGTGCATAGTGATTTATCCAGACAGTCCCTGAACTGGGAAGATGAGAAGAGAAATTAAAATTACTACATGAAATGTTTTGGGTTCAAAAATTAGCAGCCACTTTCCAATTACAACAACTTAAATGGAAAATCTGGACTTCTCATTAGCACTGAAAATATTAAATGGGATTTGTTGTTGTCCAGAAAATCCTGGTGAAAGTGCCAGTTAGGCAACAAGCATTTACTAAGTATTTGCTATGTGCCAAAAACTGTGCTATGCATGGGGGCACACGAAAAAAAGGAAAAAATAATTCCTCCCCTTTAAGAAGAAACAATTCATACACACAAGTTATATATAGAAGATATGAAAGTTAATCTCAGAAGTAAAACCACTTCTTTGTCCAGCAAGCTGCCTATTCCCTAACATTTAGAATTCTCCTTTCTGGCACTCCCCTGACTCCTGTTCTGTCCCTTTTCTGAAACCTTCACCCCACCTCAGCCCCAAATATCAGGAATCTTCTTTGTCTGGAAATCATCAAGGCTAGAGAATTCTAGCTTCCTAGCTGATTGGTTTCTCCCCAAGTGTGATATAAGGCATGGGAAACCAACGAGACTCACCTGACCAGGATTGCTCTCTCAGCTACAAAATGCTTGACCCATCTTAAACCTGGAGCTGTCCAAGTCCATGCAGTAAAGATGGAGCCAAGAGTTCCTTCAAAAGCTTGGTACTACCCAGTACCGAGTCATAGAAGCAACCTGCTAGAATCCCTCTGCCAGTCATAGCTTGAATATCACTGCCAACATTCTTGGCTCCATCATTGGTTGGATTTCTTCTTTTCTCTTCCTCAATTCTGCTTTGTAGATGTCAGTCCAAACCCTATCTCTCTGGCACAGCAGAAGCCCCCATTTGAGAGGTATATGCTAGTATCCTGTCCTTGTTGGACCAGCATCCTCCTCAGTGCTTTCTCGAGTTGCCTACCCAATAGGAAGGCCTATTGTTTTCAGCATTGACTGACTCAAAATGTATTCCAACAGAGTTCAAAGGAAATATTGACATGTTTGGTTCTACTTTGACCTCAGCACATTATAGGACTAATGCCTTATTTTCCTGTTAAAAGCAAAGAGTAATTTCTTTCAATCAACAAATATTTGATAATTTCTCGTGATGGTACTTTAGGTAGTGATGGAGTTACAGTGAAAAGGTCAAGAAAAATTCCTTGCCCATGAAGAACTCTCAGTCCAATGAGAGAGAAAACATAGTTCAGTACATCTATGAAAAATACTGAAGAGACTGAAAGTAGCCATAGAGAGACAGGCATCAGCAACTAGAGGGACTATCAAAGGCCTACTGCAGCAGGAGGCCCTTAAGCTGAGTTTTAAGAAAATTCTCATTGATTTTCTTTTTTTTCTTTTTTCCTTCTGATTTCCCTTGCTTTGTTTTATTATTTTTAAGATTCTAGTGATGTATTTTATTTTTACAACACCTTATTTCTAAATAGGGCAGATAGGTGGTATAGTGTAAAGAATGCCAGGCCTGGAGACAGGAAAACCTGAGTTTAAATCTGGCCTCAAATACTCACTCTCTGCATGGCCTTGAGCAAGTCAGTTAACCCTTTTTGCCTTAGTTCCTCATCTGTAAGATAAACTGGAGAAGCAAACTATGCCAGTATCTTTGCCAAGAAAACCCTAAATGGGGTTTCAAACATGACTTTAAAAAATGACTGAGGGGTGGCTAGGTGGCGCAGTGAATAAAGCACCGGCCCTGGATTCAGGAGTACCTGAGTTCAAATCAGGCCTCAAGACACTTGACACTTACTAGCTGTGTGACCCTAGGCAAGTCACTTAACCCCCATTGCCCTGCAAAAAGAAAAAAAAATGACTGAACATTTTAAATCTCTCTCTTCCCTTAACATGCTCAGAGAGCCATCTCTTGTAACAAAGAAAAGAAGGCAAAGGAAGGAGAAGGGAAAAGAAAGGAGAAGGGAAAAGAAAGGGGAAGGGAAGGGAAGGGAAGGGAAAAGAAAGAGAAGGGAAAAGATAGGGGAAGGGAAGGGAGAAAGTAAAAGTAAAAGAGATGTTGAGGGGAAAAAAGAAAGAGGAAGGAAGGAAGCAGGAGAGGGGAGGAAGGAGAAAGGTATACCCATAGAATTAAGCAAGAAGCCTTTTATTATCTTTTGATAGATGAAAATAGTTTATTAAAAAGATATTTAAAAATATTTAGGGACAACTAGGTGGCACAGTGGATAAAGCTCCAGCCCTGGATTCAGGAGGACCTAAGTTCAAATACAGCCTCAGACATTTGACACTTATGAGCTGTGTGACCCTGGGCAAGTCACTTAACCCCCATTGTCGCACCAAAAAAAAAAAAAGATAGTTGAAAGGTTTTTCAATTGTCCATTTTAAAGGCCAATTTATTTAGAAACTTAGAATATAAGCACTAGAAGGTGCTTTAAAGATGATTTGTTCAAACCCATATACTCTTTGGTAATAATAGAACCCTTTTAAAATGAATAAGAAATTGACAAATACTCACTGTGCCCCTATCATGTACAAATCACTATGCTTTTTTATTTTTATCAAATTGCTTTGCTTTTCTATTCCAAATGTCAGAAAAAGTATGCATAATAAACATGCAATTATATTTATTCCATGTCTGTAAAAACACGTTTACGCTTATCACAGCCATTATTCCCCTAGCTACACAACTGGGTCTTGTTGCATCATTTCTTTGCCATACATGAATGGCTATGAAAATTAATCTAGTAATGCATGAAAGCCATTAGATTTCTTGTCCTTGCAGTTCACACTGATGTTCCAATTAGATAAAGTATTTGCTGATAAGAAATATAAATAAGAGAATTCCCTTGATTAGGTTAGGAGGTTGTTTATTATGATAGTCCCAGAAAGAGATGTGGACCTAACCAAGAGCAGAGGCAGAGGGCATGGAAACAATGGGGCTAATGAGATGGATTCCAGAGATACTATGGAGGTAGGTTCAGCACAGGGGAGAGGAAGTTAGGGGAAGGACAAACAGGGGTAGAGAATGCCTAGAAAAGAGTAGGTCAGAGCTGGATTGGGGATGAGAGTCAGGGAAAAACATGGTTTTTCCTCTCAGGTTCATGTGCTATCGACTACTCAATTCAATTAAAAAAAATTATTAGGTACTTACATTGTACCTGGTGTAGTGCTAAGTACTAGGAATATAAAAAAAAGATAGTCCCTACATTTAAGGAGCTTATAATCTAATGGGAGATGATGCACTAAAGGAAACTAAAAGGGAGTAGGTTTGGAGAAAAGGAAAGATACAGCATATGAAGGGGTAGTGGAGAAATCAGAGAAGTCCCAAAGAAGTCCGGTCAGATAGGAAATGATATGTCTGGTGGTCTAAGACCCCCTCCTTAAATTCATGGTTTGGGAGTTCAACCCTCCAATCAGAGGGGGAGAGAGCAGAGATGAGATATGAGTGCCTGGACTATTGTATTAGCCTTCAAACTCACAAACTTTTTTTTTTTGTGTGAGGCAATTGGGGTTAAGTGACTTGCCCAGGGTCACACAGCTAGTAATTTGTCAAGTGTCTGAGACCGGATTTGAAGTCAGGTCCTCCTGACTCCAGGGCCAATGCTCTATCCACTGTGCTTCCTGGCTGCCCCAACTCACAGGCTTTTACAAAAAGAGAATTAGGAGTTATCTAGTCTTCATTTCACAGATGGGGGAAATGAGGCACAGAGAGGTTCAATGATTGGCTCAAAATCATATGGCATGTTAGAAGGAGGACAAGAACTTAGATACCAGGTTTCTTCGTTATCTCTCAAACCAGTGTTTTCCCCTTATATCATGTACCTCAGCCATATCACACTCTCTCTCTTCTTGATTATGAACATCTGGGCTGAAGCCAAATCACATCAAAAAAAAAAATTAGGATGCACATAGAGCTGAAATCAAGCTTCTAATAAGGAGGAGCCAAGGAACCCAAAATTGAACCGTGGCCATATACAAAAAGATCAACCTCACAAGAAATCAGGTCCAAAGCCACTTCTCCCACTGATCATAGCTAAATTTGCATGTGCAGGGCTCTGTAGCTGGAAAATTAATCTTATGTGTCCATCATTGATTCCTGTCTCCCAATGAATGTGTATGCTCAGTAAATACTAGATTGTTGGTTGCTCTTTGTGACCCCATCTTAGCATGCTAATGCTATCCATGGTGTTTTCTTGACATATAATACTGAGTGGTTTGCCACTTTCTTCTCCAATGGATTAAGGTAAACTGGGTAAGTGATTTACCTAGAGTCACATAGTAAATGTCTGAAGCTGGATTGTTTTTTCTTTTCTTTTCTATTTTTTTTTTGGGGGGTGAGGCAGTTGGGGTTAAGTGACTTGCCCAGGGTCACACAGCTAGTAAGTGTCAAGTGCCTGAGGTCGGATTTGAACTCAGGTCCTCCTGACTTCAGGGCCATTGCTCTATCCACTGCGCCACCTAGCTGCCCCTCTGAGGCTGGATTTAAAATCAAGTCTTCCTGACTCCAGTCTGAGTCCTATGTTCCCCGAGCCATCTACCTGCCCCCCCCCAAAAAAAGTCTAGATACCATCACTCAAAAATGTTCAATAGTTCTTCATTTTCTACCAAATAAAAGCCATGGTTACACTCTTTTTTTTTTTTTTGCAGGGCAATGGGGGTTAAGTGACTTGCCCAGGGTCACACAGCTAATAAGTGTCAAGTGTCTGAGGCCGGATTTGAACTCAGGTACTCCTGAATCCAGGGCCATTGCTCTATCCACTGTGCCACCTAGCTGCCCCCCATGGTTACACTCTTAAAAGAAGTCAAATTTTGGTCATGTAAGACTCTGAATTATTTTAAAAGTCATTATTCAATACACATGTAGAGAAGAGGGGTAGAGGGAGGCAGGAATAAACATTTATACAACAACTCCTATGTGCCAGGCATTGTTGAAAGCACTTCACAAATATTGCCTAATTTAATCCTCATGACAAAGAAGCAATAAAAGGAAAGAAAAATAGGAGCCCAAAGCAAGCCCTAAAGTATTCGTAAAATTCACCCAAAGAACAACTACAAGAAGAGATATCTCTCACATCTGCTCCCCTCCCTTCTCTCCTCTGGCACTGCCACTACCCTCAGACAAGCCCTTATCACCTCATGCCTGGACTACTGCAATAGCCTACTGGTTGGTGTCATTTCTTCAAGTCTCTCCCCACTCCAGGCCCTCCTCTGTTCAGCTAGCTGTCAAATTGATCTTCCTAAAACACAGATCTGACCAAGATACTTTTATTCTGAAAAAGTTTTAATGGTCTGTTTGATGTACAAAGTCCTTCCTAACCTTCCCCAGCCCACACCTTTCTAGTCCCCTTACACTTTACACACTTCTACATTTTCTACAATCCAGCAACATTGCCTCCTTTCCTGCTCCTCACATCAAGGCACTCCATCTACTGACTCTGGGTATTTTCACTGTCTCTCCCTCATGCCTGGAATGATCTCCCTCTGCATTCCTGCTTCCTGGCTTTCCTGGATTCTTTCACATTGCACCTAAAATCTCACCTACTACCTTCTAATGGCTGCTGTTCCAAATCCTTCCTTACTCTAGCGCCTTCCCTCCATTAGTTATTTCTAATGTAGCCTGTATCTAGCTTGTTGGTACATAATTGTTTATGTTATTTCCTCCTCCACCACCACCCTTAGACTATGAACTTCTTAAAAGTAGAGACTACCTTTTCCCTTTCTTGTATCACCAACACTGAACACAGTAATTGGCATGTGGCAAGCACTTAATAAAAGTTTATTGACTGACCGATATGTAATTTATACAGCACAAAAGTACAAAGAGCAGCAAGGCATCCAGCAGGATTCTAGGAAGAGAAGAATTACTGAAAAGGGGAAGAGAATTGAGAATTTGAGCTTCATGACTTTATGGGGAAATGGGAAGTGACTGATTGGTTTACATTTGGGGCAGGATGATTGGTGGTAAATTGATTAAGAACTGCAAAAAAAGAGTTAATTGTCTTTTGCATATTTCCTGATGGATATTGTATTAGGCATCTCAAATTCAAGATGTCCAAAAAATAATTCTTGCCTGCCAAACTCACCTTTTATCTTAATTTCTTGATAACTATAATAGTGCATCAACCAATCAAAGCATTTTAAGAGCCTATGACTTTTTTTTTTAAGTGTTAGGCACTATCTGAAATGGAACTCATCTTTCCCCCATAAATACACTCTTCTTCCTAATGCATGACAGGTACAACTAGTGCATGCCCCACATGTCCTCCACTTGTAAGATGTTGTAGGGATCTGGGCTCTGACCACACTTTCTTGTAGGTCACCCATCTTCAGCTTGACACTTGTCTCATTGCTATACATTTAAATTATTAATACTGAGAACCCTAGTAATCTAGGAATATGTTGGATAATTTATTTCTCATTAGTAAATTTGCAATCTGTTATCATTAATTAGCTAATTAGCTTATGCCCCCATTCAAATTCATTAAATATTCACTGAACTATAGAATATAATTTATCATTAATAATTACTCTTATTTATCTATATTTAAATATTAAATTACAAATTACTTCCCACCTTTCCAATCTTCTTATACTTATTTCACACATTTTATAATCTAGCAGCAATGGCATACTTGCCAATCCTGGCATACAACACTACATTTCCCATTTCCTTTGTCTTTGTATTTGCTGACCCCCCACACCTAAATTCCTCTCACTCCTGAGCTTTGGCTCTCAGCTTCTTAGGTTTTCTTCAAGACTCAGTTCAAACACTGAGCACCTGCAGGAAGACTTTTCTGGTCCAACCAGCTGATAGTGCCTACTGCCTGAATTTGAGATTACCTTCTTTACACACACACACACACACACACACACACACACACACACACAAATATCCCATATTTTGGCTATGGCCAATATCACTACCAAAGTCATCTCAAACCCTCAAAATATCAATAGTTGACTCTTCTTCACTTGTCTGGAAAAAGAGTCTTAAATCTTTCAACTCATTTGAGACAATGACTAAAGTCTCTCAATATCTTCTTAATATTTCTCTTTAGGATCATTCCTTTCTTGTTGTTCTCTCTTCAGTGAACACAGTCTCTCCAATTTTCACTCTATGGCCAGTTCTTCATGAAGTTATTTTTATAAAGTTACATTAAAACAACACAGTTAAAATAGTTCCAATCGGGAAAAGTTTTCCTTTGCTTTGTTTTGTTTTTTCCTGAAATCCTTCTGACTTTTTCCATATTTCATAGAACTTCATAGATCACAGAATAAACACACATCTTCTTCCTGATTTCACAGGAAAAGGTGCTTCATCTTAAGTTTTTATCTTAACTGGCTTTTCATAAGTTTTCATGTATCACAGAAAAACATACCGACATTCTCCCTGACTTCAAAAGGATATTTTCTCCCAAACGGTCTGTCGCTCAGGTAAAATACAGTTAACATTAGCTAAGCCCTTATTTATACCTTAAAGAGACAAAGACAATACTCTTAGTCTCTATAACATAGATAGTGAAAACACAGGTTACACTGAGTTCCATAGTTCTATGAAGAATAGTACCATAATTCCATGGAAAGCAACCAGGTCATTACCATGGTATGTACATGCATTCATTCAATACCCATTTATTAATTCTACTACCTGTAATATAACTATGCAGTGGAAGGGTAAGAGGGGAGTAATCCTTTGCTATATCATCATGTATATCCTTCCCCATCACTATGGATATTTCCTTCAACTCTGTCCTGACCCCTTTTCTCTTTTTACACAGTCTCTAAATAACCACATTAACTACCATCAGTTCAATTATCTCTATACAGCTTACTCCCAGATTTATGTATTCAACCCTAGTCTCCCCCCTGAGTTAGAGTCCCACATGACCAACTGACTATTAGACATTTCAAATTGGACATCACACAGTAATCTCAAACTTAATGTGTCCAAAATAGAATTCATCTTCTTTCCTCCAAAATGCACCCCATCTCTAGACTTCTCTATTTTTGTCAAGAACATCACCATTCTTCCAGTCACATGTGTGCAACCTCAATGTCAATCTTGATTCCTGACTCTCAACACTACATATCCAATCATTTATCAAGCCCTTTACATACTACCTTCACATCTCCTGAATCTGCCCCCTTTCTTCCATTCATGCAATTAATATCCTACTTCAGTCCCAGATCACCTCTCTATTTTAATGTCTTTTTAAGTGGATAATAATAGCATGTGCCATATAGGGTTGTTGTGAAAATCAAAGTTTCTCATGCTGAGTACCTATTTCTGAAATGGGGTCAAAGAACTGACCTTAGAGCTATGTGAAAGGGTATAATTTCCTCCACTGTGTACCTGTTGTCATGAAGAGCTGATTGGCAAAAGAGAGAACATACCTCCCTGAATTGGCACCTTCTGCTGGAAAATAAAGATCTTAGAGCCCAGTTGGGAAAGCATAAGTATAGATGTTTCTATCATTCCTAGACTTAGGGCTTCTGCTTTTTCTAAAGGGGAAAAACACTGCCTCCACTAAAGGTATCATTTGAAATTGGAGCTGGAAGTACCAGAGACTACATCTGTCTTTGAAAAGAAAACCAAGCTGAATGGAGGAAATAGCCCAGCTAAGTAGTAGAGTAACACACCCAGCTGAAATGTTGCCCCCCCCCCCACCAAGGAGCTAATCAAACCAGATGTGCAGAACATCCCAACTCAGCAGGAAAGTCACCTATCCAAAACACATGTCATGCCAATCAGTGAATTTTATAAGGACACTCCCTAAGAAAGGTCCACATTTCTAGAGTTGTGATTTCCCCCAGCCACATTAATCACCCACAAATGTTCCCCATAAGCCAGATGATGAAAAAATTGGCAGAGAGAGAGAGAGAGAGAGAGAGAGAGAGAGAATTTATAAGCATGTCTTAGGTGCCAAAGTACTATAATATGAGCTGCATATATAAATATAAGCAATCAAAGTAGTCCCTCACTCATGGAGCTTACATTCTAATGGAAGAAGATAATACATGAAAGGGAAGATATTTGAAGTTATGCCACTGGAATTTATTGGTGTGGAGTGAAATGATGAAATCTACACCTTAGAAGAAAATCACTTGAATGATTTTCTCAAGCCAAGGAACCCAATTAGGAAACTTGTAATAGTCTAGTCAAGAGATGATAAAGATTGGGACTAGGGTTATGGCAGATTGGTGATAAGGGATGATAGCTCAGGAGTGAGACAAGAGCCATGTAAGGTGAATTGAAAATAATCTCCATGGGAATTGATGACATCACCAAGTGAAATAAAATGGAACAAAAAGAGAAGAGGCCTTGGGATAAAGGTTTGAGGAACACTTATGGCTAATAGTCATGATATGGCTGACAAACTAGTAAAGGCAACTGGGAAAGAGCACTGAGACAGTTAAGAGGACAAGGAGAAAGCAGTGTCACAAAAACCCAGAGAGGAAAAAATATCCAAGAGGAGGCAATCCACCATGTCAAACAATGCAGAAAGCTCAAGAAGGATGAGGACCGAGAAAAGTACAATGGAGTTGGCAATTATGATACCTTTAGAGAAATTGATTTTAATCAAATGATAAGGTTAGAATCCAGACTAGAGAAAGTGTAGAATATAGTGAGAGGAGAAGTGGAGGTGTGAGATGGAATCTTCTCAAGCCTAGCCATGAAAGGGAGAAGATTTCAGTAGTGTGTGTATCAAGTGAGATTAGATGGATAGATGGATGGGTGGATGGATGGATGGATAGATGATAGACACATAGATACATAGATAGATTTTAAGAATGGGAGAAACTTGGCCATAGATACCAGAGAACGAACCAGTAGATATGGAGAAATCCAAGAAAATAGAGAGCAGAAATTATAGTAGGGGAAATCTGGCTGAGAAGAGAGAAGATAGAATCAAGTGGGTGAGAGACAGCAAAGATGATGAGGTAGAGGAAACACTATAACTGAGCTCACCCAACATTCCCCTTTAAAAACACCTCAAATTGAATGCTGATGGGGAAGTGCACAAAGGATGAGGTGAGATATTTTCCAGCCCATGACAATTTAGGAGATCAGAAGGAAAGGTCTATCATACTGGGGTGGGGTCAGGCCCAGAGCTCACACTGCCGCAACACCAGCTGTGGAGCTTGGCAGCAACAGCAGCTTTGGGAGCTCTCTGCTTAGAGATAGTAAGAGGATTGGACAACTGTAAGAAAGAGATTATAAGGGATCACTATGCTAGCACTGGGCAAAGGAATATCATAATGATGATCAGCTGTAACTGACTTAGCTATTCCCAGCAATGCAGCAGTTCCAAGACAATTCCAAAGAACTCATGCAAAATACTATCCACCTCCAGAGACAGAACTGATGAACTCTAGGTGCAGATTAAAGCATACTTTTCCCTTTATCTTTCTTGCATTCTTTTTCAACCAGAAAAATATGAAAATATGTTTTTGCATGATTTTACATGTATAGTTGATAAAATATTGCTTGCCTTCTCAATCCCTGGAAAAGGATCTGGAGGAATGGAGAGAAATTAGAATTTAAAATGTAAAAAATATAAATGAATGTTTAAAATAAACAAGTTTTTAGAGAGTACAGGTAGAGAGATTGGCCTTGGTAAGGAGAAGGGCTACCTCTTTATCAGAGACTGTAGTAAAGAATGAAATAGTAGTGCTGAATTATATGAGATGAGGAAGAGAGGAAATGGTTCAAGTGGTCCCTTTTTTTGTTTAGGTGTGAGGAGAGGTCCTTAGTTGAAAGGGTAGAGTGAAAAGAACCTATGGGAAGCTTGAGGAGAGGGAAGAACGTTTGGACCAGCCACTATGGGGAATTGATTTGGGTTAATGGAATGATTATCTTTCTACTGTGAGGTCCATTTAAGATTAGATGATATTTTCAGAGGAACCTGTAAGCATAGCTTAATGATATCTTCCAGCTGCCTTCAGCAGAACATGAATAGGAATAGAGAAAACAGATGATAGGAGTAATCCAGCTTTCATAAGGCTTGATTGGTGTTAAGACAAAGAAACAAGCAATTCATGAGTAGATGGTAGTGTAAAGTTGAGTTGATTCACCAACAAGCCAAGATCAAGTGAGTATTTGATGGAGAATTGATACATATACATATACATGCATACATACATAATTTGTATACATATAATTTATACATTTGAATGTAAATATATATATGTGTGTATATGTATATATGTGTAAGTGTATGCCTACATATGTATGTGTATATATACAAGTGTGTATTCCCTAGTATGCATTTGGTGAAAAGGGAAAAACTGTGTGCTAGTCACTGAATTCATTGAGGAAGGAAAAAAGGAAAACATCCTTCCTGGGGATACATAGATAGATAATGGCCACCAGGATCTACATTGGGTAATAAATTTGGATAGCATGAACCTCAAAGGAGGTAAGGTGGCTTAGTGGTAGAGGAAGATACCAGAAAAATCAAAAGGCAGCAGATTATCCTGACTCTTCTATCACAATCAGTGATGAGGAAGGAAGTATCATCAGGAAGAAATGAGTTCTCAGTGAACGCCAGAAGATGGAAGAAGTCAGAAAGAGGTTTAAGATGAAAATGAGTTTAGTAACTATGGAGCAAGTACTTCAGAGCACACAAGGAAAGGGGTAGGCAAATCTGGAGAGGGATGCTGGGGGTGGGGTATTAGATAATTGCAAACCACTCTGACTCTATCTTGTGGCTCAATTCTGGATCTAACCCAATTCCTTTTCTATTTAATTCTGGATATAGTCCAATTTCTGTCCAGAGAGGAAACTTTATTCAATTCTTTTAATTCTGTGAAAACTTTATTGCATTGTTTGAACATAACCCTACATAGTTGGGAAGCTAGACCACCTCTCCCTGTTGTCTAGAGACCCCTAAGGACCTAGTTTATGCTGACCAAAAGCCCAATCAGATCTGAAGATTGATATAGGGTATTTTCTCACAGTTATACATCTAAAGTAACCCATATGTCTTATCTGAAAACTGGCCCTGTACTGGTAAATCAGTTACTGTTTTTACTTTGTTACTTTAATTGAATAGAGACACTTGGGGACAGAGAAAACACTTATTTTTCCGATTTCAGGGATTTGCATCTGTTCACTATTCCCCTCTCAATTTGGAAAGCCCATCATCTTTCCTCCAATTAGAAATCAGATAACCTAACTTTATATCCTGCCTTGTACCCTGATTGTACCTTGTTTTCTTTTCATTAATAGGTCTTATTTGATTGTTTTAATACATAATTATCTGTCTCCCCCTGTACTGGGGGTTCAGTGCTAAACTGAGGATGTCTGGTCCCAATTTGTTATGCAATTGGAATTTATTGTTTCACAAAAAGATATGTTAAGAAGGCTGAACCTTTGTTTCTTCAGTTATTTCAGATTTCACCTGCAATCCACTACCATGGGGTTGAAATGTATAAGATTAAGGAAGCAGGTAGTTGGAAGAGGGCAAAGGGATTAGTATATCAGTAGCCCCTTACAATCACTGGAAAGAGGAGAGTATATTGGGGTGGGAGTAAGATAATCATTGAGGAAAGAGTACAGGCAGAGTATCAATGCTTGGAGAAAGATTTGTTGAGAGAGGTACATGAGACCAGAGAGAGAATGGGAGTTGTATGTGTGAGTCTGTCTATCTGTCTATGTCTGTGCCTTTGTGTTTCTTTGTTGAAGGTGAATTAGGGAGGGCAGTATACCTGTGGTCACTAACAAATTGATTCCATCTCTTCCCATCATCTCCAAGAAATTTCTTCCATTATAATGTCTGTTCTCAGAAATTAGTCAGGAGAATCTGTTACGACACCATTTTAATAGTTAACTGTGCTTCCTTGTGTCATAAATACTACATTCTATAGGAGATTGTAGGGCAACTCTAAACATCAGAAAATCTAAAATCAAATCATTCATATACTATATGAACTATGTGAAGTCACTTTTCTGGGCTTCTGTTTCCTCATGTGACTAGATGACCTCTGAGGCCCTTGCCACCTGCAAATCCCACAATGCTAAATGAGTCTAAGATTTGGAAAATGTTCACATCTTAAGGGCCGTTTGGACCAGTTCATTTGGGAATTTATAACTTTTTAAGTAGGCATAGAGAATTGATAATATGCAAGTAATTTCCAAATAAAACAGATGTTTAAATATGGACTAAATAGGGAGCAACAGTAAAAAACTGGAGATTTTCCATCTTGGTTCCAGTCTCGCTGCCCTTCAGCCAACAATGTGGTGGGAAACTAAATCCCTGGTATATAACAGGGCCTCTGTCTACTGTGTCCCAAGCAGAATGCACTTGCCAAATAGGCTCAGTTTCCTAGTTTACAAAACAACCCACTAATAGCTCCTAACTTTAGGGAGCCAGCTTCAGTCAAGGAGAAAATTAAGGCTTTTTTGTCGTTGTTGGCTGTGCACATCATTGGTCACTAAGATTTGAAACTATTAGCAGCAAGAAGCAAAAAACAAAAAGCAAAGAATAACAACAAAATAAAAAAATCCTGATTCATCCAATTAGCTAAAAGAGGTAATTAAGAGGGAGCTCAACCTAGCCAAGGAGCAAAAACCTTGTGAAACGGAAGTTTATGGGACATTTTTAGAGACAGATATGGACAAATGGGGAGCAAATATTAATAATAAGTAGGTAGCACAGTGCATAGAGTGCTGGGCTTGGTGTCAGAAAGATGTGAGTTCAACTTCAAACACTTCCTAGGTGCTTGACCCTGGGTAAGTCACTTAACCTCTGCCTATCTCTATCTAGTCTAAAATGGGTTCAGTAATAGCATGTACCTCCTAGGGTTGTTTTGAGGATCAAATGAGATAATATTTATAGAGTGTTTAGCACAGTGCCTGGTACAAAGTAGGCACTATGTAAATGTTAAGCATTCTCATCATTTTTATATTAGCAGAACGGGAGGACTTGCCCAAGTTATAGGTACTTGGTAAATATCACCGGTAGGATTTGAGCTGGGTCCTATGACTACAGAGCCACTGTACTTTCACTCCTCATAAAGCCATCAGAAGTGCTTACTGTAACTTTGCTATCTTGTCTGGCACTTAAGAGCAACAGCAACACCTAAGGATGGCATTCATGGGCAGGTAGCTCATCAATATTCCTTCTGTTTGGGAGAGAGAGTCACAGAGTTTTAGAAGACAAAGAAAAGGGGGCGGCTAGGTGGTGCAGTGGATAAAGCACCGACCCTGGATTCAGGAGTACCTGAGTTCAAATCCAGCCTCAGACACTTGACACTTACTAGCTGTGTGACCCTGGGCAAGTCACTTAACCCCCATTGCCCCACAAAAAAAAAAAAAGAAGACAAAGAAAAAAGAATATAGAAACCATGGGAAGGGATCTAAATATCAAAGAAAAAACAAAGAGAACAAATCAAAGTGAACAAATGAGGGAAACTTAAAACAAGTAGAATTAACCTGGAAAAAAACAAGGTCAAGGAGAAATATCACAACATCATAGACAATGCCGGAAGAGAACAATGAGGCCATCCAACTTCCTCACTTCATTGCTGAATAAGTTAGACTCAGAGACATTGAGGATTTGCCCAAGTGCAGAGAGAAGCTGGAATTCAATCCCAGGGCCTCTGACTCCAAATATGGCACCACCCGACTATGTTCTTGCCAGTAACAACTCTCTTCCTGAATCTGATGTACTATTGTAAAGGAAAATGCTGGGGGCAGCTAGATGGCGCAGTGGTTAAGCACCGGCCCTGGATTCAGGAGTACCTGAGTTCAAATCCCGCCTCAGACACTTGACACTTACTAGCTGTGTGACCCTGGGCAAGTCACTTAACCCCCGTTGCCTGCAAAAAAAAAAAAAAAAAAAAAAAAGGAAAATTCTGACCAGATGTTTCTTAGGTCCAGAGAAGGCAAAATAAGAGTTTATGAGATCAGGAGGAATATCTCACAAATAGAGTTACCCCCAAATACAATGAAATGCCTTGCTAGGTAGTGAGCTCCATACCACTCAAAATGTGCAAGTAGAGACCTAGATGACCACTTATCAGTATTACTGTAAAGGAGATTCTTGTGTTGGGGTAAAAGATTGGAACAGATGGCTGCTGAGAGACTCCAAGTTTACTAAGCTAAACATCTCTCTACCAGGAAGACAATTAAACACTGGACTGCTTTGTTAGAGGATTGATTGGGAGGATAGAGGGGACAGGAACAGTGAAATGTCTTTCCCTTGAAATTGCACATTTTAAAGGTCACATGATATATAAGCTACTCAGATAATTTGGTTGCTGCTTGTGGCTAGACAAAACATTGGACAATACTATGTCACAGACCCTTCAATTATCCAAGTAGAGGCGACCTTAGAGAGTATTCAGTCCATTTTCCTCATTTTATAAAAGAAGTGAGACCAAGAGA
This sequence comes from Dromiciops gliroides, assembly GCF_019393635.1. Lineage (NCBI taxonomy): Eukaryota > Metazoa > Chordata > Mammalia > Microbiotheria > Microbiotheriidae > Dromiciops > Dromiciops gliroides. Next base: position 343,477,911 of record NC_057864.1, on the reverse strand, counting down.
AGGGAAGGGAATCAATCAATTGACAAGGCATTATTATGTATATACTATGCGTCTAGCACGGTGATAAGGTTGAAGATACAAATATTAAAGGGATGAAGCCCCTGTCCTGACAGAGAATATAACACATATATAGCCATAATCAGAGTGGTATTGAAGAAAGATGTTTTAATCGAAGAAATCATACCCAGGGACAAGCTGGATCCAACTTTGATGGGCTTGAGATAGCCAATTGTTCATTGTTCATTGTCAGTATTAACACCTTAAAATTTGGCATTCTCTACAAATCGGGGCTCGATCTCTCATTTTTCTGATTGTATAGATTTTTAAACTGTTCATGATGCATTTTAGATTTAAGAATGCATGCATTTTCCCTCAGAGTTGGGTTGTTAAACAGAATACCCTTGTATTGTTCTATAAACATTAAGCTCAGCAGAAGTACAGTAGAAAGCTCAGGGAAGGAAATTATCAGACTTGTAGGCTTGGATACTGTAAGATGATCATGATGCTAGTGATGGTGATGATGAAGATGATGATTATGATTGCCATTTATCCGGCACTTGAGGGTTTGCAAAATGCTTTCTATTATCTCATTTGAGTCTCAAAATTCATCTGGTCATAGACATAGGGAGTCTACATAGGGTGGAGAAAATTATACAGATGTGGTTGGTTGGTGCTCCCTTTCCAGAAAAAAAAATAGTGGTCCTCATTTTGCTTTCTTTTCTCGAAACAAGAAGTGGAAGGGAGTAGGGTAGAGAATAGAATGCATTATTGAGGAAAGATTCCCTAGGTGAAACAAGAAGTAAGTTGCCCAAGTCCCCACATCTAGGTAGGAGTAGAGAGAAGAAAGTCTTTAAATGCTTGATCTCCTAAATTCTCCTAATTGATCTTCTAAAGATCTCTTTGCAATGCCAATGCTCTGTCACTTATTATGCTTCTGCCAACATTCTTTTCAGACACAACAGACAATCTGGCCAACAGAGAAGGAGGGTTTTTAATTTAAATAATCACTGGATTTTCTATTTCCCCCTATTTTATTTAGAACAATTGCTATCTGCAAACACACATTCATAGTCATCTGGATTCAAGGTTTCAAGCTCCAATTATATTCTTCCTAGCCATTCATTTTCAGGGTTTGCTGTAGAAGGGAACATAAAAAGAATTTCAAGACTCAAACAAAAAGTTCCAAGAAAGATGAGGTTCACTCATTCTGGCTTTTCTTTTCATTTAAGTTTCCCCTTTCCTCAGCATGATTTATTTCCCTCACAGTGAATACTTTCCTCAGATCCCCCAGGAGGTCAAATTCTACCTCAGCTCATCATTAGGGCAGAGCATCTCTAAGATACCCAGAAGGACTCTGGGTTCCATAGAAGCAATTCTGAGTGGTAGAAAGAGCCCTGGATTTGGAATGATAGGACCCAGATTTAAAACAGAGCTTTACCATTTTACTATCATTGTGATCTTAGACAAGCCACTCCCTCATGCTCTAGGCTTCTCACCTATAGTACAAGTGTCTTGGACTAGATAATCTTTAAGGTGTCTTCCAGCTCCAAATTCCATGATAATTTTGTCTTAAGGAAAGCTAAGGTGTTTTGAGACATGATAATGAAACCCAAGGTTGCCTCAAAGTTGCCCCCAGATCCCTGATGTGACTTCAGAAAGATTCTAGGCTATTTGCCGCTGTGTGTGTGTGGGGGGGGGCGTGGAGAGGAGGTAGAAGGGGAGAAAGGCCATTCAAATAAATTACCAGTTTCCAGCCTTGGTATTAAGTATTGGGAATAGTTCCTTTCTGGACCTTAATGCAGTCAACAAGCATTTAATTGTTTACTATGTTACTAGCAGTATGTTAAGTTCTAGTAATATGTGTGTGTGTGTGTACACATATACACACATATATGTATTTATATTGTATACTTAATATCCTTAGTAGTACTAGTTACTTTATGAATCCATAAAAACCTAGGAACATTTTTCAGGTAAATAATAATAATTACATCCCACTCCTCCCAAAATATCCCCAATTGGTACTTTTATAAAGTATTGGGTAAATCAAAATTTTTAAATAGTAATGTCATCTAGATTGTTTCTACTTGAATAGTTTCTATTAATAGGTGAAATTTGTGTGATTTTAGCCATTGAAGAAAGCTATAACTTAAGATTCTTAGGTAACTGAGGCTCAGGATTGGTAAGTGACTTGCCCATGGTCTCACAGCTTACTAGAGTCATATTCAGGATTTGGAGTCTTTCTGATTAGAGGCCCAGCACCCCAATCCCTATGCCTCTTGGTTGTCATTCTTAAATAAATTCAGGAAATGAAGCTGGGTTACTAAGCCCGTGACTCAAAAAATGTATGTAGAGTTTAAAAGTAACCAAGCGCCGAGCAGATAGCATTCAAAATTGAGTCCACTGTAACCATACTCCTTTTTGTCAGGGCTATCAGGTGAATCATTTTAAGGAAAAACCTCAGGGAAAGTATTTGAGGGACTGCTTGTTTATTTTTTTCCTCTGAGCCTATGCTCAAGGCTGAAGCAATATACAGATGACTCACATTCTAGTGGCAGTTGTTTTGATGAAACCCTGAGTGTACCAACCTTGGTACAGATTTCTTAGAACAGATTGGTAAAATCAGGATGATCTAATAGTGAAATGTCAGCTATCAGTAGAATTGAACTTGGTTCTAACTCTATCACTAGCTGGTCTGGCTAATTTCCATTCTGTGCCTTACTTCTCCCCTCTTTAAATTAGGAATAAAAATCTGCCTTAAATAATGTACAGGGTTGTTAAAAGGCACTTAGAAAGACAGGCAAAGAAGAAATAATAAATAAGCAAAGCAGTTCTGAAGGTTATATGTTGAATTTATTGTACTTTTTAAAAAGCAAGCTCTACATAATAGAAATAGATGGTTTCATTTGCAATCCTCTTCTGTTCAATAATGTATATAGGAATGCTCATTTTATTTGGTGTTTTTAGGCTTGAGTAAAAAATATAATAAAAAAGAAAAACAAGGAGGAATTATTCAAGTTATGACCAAAGCAGTCAAATTGAAAAACAGGGAATCTGAGACTTAGAAGGAAGTTAGAAACCATTTCCCCTTTGCAAGAATCAACAATATCAATGACCAGTAGTCATCCAAACCATAGTTGAATACTTTTTTTTTTTTTTTTGCGGGGCAAGGGGGGTTAAGTGACTTGCCCAGGGTCACACAGCTAGTAAGTGTCAAGTGTCTGAAGCCACATTTGAACTCAGGTACTCCTGAATCCAAGGCCAGTGCTTTATCCACTGCGCCACCTAGCTGCCCCCATAGTTGAATACTTTTAAAGTTGGGTAATTCATTTCAGGAGATAATCTATTCTACTTTCAAATAACTCTACTTCTGATAGAATGATAAAGTTGTTTTTAATATTTAACTTAATTCAACCATCATTGTAGCCTTGGTGTCTAGTAAGTGCTAAACTGATTTACTTCTTTCCCTCCTTATGTCCATCTAGTCTTATGATTTTAGATGTGTTGAAGGGCACTGTATATGAAACAAGAATGTCCAAGGGATGAGTATATATCATATTATTTTGTTATCTTATAGTGTTCAGTATGGCTACTGAAATAGAAACTGAATCAAAAACAAACATTTATAAGTGCAAACAAAGCACTAAAGTTTTGCATAGGGTGAATGTCAAGAGCTTTCAATGGACTTATTGTTGATACTGTAATCCTCATTTGCATGATCCAGGAAAAAGCAGGTTTATATTTCTCTCAACTATTTCAAATTACCTGCATACCACATCACAAATAATATAAAAGCATCAAATGATAAATTAATCTAAAATATATCTCGATGATGAAAATGGACTTGAAAAAGAACAGAAGAAAAACTACATGTATCAATAGACCACAAATCATTTGCAAATAAACTATTTTAGATCTTGTCAATGCAATCAATGGCAATGGACAGAGAAATGGTTAATTTTCAACCAGTGATTTCAAATCCTCTATGATATAATCAAGGTTATGCATTTGGGGAGTGCTGAAGACACAGAGGGTCTTCATTTGTAGAAATTATGGTCCCTTGAAACACTCTGTGTGGTTATATAAAGGATATGGAAAAAAAAGCTACTGCTTGGTCAACCTTAAAAGTCAAAATGATAATGGGACAAGCCATGCGTATGTGTATATACGTATATATATATATATATATATATATATATATATATAGAGAGAGAGAGAGAGAGAGAGAGAGAGAGAGAGAGATACAACTAAAGTGTAATGAGTGTAATTTGTGACCTTTCTAGTATATTCAGCTAGACTGAATCAAATTATGGAGACAAGTCCTGGACCTGTGATGTCATTGCCATGGGGAATTCCCAGATGAGGAAACTCCTGCATTCATTCTTAGTTTTATGCTTCCCAAGAGCAGTGAGAGGTTAAATGACTTGCCCAGGATCACACAACCAGTTTATGTCAGAAGGAGGATTGTGAACCTGGGTCTTTGTCATCCTGTGACCAGCTCTCTATGAGAGAGCTTCCTCTATCTCTCATACATCTCCTCTACAATGAAATAAGTCAGTAAAATTATTCATAATATTTTGAGAATGACCCCTGAGTGGACGCTAATGAAGGCCACGCTATGTTACACAGGCAGTCATGCTTTAAGATAAAAGTAGATTTTCTAGTATAGGATCAGGGACTGGAAGATGTAGGTGAACCCTAGGCTGGAGCTAAAATATAGACATGGCTACTCCTACCAGCTGTACTTCTTAAATGTAACTCAATCCTCCATCATGATGCTCTTAGGTAAAGCTTATCTCCAGGAAACATCATCTCCAAAACTGTATCAGCTCTAGTACTAATACTTCATCAGTTCCCTCAGTAGTCTCTGCCCTTGAACTTAAGGGCTGGGGGGTAGAGAATGATTTCCTCCCAAAGGCTCCATTTAAAGAATACTCACATAAGGGCAGCTAGGTAGCAAAGTAGATAAAACACTGGCCCTGGATTCAGGAGAACCTGAGTTCAAATCCAGCCTCAGACACTTGACACTTACTAGCTGTGTGACCCTGGGCAAGTCACTTAACCCTCATTGCCCTGCAAAAAAATAATAAAATAAAATAAAGAATATTCACAGATAAACAGAAGACAACTTAAGAGGTTGACAGGAGAAGTCTGAGATATCAGGGTGGAAGCTGGACAGCAGCAACAGCAGCTGCAAACCTTGTAGGGAGATACAATAGTGGGAGCAAGAGAAGGAACCCTCATTCCAAAGATCATAAAGGGACTGGAAAAATGATCAGAAAGAAATTACAAGGGAATCTGAGCTGACCCAAGATGCAGGACCAGATATTACTTAGCAACTCTGTTGTCCATATGTATTCCTGGGTCTCCTAGGGAAACACCAGTTTGGAAGCACTGAAAACTTTCAAACTTCCAGAACTAGCTCTAAAAACAGCAGCCTGGAAAAAAAAGGCTCTTAGACATTTAGGCCAGTGCTTCCCCACTCTGAGGTGAGCAGAGATCAACTTTAACATAGAGTTCAAAGTCAAGAAATAGGCTGGAAAATGAGCAGACAACAATAAAAAAAAAAAGAATCAGACCTGAAAAATGCTACTAGAGGCATGGAAGATGAAGACACAAACTCAGAAGAAAACAACAACTTGAAAACAGATACAAGCAAAACATAAAAGAAAAATGTGAATTTGACACCAGCCCAACAATAATTCCTGTAGTGGTCTAAAAAATACATAAGAGTGTTAAGGAAAAATTGGGAAAAGAAATGAAAATGCTGAATAAAAATTATGAGAAAAAGAATTAATAACTTGGTAAAAGAGGTGCAAAAAATAACTCTTAAAAACACCTTTAAAAAACAGAATTAGCCAAACAGTAAAAGAGATACAAAAGTTCAGTAGGAAAAAAAGAACTAAAAAAAAAGTAGAATTGCATAAGTGGAAAAAAAGGTACAAAGAAAAGAGCCCTCCACGAAAAAAAAACCAAACAGACAAACAAAAAAAAAGAGCCTAGACATGATATTTAAATAAATTATTAAATAAAACTGCCCCAATACCTTAGATCCAGAGGGTAAAATAGAAATTGAAAGAATCCACCAATCACCTCTGGAAACAGATCCCAAAATGAAAACTCCCAGGAATACTATTACCCAAAATTAAAGTACAAATTAAGGTATGTTCTTTAATAAATGTAAAAAACCAACAACAATTTTAGTGAACATGGATAAAAGAGGAAAATTGAAGAAGGTAAGAACCACTACTTGGAGTGTATGATATAATGATCACACACACACACACAAATAAGTCAGGACTGCTCAACTCATATTTGATAGCTGTCTTCAAGGATTTGAAGGGTTATCTCACAGGAGAGGAATAGGAATTGTTTTTCTCAAAGGAAATAAAGGAATAAGAGGAATATGAATTGTTTTCCTCAAAAAGCAGAAGTAGGAGCACTGCATGGAAGGTACAGAAGGGTAAAAGTAGATTTCAGTTTTATATAAGTTTTCCTAAAAATTAGAGCTTTTCAAAAGACAAGTGGGCTATTCAGGAGATATTGGGCTCCCCCTCATTAGAATTTTTCAAGGGAAGCCTAGATGACCACTTACTGGGAATGTTGCAGGAGAAATTCTCTTTCAAGTGTGGGCAGAACAAGATAGCCAAAGGCGTGCTCCCTTCCAACTCTGAAATCCTACGATTCCATAATTAGAGTGATCCAAAGTACAATGTGCTGGGATAGATTCCCTCTCCAGTTCACTAAGTGGAAAATGGGTGATCCATTGTCACTGTGCATGGATGTTATCAGTTCTAGTTTCAGAAAAAGGAATGGATTAAATGAACTCTAAGATCTCCTCCAACTCTAAGATTTGAGAAGTCTGCAATATTCTTAAGGCTTGTTCCAGAATGCATATTATCACATGTGTACTTCAACATGAATGCCCTGGATAGCAATAAATAGCATTCCAAGTGGAATTATTTTCCTTCAATGAGATGATTGTAAACACTGTTATAAGATGTTTATTCCAACTTGAGGTTTTATTTTTGTGAGAGGAATGACGGGGGATGTGGAACAGAAGATTTCCTAAGCATTTCCTCCAAGAACTGGATACCCTTCAGAAGTCAGCTAAAGCAAAAGAAGGATGTCGGAGTCTCTGGGTCATTCTTTGGATCCTTTGAGGCTATTGCTCTCTATGTCTTATTTCCTGGCTTATTCAGTTATGAATGGCAATTTGGTTCTACTGTCTTGCTTGGTCACTCTTCATTCTTACCACATGAGTTCACAGCACCAACAATAAAAGATAGGCAAAGGACAAGTGATGCAGTATTAATGAGAGGGTTCTTGCAGCAATGCAAAGGGGAATTTCACCACTAACCTGGCAACCAGTTGTGAATGAATCATCTTCGCTGTCCAAGGGAAGAATGTATGGTTCGTGTCTGACTCAAAGGCTGGTTGTAATCTGGAAGGGGAGGTGAAAGAAATTAAAAAGACAAAAACAAACAGTTTTCCTTCAAAGGGATTCTAATATCAGGATATCTTCACTAAGAACATGGCTTAAAGTGCATGCATTTTGGGGGGACAGAACCTAGTTTCTTATGAAGTATAAGAAGCAAATTGCAAAACTCCTTGTCCCTTAGAAGGGAACTTAGACATCATCAAGTCCAATCCCTTCATTTTATAGAGGTAAAAATTGGGGTCCAGAGAGGTTCCGTGATTTCTACAAAGTCACAGAGAGAGTAAGTGTGACATAATGGATAAGGTTCTTTAATTGGTGACAGGAAGAGTAATTTCAAATCCAGCCTCAGGTGCTTACTAGCTATGTGACCCTTGACAAGTTACTTAACTTCTTTATGCCTCAGTTTCTTCTTCTGTTAAGTGAGGATGATAATAGTATGCATTTCTGAAGTTGTCATGAGGATAAAATGAAATTGTATTTGTATAAAATGTTTTGCGCACTTAATATACTATATGATTATGAAACATTATTGTTGTTGTTATTAATTGAGAGAGGTATAATTAGAACCTGGTCCCTTTGACTACAAATCCAGTATTCTTTCCAAATCACTGAGCATAGAGGCAGCTAGGTGGCACAGTGGATAAAGCACCAGCCTTGGATTCAGGAGGACCTGAGTTCAAATTCGGCCTCACACACTTGACACTTACCAGCTCTGTGACCCTGAACAAGTCACTTAACCCTCATTGCCCCTCAAAAAAAATTCTCTCCAAATACTGAGCATACTTCCTGCCATTCGATCTAATTCAAGTATCAAGTGCAAGAAATAGCAAGAACGACTTGACTGGAAGTGAAACAATTTATAATAAAGTAAGTTTCTGCCAAGTTGTATAGGGCTCTAAATCTAATTGAATCAATCAGATTCAATGAAATTCAAGGCAGGACAAACAGATGCTTACTCTAGAACAAGTCAAACTCTATATCTTTCAAATAATAGCCCCTAAATTCAATTCAATTCATGTCTATGAAGTATTTGTTGAAAATAATCACTCCTATTTCTCTTTGGAACCAACTTTGACCACTTGACTTGTTGCAGAAATGTAATAAGCATGAAAGTTTGATAATTTGAAAGCATGGACTTATTTACATGATAACTGAGACTACTACTCAGCCAAAATGGTTTAGCAATAGTCATTTCTTGTAGCTCTGCACTTGGAAGTAGAGAAGTCCCAAATCAAGAAATATTTCAAATTCTGCAGGTGATATATATTATCTAACAATATGTACATCATCTCTAAAACTGGAATTGGTACGGACATGTTTAGAGAGAAAAGAATTCTGTTTTCATATATTTATAATAACAAAGCAAAAATATTTCACCACATTTTTATTAAGGTCCTCTATCTAGAGAAGATCCCGGTACTAGAGAATGATATGGTATCCTTTTAAAGACAGCTACTGATCAAAAAATAACCAATCAGTCTTGATTATAGAGGACAAATGATGACGATGCCTGCTGCCCATCTTCTGAGAGAGATATATTAGACTAAATATGCAAAATGAGACATATTTGGGGACACAACCAATGTGAAAATTTGTTTTAACTGTATGTTTGTTACAGATATTTTTTTCTCTTCTTTTTCCAGTAGAGGAGGGAAATGTGAAGGAGAGAAGATAAATGTTCAGTAATTGAAAAAAAAATAAATTTAATTTCAAAACAAAAAAAAACAGTAATAGCTAACATTTATGGAGCACTTTAAAGTTTACAAAGAACTTTATAGATATTACATATCTCATTTGATCCTCACAACCCTGGAAGACAGGTGCAATTATCCCTGTTTTACAAATGAGGAAACTGAAAATACAAAGATTGTATGACTTATCCAGTGTCACATAACTAGCTTGCTGTCTAAGGCTTTATCTGCACTCTCTTCTTCCAGATCCAACATTCTATCTACCACATCATCCAGCTGCCTCTTCAAAAATAATAATCATGATACAAACATGCTAATGGAAGTTATTCCTCTCAGAACCATAGAACCTAAGATAAATTAATGAAATAGCAAATATTAAATGGGCACCTTTGGAATCTAAGATGCTTTGCTAAATCCAGGAAAGCAAATTGAATTCGGATCGCTCATACAGCCGTTTCATGAGCTACTAAATCTCTTATTCATTTGCCTCCCACTACGTAAATTTGTTTCAGCTTTCAGGGTTGAAGGTCCTCCCAAGAGCACAGGAAGCATATGATTGATTTCTTCTTTAGCATTCTCATAGATTAGAATCATAGAATGAAATAATTTAAAGGGATTTTAGGGATAATCTAGCTGACTCTTTTAATTTTAGAGATAACAAAACTAGGGACTAGAGATACTATAACTCAACCAAAATCACATGCCAGGAGCAGAATGAAGATTAGAACTCAGGCCTGCTGATGACAAACTCAGTTTTATTTCCATTAGACCACAATACTGCACTATCATCTTGTCTAAAGCCCAGGATGGAATAAAGACTAAGGGCAATGAATATAGGGAAAATATATGGAAAATAAAACAACAGGGATGTATTCTCCCCTAAATCCAATCAATAGCTTTCTTCTAACCCAATAATTGCTATGCCTTTGATTACATATTAAAGGAAAACTCACCCTTTGAAAATTGAGGTCATTTATTTTTAGACAGGAGTTGCTTCCCCTTGCTTCTGGGTGAATTGTTACACTTCTCTTTGCATAATGGCTGTCTACCAAGAAACATTCAGGAAATGCCAGGCAAGCCCTGGATGATGATGTGTTTCATGAAGACTGATGATAGATAGGAAACATGCCCATTTAGGAGGGTGGGAGATCTCAGGGAAGATGAAAAAATATCTTGCTTATCCCATCAATTTCCTTCCTTCAAGACATCTCTATTAAAATGTAGGATCAAAGCAGTGAAATATTGGGAAAAGGGTAATGGGATATGGATGATAATATAAATCTAAGGACATTAAAATCTTGAAAGTACAAATAGCAAGGGAAAGGGTATATCTTAGCCTGGCTGAGGTCTAACATTGCAAATCTGTATTGGCAAAATGTGTATCTGTAATCTACTTTTGATAAAGAGGTATGGGGGCAGGAAAACCCTTAAAATCTTACACTTATTCAGCTCAATTATAATTAACTCAATTCTACAAGTATTTATTAAATAACTAGTATCTGTAGAATAGTGTTCTAGAGTCTTGAAGATGGGAGAAAGTCCTATAACCTTTACCCTGACGGAATCAAGGGTAGGTGACAACCTAAGAAATCTAGGGGAACTAGTAGAAGAGAAAATTGACTAGTGGGTCACTAAGCTACTCCAATACTTGTCAACAAAAATTACCCAAAAAATTACTGAAAAAGTAAGAAAAGAGTTATGAACCCCCTATAGGAAATACAGCAAATGAGTCGATTATTTCCTGAGGAATATAACAGATAGTACTATTGTTTGGTTTGGTTTTGGTTTTTTAAAGTATTGTTTTGTTTTAAGTGAGACACCTTTACACTATTTCTTGCACACATGGCTTATATGAAGAAACTTTATACTGACCAGTACTAAGCTCTGACTATCTAAAGACAGATAATTTAATTCAATTCAAAATTATTTTAAGTGTCCACCATGTACCAGATACTGTGTTGGTACAGTGTAACAGTGTTCAATCTCAAGAAGTTTACAGTTTAAGAAGATAAAGATGGGGGCAGCTAGGTGGCACAGTGGATAAAGCACTAGCCCTGGATTCAGGAGGACTTGAGTTCAAATCCGGCATCAGACACTTGACAATTACTAACTGTGTGACCCTGGGCAAATCACAAAATCCCCATTGCCTCACCAAAAAAAAAAAAATTTACAAAGTATTTGGGGTAGCTAGATGGTGCAGTGGATAGAACACCAGCCCTGAAGTCAGGAGTACCTGAGTTCAAATCCAGTCTCAGACACTTAACACTTACTAGCTGTGTGACCCTGGGCAAGTCACTTAACCCCAATTGCCTCACTAAAAAAAAAAAAAAAAGATAAAGATCATGCAAGGAAGAGTGTGATCAGGAAAAAAAAACAGGATCTTAAAGTACTATAAAGTATGAGGTAGGAAAGATAAATTTCAGCAATATTCTTGTTAGGAGGTCAGCACTGAACTTTGTTCCTGAAGATCAGCTATTTGTTTTTATTGACTTCCCAAAACCTTGTAATACAATTTAAAGATCACTGGATTGGGAATCAGAGGAAGCCCCTTTTCCAAAGTGACCTTGGGCAAATCAGTTAACTTTTCTAGACTTTGTTTCCTTATCTGTAAAAGGAGGGAGTTGGACTAAGTAACCCCCACAATCCCTTCCAATTCTACATCTGTGAGCTTTAAAAGATATGAATTATTTAACACAAAGACGATTCCACAGATATTCATGGGTTTTGAGTGTACAGAGGATGACTGTGCAGAGAATGTTATGAGCTATTGATTCTATCAATATGTCAAATTGGATAAGAAAAAAAATTACTTAAGTTACAGCCTGTCAATAAAGATTGTTATTTGTTATAATGAGGAGGCATGGAAGAATATTGAAATCTCCTTATTTATTTACTCATTTGGTTTGTAGAAACGTCCTTTTTTACTTATTCACTTAATCTGTATAGTACCTTTCTTTCAAAAATTTCTGGTTCCTATCCCCAGTTGTCTTTTTTTTCATTTTTTCTAATCTGAATTTAAGAAATAAAATAAGCAATTCCATAGCATAGTAGAATGGGGGTGGGGTGAAGGGGCAAAGATAATAGTACATGAAACTGCAAACCTATTATTTGCAACTTGCTCTTCCTTTTAAATAGATAATAAAGGTATCATGTAAATTTCTCTTTTTTGTCTTTCTTCCCTTTACATATATGTATATATGTGTAAAATCATCCTATACTAGTTGTCTTAAAAAGCACAAGTGCCTATTTTCAAATTCATAGTCAAAAATTGTAGTCACTGAAGGATCAAGAAGTACTGAGCAAGGGGCAGCTAGGTGGCACAGTAGATAGAGTACCGGCCCTGGAGTCAGGAGTACCTGAGTTCAAATTCGGCCTCAGACACATAACACTTACTAACTGTGTGGCCCTGGGCAAGTTACTTAACCCCAATTGCCTCACTAAAAAAAAAAAAAAAAGTGCTGAGCAAGCAAAAAGTAAATGGATAACTAGACAAACAGATAATAAAGAAAAAAAAGAAAATTCATTGAACTCTTTGAAATGAGTAGTAAAAATCAATAAGGTGAAAATGGTTTACTTGGAAAAAATGAATGAGGTAAAAAATGCACCATTTTGTCCTCAGGGGATTATGTTGGCTTTGTAAGCCAAAACCACCACCCTAGAGATATCATGAGAACCACACTCCAAGCATAGGGCTCTGTACAAGACATTTGACCTAAGGATGAATTGTCCTCCTGTGCTACCTCAGGAAGGAATTTTGGCATAGAGGAGATGGCATAGAGGTCCTAGAGTTCTGAGAACCTGAGGTCTAGTCCTGAAACTGTCACTTGCTAGAAGGAAGAACAAAGGGTTTTCATTTACCATCTCTTGACTTTGGGTTTCTCATATGTAAAATGAGAAAACTGGACTAAATAATCTCTACTCAATCATTCTATGACTGGAACTCTCTATTACATTCAAGCTAACTGACACATCACTCCCCTAGTCAAACAACTTAAATAGCTTCCTATTGCCTCTAGGATAAAACTTTTCTTTAGCTTTTAAAACTCTTCAAAACCTGGCTCCAACATGTCTTTCTAGGGTCAATGGAAATTACTCTCCCTTCCACACTCCACAATCCAGTTAAACTGTTTTTCTCACACACTATCCCCCATCTATCTCTAAGCCTTTGTCATAGTTGTCTCACAATCCTTACTACACCCCCTTCTTTAGCTTCGTATATACCAGGAGCTCAATAAATACTTGTTGAATGACTGACCTCTGCTTTATATAATTCCTCTCTTCTTTCAAGATAAAGTTCAACCACCTTCTACATAAAGGATTTCCTGATCCTCCCCTTCTGCCACCACTGCTAGTACCTTTCCTCTTGAACTCTTTTATATTTAATTAATTTGTTTTAATTTTATTTGTTGTCCTTACATTTATCTTTATGTATATTTGCATATGTTCTTGTCTCTCCCATTAAAAAAAAGCTCCTTACAAGTAGGGATTGTTTCAGTCTCTGTGTCCACAATATTTAACAAAGTTCCTGACACATCATAAACACTTAATGAATGCCTTTTGGTTGATTGAATTTGGATAAGTCATTAACTTTCCTTGGGCCTCATTTATCTCATCTATAAAATGGAGATTATGGGGGAATAAAATCTGAACCCAAGGAACTGGGTATAGTCTCATTTCCAGCTAGTTCCTGCTTGCCTCATGGACCTCTTTCTCTTCCGGCTAACCCAGGACCTCGTCAGCTGGCATCTCCCCTTTTTCTTTAAAAAGAAAAAGGATGATTTATAACTTTTGTTATCCTATTATGATGTTATATATTATTTTATAATATATTGTTTTATATTACATTGTGTTATATCATGTGTGTATATCATATTATATTATAGTCATTAGTCATTCCAGATGTATCTTCCTCCCTCAACTCTACCTCTATGGAGCTCTCATAATTTTAAGGGACATCCCCTTCCATAAATGAAATATACCTCATAGTCCCACATCCATCTATTGAAGGAAGAAAGGTTAATTTGTCAAGTATTCTCTGTCATCATCTCACCACCATTACAATTATTCGGAGTTCAACTTTTTATTTTAGGGCAATGGGGGTTAAGTGACTTGCCCAGGGTCACACAGCTAGCAAGTGTCAAATGTCTGAGGCTGGATTTGAACTCAGGTCCTCCTGAATCCAAGGTCGGTGGTTTATCCACTGCGCCACCTAACTGCCACCTCAACTTCTTTTTTTTGTGATCTTTTTGTCAGCATAACTATAGTTGAGACTTTCCCCATCTAAAATGGTACTGATGTGACCTTACTCAGAATCCTTAGTTGAGTAGCCTTGCCTTGCCTGGGTACCCTTGCCTGAGTTTCTAGATTTTTCTGGATCCCAGAATATAGAAGAAGACCATCCCTGGATTAATATTGCCTTTTCCCTCAAGCATGGAAGCTCCCACACAGTTGCTCCTCTTTTCTACTGTAAGATTAGGAGAGTTCAGTGTTCTTGACCTGGAAATGGGTATGAGGGGTTCAGGTTGAGTTACTCTCATGAGGGTAAAGGATAAGGGCCACCATGGCCAAAGTTTGATGTGCAGGCCTCTTGAGTTTGTGCTGGGCACATATCCCACAGACCAACTGAGTGACTGAGAGCTTTGGACAGCTTGACCCTTCATTGTTTTTTCAGGAGCCTTCACATTGTTTAGAAGCATATCCTGCTTTTCCTTCATGCTACAATTCTAATTATTAAAAATTCATTGCCTTTCTTGTTTTGAGGTCATAGTGTGAGGATGTTATGCTGAAAACTATTTACATTACCATCTTGATGTATTTTTATTGCTAGCATTTTCCCTAATTGCCTGGATTCCCTACAACCAGGACCCCTGCAGAGGGAAGGCTTTAGGATTTTTTTTTCTTCTTTCCTCTTCCATTCCCAGAGTGTTCAAGCTGATAAGACTTCACCAATGTCTTTGAATGTTTAAATAAGATTTATTACAATCACTGCAAAGATAGGGAGGGAGCATACAAACAGGCAAACAATAACCGGTAAAAAGGACATAAAAATATACAAGTTTCAAGGCTGTTATGGTTTAATGCTTATTCAATAACGAACAACAGGGAATAGAATCTACTCATCCTATCTCTTCTGCCAGGCCCAATCCTTGACACAAAGGATTTAGCTGGAAAGGTTGTCTCAGCTTTGCTAAAACTAGTTTTCCCAAGGCTCCCTTATGTGAACAAAAAGTTAGGGCCAAAAATCCTAGTTCTTAACCTGAGCTCCCTGAACTTTAAAAAATATATATTTTGATAATTGAATTTCTATATAACTGGGATACTTTGTAATACTATTGATTCTATTTTTTGCACTTAAAAACATTCTTCTGCTCTGCCAGATTGCCAAAGGAGGCAATGACACAAAAAAGGTTAAGAACCTTAATACTAGAGTCATCAAACCTTTATCATTCACACGAATCTTCACCTAGTAACTAGCCTGTGGCTGAATTTTCTCCCCTACTCCACTTTGCAGGTGAAAAGCAGGAAAAGTCATTCCCTATCTTGGCCCCAAATCCACCTCTCTCTTTAGCACTTCCCCTTGGTCACCTACCCCTTAAATAAATAGACCCTGAAAATTTACTGTCCCTCAGTTGCCCCCTATTCCCCATTGTGAATTTCAATTTCCTAAAACATGTTCTATGGACAGGAACTTCTCAGCTAATTCAGGCCTTGATGGTGAAATCATCTCTTTCAGCAATGTTCTACACATTGTAGACTCCCCAGTCTTGCACACCACAGGGAAGGGGGAAGAGAAGGAAGGATGGAGACAATTTGGAATTCAAAATGTTTTAATTAATGCTTAAATTATTTTCTCAGTCTTCTTTTTCTTTTTTGTAAAGGGTAGGGACACAAGGATAGGGAGGGAGCATAAATAGATGGTTGTTTAAAAAATAACCAAATTTAATGGGAAAAATGGGTCTGAAAGGGCTATAGAACTGTGCATACCCTTTGATCCAGCAATGCCCTTTCTAGGTTTATATCCTGAAAACACCCCCCCCCCAAAAAAAATAAAAAAGACCAATGTGTACAAAAATACGTATAGCAGTTCTTATTGCGGTGGCTAAGAATTGGAAATCAAAGCAATACCCATCAATTGGGGAATGGCTAAACAACCTGTGGTATATGATGGTGATGGAATATTATTATGCTATAAGAAATGACAAGAAGTATAATTCAGAAAGGCCTGGAATGAATTATATGAACAGATACATAGTGAAGTGAGCAGAACCAAGAGAATGTTGTGCACAGTGACAGCAATATTGTTTGATGAAGAACTGTGAATGACTTACCTACTCTCAGTAATACAATTATTCAAGACAATCCCAAAGACTAATGATGAAGTTTACTATCCACCTCCAAAGAAAGCACTGATATTGATTATACGCTGACTGAAGCATGCTATTTTTCACTTTATTTCTTTCATTTTTTTTCTTTTATTCAAGTTTTCTTGTACAAAATGACTAATGTGGTAATGTTCTCCATAATTGTACATGTATAGCCTATATCTGTTTGCTTACTACCTCAGGATTTGATTGCTTACTGCCTCAGAGAGGGGTGAAGGAAGGGAGGAAAGGAGGAATATAATTTGAAACTCAAATGTTTCAAAACTGTTTATTATTTAAAAAAAGAAAAAAATGGTTCAGAAGATGCATGACCTTTTTATAATCATCCTTCTTGACCTATCTGCAGCTTTTGACATTGCTGATTATCCTCCTTTCCCAGATACCCTTTTCTCTCTAGGTATTCCTATCACTTCTCTCTCCTTGTTCTCCTGTCTGACCACTCCTTAGTCTTATGAATCTTCATCCAGTTAATGCCTCCTAATAATGGATATCTCTCCATACCCTATCCTGCATTCTTGTTTCTTCTACTTCTGTAAATTTCATTTAGTGATCTCATCAGCTCCTGTGCTTTCAATAATTATCTCCATACTGATGATTATTTAATCTGCTTAATCCATCTCTAACCTCTCTCCTAACTTCCAGACTCAAATCCCCAACTGCCTATTAGACATCTCAAAGTGGATGTCCCATACATATTGTAACTTCATTATGTCCAAAATTAAACTCATCATCTTTCCCCAAAACCCTCCTCCATTCCTAAATTTCCTGTTACTTTCCAGGGCATCATTATCTTCCAGGTCACCCAGGCTCACATCCTAAGTGTCATCCTCTATTCCTTTTCCTTTACCCCCTAAACTTCATGTTCCTTCTGTTGCCAAGCTCTATCAATTTTACCTTCATAACATTTCTCTCATCTTCCCTCTTTTTCTCCCTTGATACGACTACCACTCTGCTATAGACACTCATTGCTTCACACCTGGATTATTTCAATAGGTTACTGGAGGGTTTGCCTACCTCAAATATCTCCCCATATCCAGTCCACCTTCCACTAAGCTAAGCTGTCAAATTAATCTTCTTAAAGAACAGGGCTGGGCTATGTCACCTACCTACCCCCAGTCAATAAACAACAGTGACTCCCTATCACTTCCAGGACCAAATACAAAATTCTGTTTCTCATTCAAAACCCTTTACAACCTGCCCTACCTCTTACATTTTCAGTCTTATACCACTGGTCTCTGCACATTCTCCCAACCTATATTCTTATTTTGCAGTAGAGTGACACCAGGTTCCTTGATGTTCCTCCTGGCTTCCTTCAAATCCCAGCTAAAATCCCATCTTCTACAAGGAGCCTTTTCAGATTCCCCTAAATGTTCGTACCTTTCTTCTATTGATTATCTATAATTTACTGTATGTATAATATATGTGTATACACACATATACATATATACATACACACATTCACACACACACACACACACACACACACAACTGGCCCCATAGTGCTGGATGCACTGCTCCTAGAAATATGGGAGATTAGGGCAAGGCACTTCTCCTTGATCAGGACTGGAGAAGTGGATCAGACAACCTTCCCTCCATTTTATTTTTAGAGATAAACTTGATCCCAGAGTTACCAGAAAGGAAGGTCTACAATGTAATAAGTGAGGCCTAAGAGCAAAAAAATGTTAAAAAGTCATCCTTCCTTCCCTGGAGAGGGGGATCATTATAGGATTGTTGTGAGAAAAGAGTGTTTTAATCCTTAAAGTATATATAAACTTAAGCCATTGGCAAAACTCAGTCCTCCGCGAAAAGTAAGAAAAATAGATGAAAAAGGTTCAGAGATTGATGGACAAAGAAGCACTGAAATGAGTCATATGTACTGTCTAATTATGGAGGCCCAGGTGGTAGCAAGGCCAGGGAGCTTGCCTACCTAGTGGATCACACAAGCTAGTTTGTTCTGCATTGATACAGGGTGGCATTTATATTATAAGGTGCTGGCCAATAGAAATCCTTAAATATATCTGTTACCTTATAGGGAGATAATTTAATTCTGGGTATCAACGGGGTCACCATCTTGGTCTTACATAATATTGGCCTGAATCAGAGTAGTTGGGAAGCAATGGACCAACATCAGCCCTGTGCACTAATCATGGATGGACCATTGTGAGCAACAGCTGATTTTTTTCCCTGGGTCATGTATGTGAAAAGGATAGTGTAACTCCCTCCTCCATCCTTCTCCTCCAACCTCCTCCCAGGTCCAAAGGTAAAAGAGCATGTATATAGTGTGCAGGCCATGTACAGGATAAAGTAGATTCCCCTACAATGCCACTACAGGGCAGGTACCTGGAAGAAGTTGAAGTGAGTGGAGGTTGATGGCCCTAGATGTTTCACTGGAGAATTCAGGCTACACAAAGGATCTTAGATTTAGAGATGAAAAAGACATTCAAGGTCATGTAGTCTAATTCTCTTATTTTACAGATGAGGAAACTGAGGCCCAAAGAGTCTAAAATCACAGAGAATCATAAAGATAGGGAGGAGACATTAGATTTGAACCTACATTCTCCAATTATAAACCCAGTTCTTTTTCCATTATGCTACCACATTGCCCTAGTAATAGGATACAATTGTACCAATATTTTTGGTCCCTGCTACTTTTTCAATTTGGGTTTTCATTGTGGTGATGGGCAGTCATGGTAGGGGGAAAAAAGGTCATAGCTTTCCAGTATTGGTCAAGGCTCATAATGTTAATTAGTACTTACCCAGTATGCAGTAAAATTGGAAAAGTAACTGATAATGAAGCTGTGCTTCAAATCCATCCTAAGGTCACTTATCTGATCTGAACTTTCTGAGCTCACTCCTTAGAGGAAGATACCCCAGGGTGTGCATCAAGAATGTAATGATACTATCTGATTGTTCCAACTTTCCCTCCCACTCAACCATTCTCTAAAATAGACACCTGATGTTGGGCTTGCCAATACTTTCTTCTCATAATATGCACTTATCATATTCTAATTTTTATTATACTTATCCATGAACATACAAATGTTATAATCTCCTTATAAGCTCCCTAAGGATGGGGACCATATATATCATTTCTTCCTTAATGCCTCTCACAGTGCATTGCAGAGTATTTTCTTCCTCTATATTTGGCAAATGAATGAATCAAACTCAGTAAAACTTTTGAGCAGATTCTCTTTCTCTGCTCCGTCCCACTAGTCCTATCTTCCCAGGGCACATATATTTAAATGGAAAGTATGGGTAACATAGAGCACATACTTTTTTCATGATTGATGAAAGTGTCATTCCTTTTCACTGGAATTTGCTAAGCAAATATTGGCAAAGCAGCTGGGTTTCCCTAGACGATGTAAACCTGGACTTTGCCCCTGACAAAACCGCTTATTAATCTGTCTTCCACAATTGGACCATGGGAAAGATCCTTCTTCGAGTATTTGGTATTACCAGCTCATACAAAATAGCAGCCAATGATAAAATGAACATGATAGTAGGATGTCTTAACAGTGAAGTAAACATCAACTTTGGATATGAAGGACAGTTGATAAGTAAACTAGATATGATTTTCAACAGCAGAAGAAAATTTGATAGGCATGTTTATGGAAATTTGACTGCTATAATAATAATTTTTGATATACTTTGGGCACGATTTTGACTCACTGTGTGGAATTTAGTAGCTCCTTCCATCAGAGCTAATACCAGATGCCACAGCAAGCACAATAAATAAAACCAAGAATGGGTCCCCTAAGCTGGATTCCTGGTTCTATTCTCAGTCACTTTTCAATTTCTGCTTCTTTAAATATACAAGAATCCCAATTTATGCTTGAAAGCCTGTTTTAATTAAAACCTCATGATTGAATGATATTAGATTGTTATCTGAATATAAAGGGATTCAGTTATTTACTGTGTGAATTTTAACCAACACTGTAGGTCTGGTATAGTGATGATATTTAATGAATTATTGTACAGAGCTCTAGATACTCAGAATTTGAAACATTTCTAAGTCACATAATGAAGTCAACTGAAAGCAATACCTGAATTTTTAAAAGTCAGAAAAAAACATTTAACAATTCTGCCACACAGATGCTTAGACTAACTTAAAAGTCTTGGAGCTGTAGAAGAAATAGAACACAATGGATAGAATTCTAGACCTAGCATCGATTGAATCTCAGGAGACAGCTAGGTGGTGCAGTGGATAAAGCACTGGCCCTGGATTCAGGAAGACCTGAGTTCAAATCTGGCTTCAGACACTTGCCACTTAGACACTTACTAGCTGTGTGATCCTGGGCAAGTCATGACCCTCATTGCCCTGAATAATAATAATAATAATAATTTTAAAATAAAAGATTGAACCTCAGACACTTCTCAGCTTTGTGACCCTGGATATGTTCCCTCTGAAATTCAGTTTCCTTATTTGTAATATCAGGATGATAGATAGATAGATAGATAGATAGATAGATAGATAGATAGATAGATAGATAGATAGATGATAATAGAGCATTAAGCTTATACTATATGCCAGGTACTGTGCTATGTGCTAGAGATATAAAAACCAATAAAAAAGACAGTCTCTACTCTTAAGGAGTTTACATTATAAGGGAAGATAAAACAATGGGAGCTGGGCAAGGTAACCAATGTAGAGGTACAGCAGACCAGAAGGTGAGCTAGAAGTAAAGTGAGCAGTGTGTCTGAGACTCTTCATGATATGGTGATTCTTGCCAGGGACTCAGTAATCAGCCAGCTGTCTGTAGAATGGAATCAAAGTAAAGTGAGAGATAAATTTAAAACTAAAAACTACCTCCTAGGTTTGTACAAGGATTGAAGGAGTTAGTGCATATAAAAGTATTTTGCAAACCTTAAGGCAGATATGTTAATATGAGCTGTTTATTATTATTATTATTATTGCCATTATTATTTTTATCTGGAAAGAACCATCACCTAGTCAAATGTCATCAATATACAGCTAAGGAAACTGTCGTAGAAAAGTGCAGTGATTTGCCTATGGTCACATTCCTCGGTTTGATGTATTCTTTTTTTTCAGAATGCTAGTATACAATAATCAGAAGTTTTCCTTTTTCATTTGATTTCCTAATTATATGTCCTTTTTAAAAGAACTTCAATGTCCCCTCCCAACCTCTAAACTGACTGGCTGAAGGATGTTTCAAGGAATAGTACCAAGTTTAGGTAGAGTGAGATTGAAAAAATAAATATGGAAAAATCATTAATAAATGGTGATTTGATTGAGATCTTCAAAATCATGAGAAATTGAGTGGAAAACCTACAATTATTCAGACTTTAACATCTGAATATGTTTAAGTAGGAAAGTAAATTAAGATTGCAAAAAGAAATATGCCAGTGGCTATTGAAATAATGGCATAGCTGTGTTTAAATAGTAAAAAGTTAACATTATAACTCTTTTCTTCTGTGGAGAAACATGCTATGAGATCAAGAATAATTGTAGTCTGGGCAGCTAGGTGGTGCAGTGGATAAAGCACCGGCCCTGGATTCAGGAGAACCTGAGTTCAAATCTGGCCTCAGACACTTGCCACTTAGACACTTACTAGCTGTGTGACCCTGGGCAAGTCACTTAACCCCCATTGCCCCGCCCAAAAAAAAAAAAAGAATAATTTTGGTCTAAGTTTCTTTTGACTTTTCTGTTTTAAAATTTTAGGTAAGATGGGGGCAGCTAGGTGGCACAGGGGGCAACTAGGCGGTGCAGTGGATAAAGCACCAGCCCTGGATTCAGGAGAACCTGAGTTCGAATCTGGCCTCAGACACTTGCCACTTAGACACTTACTAGCTGTGTGATCCTGGGCAAGTCACTTAACCCCCATTACCCCACCAAAAAAGAAAAAAAAGAATAATCGTGGTCTTAGTTTCTTTTGACTTTTCTGTTTTAAATTTTTAGGTAAGATGGGGGCAGCTAGGTGGCACAGGGGGCAGCTAGGCAGCACAGTGGATAAAGCACCAGCCTTGGATTCAGGAGGACCTGAGTTCAAATCAAGCCTCAGACACTTGATACTTACTAGCTGTGTTACCCTGGGCAAGTCACTTAACCCTCATTGCCTATAAATGAATGAATGAATGGATACATAAATAAATGAATGAATAAATAAATGGATGGATGGATGGACAGATAGATAAATGGATGGATGAATGAATGAATGAATAAATGGATGGATGGATAAATGGATAGATGAGTGAATGAATGAATAAATGGATGGATGGATGGATGGATGAATGGATGGATGGGTGGATAGATGAATGAATATATAGATAGATAAATTAATAAATAAATGAAAATTTCAAGTAAGAAAACCTGACCCTGGTTCCCCGGACCCCTATCTTAGAAAATAATTATTAGACTTTCTGGTCTCAGAGGTAACCAACATAGATTCTGAGCACTCTTTGGGACATTGGATGTCTTATTTGAATCCCATGGACACAACCTGTGAGGGTTTTTCCAGATACAAATAGTGTACCTATTTACTAATTTCTTTGGAAAGGAGAGGCTTACATACCCAAAAGTTATCATGAAGTACCATTTCTATATCAATGATTACGTATCTAGACTCCAGAAGTTAGGTGCAATAGAAGCAGATGCATTCACTATTACTGTACGAGACATCCTGTCTCAAACCATCCCTGACCTGTACTAGTTATAGTCCTGCAAATCTGTCTCCCTCATGACCCCTGAAATTCATTTTCTTTGAATGAAATTAGATGGGCTGGAAATGTTCACTTCTAGCCAACAAGATAATGCTTGAGACCTGGCATCATTCATGTACTGTACTAAAAGTAATTATTTTCCTTTAGGAAAGGAACTTTGCTGTAGTACTAAAAATTTCCTGATGATCCAGTATAAAATAGACCTTACAAACTTCATCTAACTTCAGCAAGAACAGTAATCATATACTCAGGTGGAAGTATGTTTGGCCACTTCTCCAAGCCCAGATGGCTTTCTACACCTTCTCTCTTGCTGCCTGTATGTGCCAAATGGGAATTGCCCATGCCCAAATACCCTGTTCTCTGTCACTATGCCCTGGCATTCTGGCTTGTCCGAGATGCTATGTGCCATCATCCTGGATTTGGGGGGCATGATACCAAATCAGAGGGTATGTATGCTACTAAGTAAAAACTGCTAGACTTTTGTAACAAAGCCAGATGCTAGATTATAAAGTCTTATGTCCTATTAAAGCCATCTCTAATTATCCCCCAGTAGCCAGGGTCACAGATACCCTCAACATTATGACTGAGCTCTCACATCTTAGACCTGCAATGTTATATGTTATGTCACTCAGTCAATCAAGTATTTATTTAATAAATACTGGTGATACAACTCCCCCCCAAAATGTCCCCCATCTGTCCTCTGATTCCAAAGGATAGGTGTTTCTTTGGAGAGAGGAAAAGGGGAATTGACAGTCTGAGAGGGAAACTGAGTGCTCTGGTCACAAATGATCCTGGGTATTATGCATCCTAGGAATACAGAAATTGCCCACCATAGACATCTAATTGGTAGTGATAATTAAAATGCCCAAAGTCCATGGATGGAGCATCTAATTCTAGAAAGAGCAAGGAGGCAAGTATCACTGAATATGATTTCTCCATATTACCAGAGGAAATGCCATTGACCTCCCATCCCCATCCCAGACTGAAATCACCACCTGCCCAGCACCTGTTCCTACTTGTCATTCACCTCCACCCCACCTGTTTGCTATCAAGCAACTTGGCAGCAACACCTGATGCCTGAGGTACACGCAGCTAATGAACCTTTGCATGCTTCAGATAGGGAAAGTAGATTATTAATACTCACATGTGTGCCCTGGGGAGAGACTTCACATTCTACAACTGGAAAGTGAGCTCACTGTGTGCACAACTTTGAAAACTGAAACAGCTTTCATAAACATATTCTTGGAGTATACAATGCAATAAAAAGGAAAGGATTAGAGAAAAGACACATTTCCCCATAATTCTCTGGCCCCCAAATGCAGATACTGATTAGAGCAGAGCAGATAGTTCTGGGAGCAAGAAAAGAAGCCAAGTTATTGGGGAATTGGGAAGTCTTGGCACCCACCTGGAACACAGTGGCAGGAGACAGGCCTCTCCATCCTGTGCCAAAGAGGTCCAGAGCCAAGCTGTGACCATGTAGCTGTGTAACTTAGCAAAAGCGCTAAGGGGGATGCAGGGTAGCTTGCCATCAAAGTTCCAGTTTCATGCTTACTGCTGCCATTTCCCATTTTCAGGGGGTGGGTTTGTATATGTGGGGAAGGATTGGACATCTTGAGATAGGTAAAGAAATAACCCCAGACCCTTTGCTAACTGGATATTGAAGAAGAATATAATTTCTATTATTGATGTGTTTTAAGAAGTTTGCTTTATGTTCAAATGTTTATTAGGATACTGTTGCTTTTAAGAAGGAAGGGAGCATTAGAAACAAGCTAAATTCAGATGGAAGAGCAGTAAAAGAGAGAAATGGACAGACAGAGGCAGATAGACCAAGAGACACAGAGACTTTAAGACAGAGACAGACACCCTGGATAGAGGCAAACTCTAACCATACTGATATTATTTTACTAATAGTTAATTATAATTGTTTTAATATAATTTTAATATAATTATTTTAATAACAGTTAATTATAATAGCTAATAGCTAACATTGCGTATCATAGACTATGTGCTAAGTGCTTTACAATTATTATTTCATCTGATCCTCACAACAACCTTGGGAGCTAAGTGCTATTTTTCATGTTGATTTTACATATAAAGAAACTTAGAATAAGGGACTTGTCCAGAGTCACAGGGCTAGGAAGTATCTGAGGCTGGTTTTGAGCTCTGGTCTTCCTAAGTCCAGGTTCAGCAATCTATCCACTGCACCACTTGGCTGAAAATCTCTCCAAACATGGAACTGCCAAGAGTAGAGGTGCCCTACTTGAGTTATACTAGGAGGCAAGCAGATCCATCAATTGCATGCAATTTCCCAGCCAGGGAAAAATTTTAAAATTAAAAGGCCTGAACCTTCAATTTGTCCAGTAAGATATTTCATTTTCTTTTTCTACATCTTTTGTTGTTTTTATAGGTATTTTGTTGTTTAGTCATGTCCAACTCCTCATGACCCTGTGGGCCATCACAGACCAAGTTTCTTTGGCAAAGATCCTGGAGTGGTTTACCATTTCCTTCTCCAGTGGATTAAGGCAAACAGAGATTAAGTAATTTTCCCAGAGTCACATAACTAATAAATGTCTGAGTCAAGACTTGAACTCATGAAGAAGAGTCTTGTCTGATTCCAAGCCCAGGCTTTTATATCCACTGTGCCACCTAGCTGTCTCATGTATCCTGTTACTCTAGTCCAAAACTGACAGGAAAAGAGCATTGGGGTCAGCATGATGAAAGGGAAAGAGTACTGAACTTGAAGCCAGAGGACCGGGATTCAAATTCTTGCTCTGACACTTACTGTTTATGTGATAGTGAGCAAATAACTTAACTTCTAGCCTTAGTTTCCTCCTCTACAGTATAAAATGAGAGTCATAACCTGTATGACTGCTAAAGTCCCTTCCAGTTTTAAATCTGTAGGCCTATGAATTAATATCTAGTGAGTTTATTAATGTTCCTTGAATGATATTTGCTTCACTTACATACTTTCTCAGAGTTTGGGGGGAATTATTTTGACTTTGGCTAGAGTATGGCCTGGAACATTATTCTTAAAAACTTTAGGACACAGGTCTCTACTTGACAATAAGAATTAAAATATGTAGTGATTTACTTTGGGAAAATGTCATCCCACAGGCAAATACAAAAAACTTTGTTCATCAAAAGTGAAGAAATTAACTTGACTAGATAACTAGTTTGCATAAGGAACTTGGTTCTGATCGGTCCTAACCACTGTTCACACACTCACACACACATACATATACACAAATAGAAAAGAAATGAATGGTGCAACTTATAGGGAACATGCCTTTGAATAATACTATCCAAATTACACATTTCATTCTCTGCCAATCAAACTACCTAGGAAATTTTATATAGAATCAATCAAAACAATAACAAAATTCAATTAGAAGAACAAAAGGTCACAAGGGAAATAATGAGGAAAAATATGAAAGTTGATAGAGAATTACTAGACCTCAAACAATATCATAAAGCAGTAATCTTCAAAACTAGTTGGTATTAGTTTTAAAAAATAGATCAGTGCAGCAGGCTAGAAACAGAATCTATCAAAAACAGTGTCCAGGGTTTGAAAACCCAATGACATAAATTAATAAGGGAAGGAGTCATTTTTTAATGAAAACTTCCGTGAAAACTGGATAGTGGTTTAGAAATTAGGACTAATGCAATAGCTTACACTATATACTTCAATGAGCTCAAAATAGATATGTGATCAGGATATAAAAAGATCACATAAAAAGTTAATACAAGAACAAGAAGATAAGTCTTTTATATCTTTGGCTAGATGGAATAATTTTCATCAAACAGTGAGATCAAAAAGATCATAAAAGACAATTTTGACTAAAATTTTCAAGTTTTACAGATACAACATTGATGAAGATAGAATAAGAGAACTTATAGAGTAGGGGAAATATTTGTATCAAATCTCACCAATAAAAATATGATACACAAATTATATAGGAAATAACACAAATATATGTATGTATGTATGTATGTATAGATGTATGTATAGATATACAGGTATAGCTTAAAGACATTCATTATTAAATAAGTGCTCAATGGAATATGAACAAAGAAAAGCTAGAAAATCAACAATTTTTTTTAATTAAATACTGTTTTCACTTATACGAATTCCTCAAGGTCAAGGACTGTGTCATATGCTCTGGGTTCCTAGTGTCTACCCTATATGAAACACTCAATTAATGCTTGATAGTGATAATAATGATGTCTTCATTGACTCAAATTAATTAGACTGATGGGTTTTAACTCATACTGATTACCATGAGTTCTAATACATGTTGACTGTCTGGTTCAAAAGTCTCCCTACCAAGAGAATAGCTCCTTTTTTCCCCAAAATGCTGGGAAGTATCTCTGACCTGCCTTTCCTTCTCCCCACCCTTCACCATACCTTATGTATTTGTGGAAGGCAGCTGCACCATTACTTTTTTTCATCACTAAGCCATTTCATTTTTAGCCCCCTCTTCTGCAACAATGCTAAATTCAACAAGAGAGGGAAGAATGAAATTATACTCTGTATTTTCAAATACTAGAAAAATTTGGGGAGGCACAACAACATCGTGTCCAAGTTACCCTAATCCAGTTATGAAAACATATCACAAAAATATAGGTGAACCTTATTCCTCTATCCCAAAATAATCACACTCTTTCATCATGATGCTTTCCGAGTCATACTAGAATCATAAATTTGACTTGTTTCCAGGGTTTTCTGTCCAGAAATACAACCTGCTATGTTGTGAGCATAGATTTATAGCTATAAGAAACCTTAGCAATTATCCAGTCCATCCCTTTCATTTTACAAATTAGGAAATTGAGACCCAGAAAAGTTAAGTGAGTTTTCCATAGTCATACAAGCAGTAAGTAGTTGAACTGGAATTCAAACTCAGGTCTTCTGAAACCAGATTTTAGTACTTTTTGTAAATACATTGTGTCATACAGTACTTAAGCAAAATGAGACCACTGAGGAAAATAAATCAGCCCTGTC
This sequence comes from Dromiciops gliroides, assembly GCF_019393635.1. NCBI lineage: Eukaryota > Metazoa > Chordata > Mammalia > Microbiotheria > Microbiotheriidae > Dromiciops > Dromiciops gliroides. The sequence goes on along the minus strand of NC_057864.1, from coordinate 343,449,720 downwards.
AGGATCTGATGCTGCAATGATATGTGTTAGGGATTCTGATCCCTGCAAGGATATGGTATATTTATTCAAAACATACTATGCATTTTTCAAAAGTTGGTTGTTTTAGTCAGGTGGGAATCCCCAATTGATGTTTAACTCTTGGTTCTGAACACATTTTTGTTTGTAGCCTACAATATCAACCCCTTACACCTTACCTCCACAAAACACACAGCCCATACTCCAAACATCTATTTTTATGCATTTAAAGCAATTTATTTCAGAATGCAAATGGAAAGTAATTCTGAGAGTGATTAGAGCTATTAAAGCCCAACTAATGGATTTCCCTCCTTTTCTTCTTGAAAAAGAGCTTCATTTCCAGTACTGGCACTTTTAATGAAGTGAATATTGTTAATGCTTTTTGAATAAGGGTAATTCACAATACCCACACCGAAGGATATACCCACCCACAACAAATAACTTAAAATTCATGGAAATTTCATTCCAGTTTCTATGCATTCTGGTGTTTACAAATGTTTGCTTCCTATTAATGATAACATCTCCTGTCCTTTCCTTTCCCTACCTGTAAATTTTGCATTAAGAGGTTATTCATGTCTGTTAAATATAAAATGTATTCTGATCAGTCAACATAGGGATGCAGGTTTTCTTTAAGTACAACAAGCCATCTACACAATTGTATTTATACTTTCAGGCATTTATGATTTAAGGAAATGTGTAGATGGCTTGTTATATATGTCATTATATATGTCATTACAATGACACACCTGTAGGGGAGGTAGTCCACTTTCCATTATCTAAAAATGTGTCCTCTTTCCCTTCTTTTTTGTAGTTGATTCTGGAATACTGATAATACTCACCCCTACAGAAGTGGTTACTAAGACATAAGCATAGCTGTTCAAAAAAAAGATTTAATCTAAGAGTTTTTATAACTGGGTGTAGCTGAGTCAGCCTCACAACAGAGTGAAAAAAAGCCCTGGGTAATGATCAATCTTAGTGTAGTTCTTTGACTATTGTCCTCAAAGAGAAGGGGGCTACATAACAGCTACAGTTAAGCAGAGAAACAATAGATGACAAGCAATATTAAAAAAAAATAGCCCAGTAGTTGAGACCAACATTCTAGAAGATATCATTAACAACCCTGTGGGAAAACGCCAGGAAATGGATTCAGAGAAATACAAGTTTTCCAAATGGGACTATGAGTATAAGTTGTCTTGGCCATACATGTTCCCTCTCACACATGTTCTGTAAGTGGGTTTGCACATGTTTCTTCTGCCAAGAGTGATATAATAATCTCTGGGGAAATGTGTCCCTATATGCATTTTTTGTTATTTATCTTGCCATTATTTGTAAGAAAAATTACTTTTGTTATGAATTAATGTGTATTCTGTCTTGATCTGATTAAAGTGAAATATTAGTAAATTTTTAAGTTGTGGTTTTAATTAGAAGCTGACCTAAAGTATGATTTGAATGTGGGTCTAACTTTAAGCGGGTCTTGTTTGAGAAAATCCCAAGCTACCTTTACTATATCCAGGCTTCTTATCTTCTCCCTAAAGACTGTAATATTGCTTTGTTTTTCTCTGTGTGTGTGTGTGTGTGTGTGTGTGTGTGTGTGTGTGTGTGTGTGTGAGAGAGAGAGAGAGAGAGAGAGAGAGAGAGAGAGAGAGAGAGAGAGTGTATAAACGAATGTCAGAAAAAAAAATATCCTGAGAATATCTGCTTGGAAGGGAGGTAGCATTAGGAAAGCTAGTGTTATCGCTTACCCCACCCTCAGACAAAATAAGAGCCCAGATACCATGGAAACTGTGAGCATTCCTACAATCTCTAAAATAATCACAGCATCTTTAGGGATAGGCTGTATCTCTAAGAGAAGATGCTTAGAATCTTACACTGTGTATTGGACCTGCCGACCTGAGATGATTTGTTGTTGTTCTTGTTGTTTTTCCTATTCAAACACCTTCAGCTATGTGAAGATGTACAGATTCCCATGCAATAGGAAACTTGGACACAGACCTATGTATAATACCTCAAGAATGTAAAAAAAAAAAAGAAAAGAAAAAACCATACACAACTTCACTAGCATTACTCTCTGAAAGGAATGAACATGATGTACATGTCCGGGAGCCCCCCACCACCACCACCAGCATTTCTCAGTTAGTGGTATCCTGTAATGCCCATGAATATTTACTAACTCATGCCTGAGTCTATCTTCATACTCAAATTCTCTGCCAACACTAAGAGAGAGTTAAAAAGCAATGCATTCAAAAACATTGGTTCTAGGTTCTAATATCAATTCTGCTATCTGCTTAATACCTATGTGGCCTTGAACAAAACAGTTACCATTTTGGGCTTCATCTGTAAAGTGAAGGGATTAGACTAGATGCCAACAAGCTCTCTCCCACATCTAAATCTATAATAATATGATACTATCAATATTATGGCCCATTTTTCAGAAAATAAATGAGCTCTCCATCTCATAAATATCCCTCTTTTTACTTTTCTTTCATATGTATCCCATCTCAGGGCAGCTAGGTGGCACAGTGGACTCCAGCCCTGGAGTCAGGAGGACCTGAGTTCAAATCCGACCTCAGACACTTAATACTTAATACCTGTGTGACCCTGGGCCAGTCACTTAACCCCAATTGCCCCACCAAAAATAAAAATTTTAAAAAGTCAAACATATGTATCCCATCGGCAACAGTCCAATGTCAAAAGGCAGGGTTGGGCAGCGTGGAATGAAGCAATAAACCAATCTCCTGGTAAGTCTCATCAGTAGACACAAGAAGACAATCCTGTTTGGGAGCACTCCCACATTCTGAATGCAGTACATTTATCTCTCCCCTCCTCCCACTGTTTTAAGACTCCTAAGGAAATCCAGAGAACCCTGAACCATCTTACAGAAAGGACAAATCAGCCACTCAATCCACAAGCATTTATTAAGCACTTACTATGTCAGTGACTATGCTGAGCTCTGGGAAAATCACAAAAAGCAAAAACAAAGACAACATCTCACATTCATATAGTAGAGTTGTCTGGTTATTATTTATTGATACCAACACTGCAAGTATATAATTGCCTCTCTGTGGCATAACAGTTTTAGCCCCTTTCTCCTTACATGAGTGTCAGCCAGCAGTTAAGGTTCATAGATTGGGATGGAAGTGGGGGAGTTCCTAATGTTGGCACCGACATCGTTTTACATTATGGAGCCGAGAGTTGACTAATGTTCTTTAATAATGCACTCATCTAGTGCAGCTAGGTGGCGCAGTGGATAGAGCACTGGCACCCTGGATTCAGGAGGACCTGAGTTCAAATCCGGCCTCAGACACTTGACACTTACTAGCTGTGTGACCTTGGGCAAGTCACTTAACCCCAATTGCCTCACCAAGGAAAAAAATAAATAAATAATGCACTAATCTAGGAATAGAAAAGCCCAAGGAATCTTTAAATATGGCAACCAGAAGCAATTCATATAAGAATCCACACATTAATGGGTACAATTCCTTTGGTGCTCAGGAGTTATCCTTCTATATTCTGGGTTCATTCGGACTGGTCTTTTTTGTGCATTCCTCCCATGCCTAGCCGCCGTCAGCTTTTCCAATCACTATGTTTAGATATATCTAATTGGCCTGCTCCTTTGTTCTGTACTACCAAACTAAAAAAGGGCTCTGAAATTCTACTCTTATTCCACTCATCTCCTCTTTAAAATAATTTAAGATATTGGTTTTATTTCTCCCATCTATTTCATTATTAGGCAAGATTTTTGAAGTTTGCATTAAGTAAAGATTTTCTGTGACTTCAGGTTCTTTGGATTTTACTTACTCATCAATTTTCTTTCATGAAATCTAGGCTTGGAGGTAAAGTTATTAAAACGGTTGGCAAGACATTGTTGTGTGTCGTGGTGCAGTGGGTACCATCGACACAAAAAGCAGACTGGGGTATTTCTTCACTCCAGGCCCAGGGTTCTAGCCACTGTGCTAGCTAACTGTACCAGTGTATTCAGCAAATGTGAAAGCACACAGTTGCCAAAGTGATTTTTGTTCACCTCAAATTAGAATAAACTTCAGTAGTTACCCAATAAACTCTAGCAGCTTCCCATTGCCTCTAGGACCAAAAGTAAATTCCTCTGTTTAGCCTTTAAAGCCTTTCACAACCTGGCCCCACTCTTTCTCTCTAGCCTCACCATGTATTCCTCCTCTAGCACTCTACAATATAACCAAATTGGCCTTCATTTCATTCTTTACACATAGTACTCCATATCCGATACCTGAATCTTTGCACCAGCCATTCCTCGTGCCAGAAAATGCACCCCCTCCTCCTTGCTACTTAGAAAATCCCTCACTTCCTCTAAGAAACAACTACAGCAACACCTACTGCATGAAGCTTCTCCTGATCCCCCCAATTCTGGGGTCTTTCCTCCTTAATTACTTTATAATTAGTCATCTTGCATTTGGAGGCAGCTAGGAAGCACAGTGGATAGAGCTCTGTTCCTGGAGTCAGGAAGACCTGAATTCAAATCCAGCTTCAGACACTTTCTAGCTATGTGACCCTAGGGAAGTCATTTAACCCTGTTTGCCTCAGTTTCCTCATCTGTAGAAGGAAGTGGCAAACTACTCCAGTATACTATATGTTATATTTATTATGTATTTATTCTATATTTACTCATAAATGTACTTCTTGTCTTCCTTACTCATAATTAAGCTCTTTGCGGGCAGGAATTGTCTCATTCTTTGTATCTATATCACCTGACAGTGCCTGACACATTAGTGTGCATTTAAGAAATACTTGTTGGGGGGAGGGGAATTGTCCTTTTTTTGGTTTTATTGTTTTTGGTTTGGGTTTGGGTTTTTTGGGGTTTTTTTGTAGGGCAATGGGGGTTAAGTAACTTGCTCAGGGTCACGCAGCTAGTAAGTATCAAGTGTCAAGTGTCTAAGTCCAGATATGACCTCAGGTCCTCCTGAATCCAAGGCCAGTGCTTTATCCACTGTGCCACCTAGCTGCCCCTTAACAAATACTTGTTGATTGACTTAGTAAAATTATTATCCGCCCAATAGCTCATGGTGTCTCAGCCTCATCCAAATGTCCTTAATGATATATTGCTATATCCTCAGTGGCTCTGTTTTTCTTCAGTCACTTTTATATTGTCCTTGATAACTGAGAAATTTCCACAGAAATTTCACATGGAGCCAACCATAAGCAAAGAACATACATGCATTAATAAAGTATTTGCACTAAAATTCTCTATTCCAGCTTGAATCAATAACTCCAAATCACACTTTAACTTGCTCTTATAATTACTGATTGATCCATTAATATAAAACCAATTTTAGTTTACTATTATAATTATAATCAGCCCCTAGTCATATTTATTGATTAATCATTGCACTTGGAGTGCAGTGGGCTGAGGAAATCACTGAGTCCAAGCCTCTCATTTTCTATAGAAGGAAAGTGAGCCCCAAAGAGGGAGAACAACTGTCCAAGTTCATACAGGTAATCACTAACAGAGCATTGGTCCCAAGCATTCCAATTACAACTAGTTCTCTTTTTTGCTATGCCATCCTCTCACTCAATAACCAGCTTATAATATACCATCAGGTATGATAATGGCTAGCATTTATATAGCATGTTTAAGTTGGCAACATGCTTCACATATGTTAACTTCCTTGATCCTTGCAACAACATTTTATATTATCCCCATTTTACAGATGGAGGAAACTGAAGTGCAGAAAGGTCAAATGGCTCATCCAGGGTCACATAGCTAGTAAATGGCTATGGTATGATTTGAATTCAAGTTTTCCTGTTTCCAACTCCTACTCTCTCCACCATTGAGCCACCTACCAACCCTGCATTATTCTGTATATTAATATATTCATAATCAATGAAGAAAACAAATAAAGCTAACTGGCATCATTTGAAAGAAGGTGGATATGAATTCATTCTTTTAATAATATTTACTGAGATATAACTATGTGCAAAGCTATAAGGGGAAAGAGAAAGATAAGGAAGACAGGATTCCTGCCTTCAAGGATTTTGTAGTTTATTTGAAAGGAATTCATACAAAAGGAGAAATAACTATGATGTTGGGAAGAATATGATAAACAAAAGAATTTTCCCAACTTTGTTCACAGCTTTATTTATACCTTGGATTTTAACTGTTGCAGGAGTTTGGTCTCATTTGGTCTCCATGCCTATATTTTCTTTCCCTTCCAATACATACAGCATGCTTCTGACAAATAAATTTGGCTACATCTAAGTTCTAATCACATTCCAAATCCTCTATAAACTTTAAGGACTGTAGAAGACCTGGCATTTAATGCTTTACATGCTTTCATCTTAATAGAATTATTTCTCCTACTACTTAACTACTAAATACCTAAGTTCTCACAAAACTTTTTGTTCTCTGAAAAGTGACACAAGGCTCAATCCTGGGTTTTCTTCTCTTTTCCCTCTATACTCTCTCATTTAGTGAGCTCATTACTTCCCTTGGCTTCATTTTTCATCTCTAAGTAGATGATTTCCAGGTCTCTTTATCTAGCCTCAGTCTCTCTCTTGGGCTCTAGTCTTGCGTCTTAAATTGTCTTTCAGATATCTCAATGTGGATTACCATAGATATCTTAAACTCAACACATACAAATCTGATTTCATCATCTTTTCCCCCAAACCTCCCTGTTTTGAAAATTCCCCATTGCTGTTGACATCTCCACTCTCCTCCTAATCACTTGGGCTTACAACTCATACTCTCCCACACTTCTCTTATCCACTCTGTTGCCAAGTTGCCTTGCCATGCCAGGGCGAGCTGAGCGGGGGCGGGGCGAGCCGGGCGGGGGCGGGGCGAGCCTGGCCGAGCGGGGGCGGGGCGAGGCGAGCAGGGTCTGGGCGAGCCAAGCCAGGGAGGTGCAAGCCGGGACAGGCCGGGCCGCGCCAGGGCAGGGCGAGCGGGGGCGGGGCGAGCGGGGGCGGGGCGGGCCCTGCCTCACCAGGGCGAGCGGGGCCGGGCGGAGTCTTGCTGCGCCGGGGCGGGCATAGTCTTGCCGCGCAAGGGCGAGGCGAGCGGGGGCGGGGCGAGCGGGAACCGGGCAGGGGCGAGCCTTGGCCTGCCTGGGCGGGGCGAGCCGTGCCACGCCGGCCGTGCCGCTCAGCGCCGGGGCGGGGCGAGCCAAGCGGGGGTGGGCCGGTCCGCGCCAGGGCAAGCGGAGCCATGCCGCACCAGGGCAAGACCAGCGGGGGTGGGGCGAGCGGAACCAGGCGGGGGCGTGGCAAGCTGAGCCGCGCCAGTGCGAGGGAGGCCAGGCCGGGCCAAGCCTTGCCTCGCCGGGGCGTGCCGAGCCGCGCCGGGGCGTGCCGAGCCGCGCCGGGGCGAGCCGAGCCGCGCCGGGGCGAGCCGGTCCGCGCCGGGGCGAGCCGGTCCGCGCCGGGGCGAGCCGGTCCGCGCCGGGGCGAGCCGGTCCGCGCCGGGGCGAGCCGGTCCGCGCCGGGGCGAGCCGGGGCGAGCCGGTCCGCGCCGGGGCGAGCCGGTCCGCGCCGGGGCGAGCCGGTCCGCGCCGGGGCGAGCAGAGCCATGCCGCACCGGGGCAAGACGAGCGGGGGTGGGGCGAGCGGAACCGGGTGGGGGCGTGACGAGCTGAGCCGCGCCGGGGCGTGCCGAGCCGTGCCGCGCCGGGGCGTGCCGAGCCGTGCCGCGCCGGGGCGTGCCGAGCCGTGCCGCGCCGGGGCGTGCCGAGCCGTGCCGCGCCGGGGCGTGCCGAGCCGTGCCGCGCCGGGGCGTGCCGAGCCGTGCCGTGCCGTGCCGAGCCGGGGCGTGCCGAGCCGAGCCGTGCCGAGCCGGGGCGTGCCGAGCCGTGCCGCGCCGGGGCGTGCCGAGCCGCGCCGGGGCGTGCCGAGCCGTGCCGAGCCGTGCCGGGGCGTGCCGAGCCGTGCCGAGCCGCGCCGGGGCGTGCCGAGCCGGGGCGTGCCGGGCCGTGCCGCGCCGGGGCGTGCCGAGCCGCGCTGGGGCGTGCCGAGCCGGGGCGTGCCGAGCCGGGGCGGGGCGGGCCGCGCCGGGGCGTGCCGAGCCGCGCCGGGGCGGGGCGAGCCGAGCGGGGGCGAGCCGGTCCGCGCCAGGGCAAGCGGATCCATGCCGCGCTGGGGCGGGGCGAGCGGAGTGGGGGCGGGGCGAGCCATGCCGTGCCGGGGCAAGACAAGCGGGGGTGGGGGAGTGGAACCGGGCGGGGGCGTGGCGAGCTGAGCTGCTCAGGGGCGAGCGGAGCCCGGCCGGGCCTGGCCCCGCCGGGGTGGGGCGAGCGGGGGCGGGGCGAGCGGAGCCACGCTGGGCCGAGCCTTGCTGCGCCGGGCCAGGCCGCGCCTGGGTGAGCCGAGCCAGGCGGGCCGCGCCGGGGCGGGGCGAGCGGGGCGGGGTGAGCGGAACCAGGTGGGTGCGGGGCGGGGCAAGCCGAGCCGGGTAGGGGCGGGGCGAACCGCGCCATGCCGGGGGAACTGAGCCATAGGAAAAATACAAAAAGGATCCCATCCCTCAGTTGAAGGCTGGTACATGATAGCCACACATACAGATTTTCCCTATGGGAAAGTTTCCTACAAAGTAAAAACAGGTCCAAGTGAAAGTCTTCTCTTCCTGAGCATTTTATGACCCTAATTACCACAGTCTCCAAGAACACACAGGACAATAATTCCCTGGCCTTCCTGGCGGGACGGGGCGAGCCGGGGCGGGCCGAGCCGAGCCGAGCCCAGGCCTGGCCCAGCTCGACTCGGCTCCACGTTTAGGCACATTGCTCCCTGGAAGGGTCTTTCAAGAAGGAAACTGGCTTCGTTTGTCTTTTTTTTTTTCTAGTTCTTTATCAATCCCAACCTCACTGGACTAGATAGCAGCAGAATTCTGAGATAGCTTATAGTGGGGCTTTGTATGGGCCCTGCTGCAACCCCCTCCCCAAGATACCTAGGCTAAGGGCAATAGGTGAATAACAATATAACCAAGGAAGGGAAAGGAAACAAGGTTACAGATAGAAGCAGGGAAGGGACAGAAAAGCAAGGTTGTAAAAGGAAAAGTAGACATTTCTCAAGACACAGAGACATTATCTTGATTATTATTACCCATGCAACCCTCAGGCTGACATAATCTGTCTGCCTATTGCAACTGGTATTGGGTCCAATATTTCATCATGGATCCTGCCCTGTATTTGAAAACTATATCCTTACCAGCCCCACCCCTTTCCCTCCTCCCTCCTCCTCTTCCTCCTTCTTCTTCTCTCTCTACATATACACACACGCATATATATACATATATATGTATACACACATATGTACATATGTATGTATCTATATTTGTATGTATATGTAATACACATACAATCCCTTTATTTATATTGGGTAAGTAATTTTCATCACCTCAGTACCTGGGATTAGGATGACTTCCTAATTATCCTGGCATATACTTTGCTGGTTGAATTGCTAATAGATATCTTTGGGTGGAAATAAAGTTTCTCTAGGATAGTCAAGTGCCTGTATTGGGCAAAATAGCTCCAAACAATTGCTTTTATTTCCTCTTCATTCGTGACTAATTCATTGTTTAAAAAATTATGATATTGGTAAATTGGTTTCCTTCTTTCTTTTTTTAAAAATAAAATGATTTATCTATTTTGTTGGGATTTCCGCCCCACCCCCCTAAAACCAGCTCCTGGTTTTCTTAGTTCAATGGTTTTCTTACTTTCTACTTTATTAATCTCTTCTTTGATTTTCAAAATTTCTCATTTGCTGTTTAATTAGGGATTTTTCATTTGTTCTTTTTCTAATTTCTTTAGTTGCATGCCCAATTCATTGACCTGTTCTTGCTCTATTTAATTGATATAAATATGTAGAGATATAAACTTTCCCCTAAGTACTGATATGGTTGCTTCCTATAAACTATGGTGTGTTGTCTCATTGTTGTCATTCTCTTTAATGAAATTATTGATTGTTTCTATTTGTTCTTTGACCCATTCATTCTTTAGAATTAGATTATTTCATTTCCAATTTGCTTTTCATCTTTTTCCATGGCCCCTTATTAAATGTAGTTTTTATTACATTATCCAAAAGGGATGCATTTGATATTTCTGCACTTATTTGTGAGGTTTTTATGCCCTAATACATGGTCAATTTTTGTAAAGGTGCCATGTACAGCCATGTATATTCCTTTCTATTTACATTCGTTCTTCTCCAGAGGTATACCATATCTAACTTTTCTAAAAATTCTATTCATTTCTTTAACTTCTTTCTTATTTATATTACATTTAGATTTACCTAGTTCTGAGAGGGGAGAATTGAAGTCCCCCCTAATATAGTTTTTCTCTTATAATTCACTTAACTTTTCCTTTATATATTGGATGCTATGCCATGTAGTGTATATACATTTAATATTTGTATCATTTCATTGTGGTGCCTTTTTAGCAAAATGTAGTTTCCATGCTTATCTGTTTTAATTAGGTCTATTTTTACTTTTGCTATGTCTGAGGTCATGATTGCTACCCCTGACTTTTTTTTACCTCAGCTGAAGCATAATAAATTCTTCTCCAGCCCCTTATTTTTGGTCTGTGTGTGTCTCTCTGTTTAAAATGTGTTGCTTGTACAGAACATATTGTTGGGTTCTGATTTCTAGACTCTTTTTCTTTGTTTGTTTTGTTTTGTTTTGCAGGACCTTCTCTTCTATCAGCACCCCACTTTCTCTTACTTCCTTCCCCTCCTACTTCTGTGTAGGGTAAGGTAGATTTCTATATCCAACCAAATGTATATGTTATTCCCTCATTGAGCCAATTCCAATAAGAGTAAGGTTCAAGCATTGCTGCCACCACCACTACCCTTTCCAGCTTCTCCTCCATTGTAAAGTTCTTCCTTTCATGTCTCTTCTATATGAGATGATTTTCTCCATTCTTTCTTTTTCTTACCCTTCCTCCCAATGCATCACTCTTTCCTACCTCTTCATTTTTTAGATCATCCAATCATAGTCAACTCATACTCATGCCCCCTGACCTTCTAATTCCCCTAATAATAATAAAGTTCTTAGGAGTTATGAGTATCGTCTTTTGATATAAGAATGTGAATAGTTTAACCTTACTGAGTTTCTTTTGATTTTTCTTTCATGTTTACCTTTTTATGCTTCTCTTGAGTTTTGTATTTCAAAGTCAAATTTTCTATTCAGCTTTGGTCTTTTCATCAGAAATACTTGAAAGTCCTCTATTACAGTAAAAATTCTTTTTTCCCTTGAAGGATTCTACTTAGTTTTGCTGGGTAGGTTATTCTTGGTTATAATCGTAGCTCCTTTATTTCCTCCATGGGGGTGATCCTTTCTTAGATCTGTGAAGTTTACAGGATGAGATATTCACATAAATGTTGGTTCTCCCAAGTCACTACACTAAACTCAAGGTTGGCCAAAGCCGGTGATATCCACATTAGCAGGTCAGTGTGTGGTTTTCTGTTCATACCTGAAATCAAGTTGTGTACATAGTCTCAAGACTTTTTAGTGATAGCCCACTTCAAGGCTAAGAACTCTGACTTTCATATGATACATTAGGTTTCACTGATAGTTAGGCCCTATTGGCAAATGCTTAGTGGCCATTGTTCTGATACAAAACTGTTTGAAAGGTTGGCCTCAATATGTAACACAGATGGCTTATATGGTTGTTCAGAAGACCTATTTGGTTTTATGAATCTAGCCTACTCACCCCGTTGCTCCTGACTATTACCATTTGCTTTTCCTGGAATTTTTCCATTCTAGAATCTTCTGTGCCCAGAAACTTCCTTGCTGGAAACTTTTACAGCAATGGTCTCCTAGTCCATCTCTGTTACTTCCCAATCTGTAACATCTGTGATGGAAAATAAGCAGATCCACAAAAGGGAGATGCTATACCAACTCAAAAAACCCCATGACCTAGCCTATTTCTTATTGGACCATCTGTGTGGGTTATCCTAGTGTGCAAAATTATGGTATGTCACTCTCTGCCCTAATCTCTGATAGCCCCAGTGTTGGGGATGTCAGGCTCCATCATGGAGGAGTTGGTATGCTGCCTTGGTGGATAAAATGGTGTGAAGTCAAAAATTGTTCAACTTATAATAAAAGAAACTGAGGCAAAGCTCTGAGCCAATAGCACTTAAGGGGTCCATGGCCTCCTCTAATTAAATGGACCTCAGATCTTTCTCAAGATCTGAAATGTCCCCTTCCCCTAGGACCTTAGTTTTATAGTACTTGATACTCAAATGACGCAGAAGAGGCCATGGACATGTGGAAGTTAGCTACAAGAACATCTAACGGTAAGTCATAGACAACTGGCAGGCAGAGAAGACACATGCACAAATAAATGAGATAGAGATATGGAGAATATATATATATATATATATATATATATATATATATATATATATATATATATATATATATATATATACACATCATTATTTGAGACAGAATCAAAAGCTACTTCTTTAAAGAATGATACTTCTGAGAAATGGGACAGAACAGAAAAGATACCTTTCTTGGAGTCTCTTGGGCTGTTCTTGCTGGGCAGAATATAAACTGATTATGAAAATAATCTATAAGAAACTGTCTGGGGTTCCTATCCCTCAGAAAGTGTTAGAATTCCTGAGATAAAAAAGATAAAGAAAGCATAGTAAAGGGATGCCCCAACAAGTAGCTTGAAGGCATCATTGTGTGACTCAAAGGGAGGCAGAATAGACATCTCTGGCCTTGTCTTTACCCACCTTTCTCCAGGGGGGATTTTAATTCCTTTCGGGAGGGGGAGCAAGAAGTTGGGACCAGAAGTTTGTTCACTCTGCTCTCCTCAAAGAGACGGAGTACTATACTAGAATGATATCATAAATTCCCTTAAATATTATTAGTCATGGGAATGTAATTTTCAGGTTCAACCTAAACTTCTTATTGTTGTTCAAATACTGAGAAAGAAGAACATAAGCTTTATTCCCAAGACTTGACTCCCTAACCACAAAATAAGTGTTCCACAATGAACACACAAAGCAATTAATGAAGAAACTAATTTATCCAAGAAATTAGAGAATATATACCTAGAATAACATATGCCAGACAGTACAGAGTGAAGGAGCTCTCTTATTGGAACTGAAAAAACTCAGCTCAACCAAGAGAAAATTGAGCTGTGAATAAGAAAAAGTTTGCAATACATCAGCACACCCTTGAGGTAGGACTGGTACCTGACCTTTCAGGAGAATGACACCACAGACAAGATGCTGAGTCCTAGAGAGGGATTCATCCATCATCTGTGCCACATTCAGAAGTGAACTTAATAGGACAAATGCTTATTAGAAACTCTTCAGCAGAATAGTCTCCCCAGGGACCAAAGTGATATAAGGAAGAATGCGCCCTTAGGTGACTGGAGGGAAATATTGGTACTTCTGTTCTAGCTATATCTCCTTAAAGAATATCCATCTTTAGAAGACAATTGACCCTAAATGAATAAATGAAATTGGGGTCCTAATCCCTGGCAGTTAGCATTGGGGAGAACACACGAGACTGGGGCTCTAACCAATATAGCATGAGAGAAGAATCCACCCAGATTTTCAGAGGTAACCCTAGAACCCTGATGGGGAAATAAAGATAGCCTTGTTGGGAGTTAGGAAAAAAGATCCTCAGTTTAAAGGGGTTTCATTAAGAATATACAAAAATTGGGGCAGCTAGGTGGCGCAGAGTGGATGGAGCACCAGCCCTGGAGTCAGGAGTACCTGAGTTCAAATCTGGACTCAGACACTTGTCACTTACTAGCTGTGTGACCCTGAGCAAGTCACTTGACCCCAATTGCCTCAAAAAAAAATATACAAAAGTTTAAGAGAGAACAGTAGCAGTTGGGAGATTGCAAAAGGCATGGAATGGAATGGAATGGCATGGCATGGAATGGCATGGAATAGCATGGAATGGCATGGCATGGCATGGCATGGAATAGCATGGAATGGAATGGCATGGCATGGCATGGAATGGAATGGAATCTGATGTTTGACCTGAGTCAGGAAGGAAGTCTGAAATGAGGAAGGAGTCCATTCCAGGCAAGAGGGAGAGCCAGCACAAAGCACAAAAGTGGGAGATGTGCAAGAAAAAGCATGAATACTTACTTGGCTAAATATATATGTGTGTGTATATATATATATATATATATCCTAATAATCCTTTACTCTCTGCTGACCATTATTTAATAATAAAGATCAATGCAATATTTTATACATACTTTGTATGTTTATGTTCATTGTTTGTTATATAAAAGTGAGATGATTCTTTATTTTTTTTTTGGTGAGGCAATTAATTAGGATTAAGTGACTTGCCCAAGGTCACACAGCTAGAAAGTATCAAGTGTTTTAAGTGTCTTAGGATGGATTTGAACTCAGGTCCTCTTGAATCCAGAGCCAGTGCTTTATCCACTGTACCACCTAGGTGCCCCCCACACTTTTTATACTTTTAATTGATTTACTTGTTTACTACAGCTGACAAAATTCAAAAACATATTAATAATAAATAATACATTTATTATACTTTTATCATTTATTACTAATAATAATATGCCCTCTAATCTTTTGAGTAGAATTGTGAGAGTTCTCTTGAAAATACATGTATTTAAATTTTGTAACTTACTCTTTATTATTAAAGATAGAATATTTCAGCTTTAACATGTTAGTACCAACATTTTCTATTTTACTTAATTTTTTGTCATTTCCTTTTAAGATTTTCTTCATTTACATGGTAAAAGTCAGTGTGGGTGGGTGTTGTTCTTTTGGTTCTGTTTTCTTTCCTCTGCATGAATACATGCAAGACTTTCCAAATTTCTTCAAATCTGTGATTCCTTCTGGTGCAAAAATAAACCATCACATTCACATACCACAATTAGTTCAGCCATTTCCTAATTGTCAGTCATATAGTTTATTTTCTGACTTTTAACAAATAATACTGCCATGAGTATTTTCAAACAGCTGTATCTTCTCTTCCTTTCAATTTTTAATAACCTCCTTGGAATAGAAACATAGTAGTGGGATCATTGGCTCAAAGGGTGTAAAAGATTTAGTAACTTTTATAGTATAATTCCAAATCATTTTCCCAAACACTCACATCATTATCACAGCTCTACTAGCAGTAAATGAGCATGCCTATTTTCCCACAGCACTGCCAACATTGAATTTTTCCATCTTCTAACATATTTTCCAATTCAATGGGGATAAGGTAATACTTCAGAGATGTGTTAAATTACATTTCTATTATTTGTGATTTTTAAGCCATTTTCAGATCGTTTTTGGTTTGCATTTCTTCTTTTGAAAACTGCTTATGGAACTCACATAGTAAAGTAATTGACATAACTCACTTACTAAAGTAATTACTCTTACTAACCACCCTTATTATCCATTTCTTTTGCCTACCACTGGAGCATTTGATAATAAAGATCATATTTGATATGATTTCTTTGCCTACTGAGAAAGAGATCATTGCTCCTAACTTTCTTAGTCTTCTCTCTAGCCAATTTCAGCTTCATCACATTAAATCATTGCTTAATGTATAATATGAAAGCACGTATGTACCTTGTGGAGCCACTTGAAGACTGATAGAATGCTTTTGAAATATATAAAATACATGAAGTATCTTAAAGATGTTTTAATGAGTGAGGTCACCACACTAAATTTGGCCTTTGGTAATAGAATGATTGGATCACCCTATTGCTCAACTCCTGAGTTCAGGTTTCAGGAATTATTTATGGAAATCAACCTACAAATGTACTTGATATATCTAGAGTGTGCTACTTAAAAGATGGGAATGTGGTTCATGCTTATATCATCTTTGTATATTACACCCTGCTGTGATCTTCCTATCAGGAGCATAAATGAAAAATAAAGCCCTCTGAGGTCAGTGAATCGTAAGCTGATGGATTGTGCCCTCCTTTGGATGAGCAAAATGAAAAGTCCAGATTTTCCCAGGCTTTGCATTTCAGGAAATTTTATGCTCTCTGGTATTGTCGTGATTAAAAACAACTGCAGCTTGCTTTGCTGAATCAGCATGAATCAATTTAGAACTGAAAGTGCTTCCTAGGAGGACAACCTTGGTTTTTTTCTTCTGCTTCGACACAGGAAATCACCAACTGTGCCCATTGATGTAATCTGTTGGTTTCTCAGCTTCACTTCAGCTTAAAGGCAGTACCAAAACCTGAAAGAGACAGGAATTGGTGTGACACACTGCCATCTACTGTGTCTCGGGAGGAACTGAAGCTAAAAAACCCAGAAATGGCTCTTGGGATTGGCACTGTATGCTTCTAACATGAAATTGATCTAGGACTATTCTTTCCACTTTGCTTTGGAGGAAATTTAGGGCTTTGGGGGAAATCCAGGCAGTGTTATTCAGGGACTTAATTATTTTCAGTATCTCTCTTGTAAAACCAGTTTTTCAAAAGTCAATTATTTAATTTCTAAAATAATTTTAAAAATTAAAAAGAAACTTCCCCACCCCTAATTCTCCTGGTACCCATCTTTCAGTAATTTCTCTTCTCATCTATATCCCCACAATAGGGCAACTAGGAAACGTAAGACAAGAAACTGAAAATCTCAAATGTTATTACTAAACTATTTTGATTTTTTATGAGGGGAAGAGGAGTGGTTTTGAAGTTCAACAGAGATTTGGGGATTATTTCTGGATTTTCTTTAGCCAAACTATCCTATTCTTGATGACTACTGCCAACTGAACAATAGGTAGTTTTGGATTTATTATACAAATGAATGAAAAGACATTTAATAATAGCTACAATTTAAATGCTGTTTTAAGATTTATAAAGTATTTTACCTATATTAACTTATTTGAGCCTCACAACAACCTTTCTGAAATAAGAACTATTAATTTAACCATTTTATAGATGAAGAAACTGAGACTGAAAAATTAAATTACTGTCTCAGGGTTACACATTAAGTGTCTGAGAAAGGATTTGACCTTAGGTCTGCCTGATCCCAAATCCAATACTCTATTCACTGGATAGATAAAGTGGTACTATGGATGGAGTGCTGGGTCTGGAGTCAAGAAGATCTGAGTTTAAATTCAGCCTCATACACTTACTAGTCATATTACTCTGAGCAAATTACTTAACCTCTGCTTACTTCAGTTTCTTCAGATGCAAAATGGGGATAATAATAGTACCTTCCTCCCTGGGTTGTGAGGACCAAATAAGATAATATTTGTAAAGTTCTTAGCACCATGACAGGTACATCTACACAAATACTCATTCCTCCGCCCCATCCACTATGCCACATGGTTCTTTTATGCAACAAACACTATGCTAACTACTGGGAATACAAATGAAAGTGAGATAGTCACTGCCAGCAAAGAGTTTACATACTAAGTGGGGGGGGGGGGCAATGCATATAAACAATGCACGTAAAGAAATGTTGGCCAGAGAAGGGAGTTTTGGTCAGGGAAGTCACAAGGAGGGTGAGTTGATGGACATGACCTTTGCAGAAGTAATGGTACTACTGATTTAATTAATGTGCCCATAACAAGAGGAGTAAAGAAGGTAGAAAATATGTGCACAGAAACAAGGTTCATGCCAAGAAAATCACAGTGCACAGATGAATGGGATATGAAACACTGTCAAGTCTAGTCTGAGGCAAGCTAGATATAGTGGGGCTAGTTGAGTTTGCATTCACCCTCTCACCAATCAAGAAAGCTTAGCCCTAGGACAAAAGTTATGAAATTGAGTGAATTAACTTCTCCACAGAGGGCATCTTTGATGGGCATACTATACATCTTTTTTGTTGGAGTTAATAATCAATCAATAAATAATGCGAGTTTCAGACACACGTGTAATCATTTCTAATATATAAAAATTAATTTATATCTAGATATTCCCATGAATTAATGTATTATTTTTAAAACATTTTAAGGAATTACTATATGCCAGGATCTGAGCTAAGCACAAGAGATAGAAAAACAATCAGGATGTCTTTGGTCAGCTTATATAATAATTGAGGAAGACAACTCAAGTTGGAAGGAAGGAGAGATAGGTTCCTCCCAAGTACCATGGTTTAGAAATAATTGGGAAGTGTCCTGGTGGCCTGGCTCACAACAAGGTAAAGTAAAAGTCCACCTATCAGATACCAGGGTGCCAGGGTCAGAGTTTCTGTTCTGGGATTGAAAGAAAATAAGTAATATCAGCTCCTCCCAAGCAGCTATCTTGTGAATTGGAAGGCCATTAAATGTGCTTATTAAAAAAGCAGCAAGGGGCAGCTAGGTGGCGCAGTGGATAGAGCATCGGCCCTGGATTCAGGAGTACCTGAGTTCAAATCTGGCCTCAGACACTTTACACATTTACTAGCTGTGTGACCCTGGGCAAGTCACTTAACCCCAATTGCCTCACCAAAAAAAAAAAAAGAAGAAGAAGAAGAAGAAGCAACAAGAGAGTATGCTTGAAATTCTAATATTTAAAGACCTTTCTTTGGGTATCAATGTCCTGATCTGCAAGAAACTCCAATGAAAATGTAAATGTCTATAGGAGTGTAAATACCTTTAAGGTGTTTAGGTTATTAAGGGAAGGAGGAAAGGAAAAAAAAAAACATTTATTAAGTACCTAATATGTGCCGGACACTGTGCTAAGTGCTTTGCAAATATTGTCTCATATAGAGATGATGATGATGATGATGGGGATGGTGATTTAGAGCTGGAATAAACCTTACATCATGACAGGTGCAGTTCCTTCATTGAATAGATGAAGAAACGAAGCCCCAAAGGCTTGAAGGTATTTTTCCCTAGGTTACAGAGGTATTAATTAGTTGAGTTGGAATTTCAGCCTAGGTCTTTCAATTTCACATCAATGTTCTGTCCACTAGACCTTGTTGCCTCAAACACCTCAGGGGAATAGAATATAAACTCTGTGATGACTGTTTTCTTTTTGTGTTAGCATCACTGACACTTAGCATTGCAGTTGACACATAACAGTTGTCTAACATACTTGGGAATTGAACTGACACCTAATTAAGAGGGATAGGAAAGAAAATGGAGTATAGAGTAGAGGAAGAAGGGAGGTAAAGGGGAAGAAGAACAGAGAGGTAAAGGACCATTGGAAGGACTCCAAGGTCAAATTTCATCAATTTTACAATTTTCATGGCCTCATAGAATTTAGAGATGGAAGGAACACTTTGAGGTCATCAAGTACAATTTCATTTTATAGATGAGAAAATGGAGGCCCAGAGTAGAATAGTAACTTGCCCATGTTCACAGAGCTAGAAGTGTCTGAGACAATATTCAAAGCCATGTCTTTCTCCATCACGGTACCTCTATTGGACCTGTCCTTGGAGAATCTCTCTCCTCAACCGTAGAGGCCAGAAAATATCTTTTATTTCTTTTTTTCTGTCCTCTTTTTTAAGTGTAAATTGAGAAAGTCTATTGTAATCATAGTTGTTTTTTCATTTCTAGATCTTTTAGCAGGCAGGGAAATTTCATACTGATGCTATTGTTGTGCATGAGGCTGAGGAATGGGTTGAGCTTACTGGAACGAAAATAAACAAAGAGACAAAAAATGAAACCCAAACTTCCATTGGGATTTCATAAAAAGATGCTACCCTCACTCTGATCTAGCTGCTTCCTTCCCCTCAGAACTTGTCTGATAATTCAGCTAACACACTTGCGGCAGTGTCAGACCTTGTTCGAAACCTGAAATTTCAATTACCTATTGCTCTCACCACTCGAAAAGCCTAAATAGAAATGACTCATTTTTCTTTAAAAGTGAGATAAAATGACATAGGTGTTTCGTTCAATCTTTTCTCTACTTCTAATGATAGGCCAGTTCAATCTTTGGAAAGTTTCTGAAAATGTCTTAGGCCAACCAAGATTACATGTACTCCATTCAGAGTGCATAGGCCCTGTTACCCTCTCTTGGACACATCAAATCAGCAACTATATCAGTTGCAATTTTTCCTTTGTCACCTTAAGATACCGACCCTTCATTTTTGTAGGTGCCTCTTGAAGATAAATTATCCCCCAAAGAAGGAGTCTACTGGCACTCAATTTTTTTTAAAGGTTGTTGTCTGTGTACAGTGTTACAGGTGGGCCTTCTCTCTCTCTCTCTCTCTCTCTCTCTCTCTCTCTCTCTCTCTCTCTCACACACACACACACACACACACACACACACACACACACACACACACACACACACACACCACCACCACCACCACCACCACCAATACCTCTTATATTTGCTTGCTCATACTAGAACTTCTTTCAATAAGAAATTAACATTTTTTTTCATTCCACAGTTAGAAGGATACTGCATGACACACTGGAATAAATTTAAAGTTAGGCCTAGGTTCAGTTACTATCTTTGCTACTCAGGGAAGTGAACTTTTCTCACATAGAAGTGGATTTCGTGCAGACACTGTGCTACTGAGTTTGTGCAATTTGTTGCATTGAACCAATCCTCTTTGCCTCAGTTGTCCTTTGATGACTGGTAGGAAAGACCAACTGATTGAGGACAGGCTAAAAGAAAAGCCAAGAAGGAAGGGAATAATCTTTGAGGACTCAAACTTCATTTCTCAGAGACCACATTCCTATTGAAATAACAGTAGAAGTCGGTGCTATGCATTGGAGTGCTGTGGAGGATTGTAAGTGATATGTAATAGGGTTACATTAAACAATTGGCACAACTGAAGGCATGTCTTTCCTGCCACAACAGCTCTATGTGATGATTTTGCACATGGGTCAATAGAGGATACTGTGAGATTTAAAATTGGATATTAGATCATAAATCTCCCCTACTTAACCTTTCCCTTAATTTATCTCCCAGACTAGTAAATGGAAGAAGCTTTTGGTTTTCTAGATAGACCTTTTTATTTATTGTTATGGTAGTCACAAGGTAATGTTGATTAGAAGGATAGGAAAGTAGAAACACAATACAAATCGTCTTAAGTCTAAGCTTAGTCTATATTCCTTATAAAAACTCACCAAACCGAAAAGCCACCTTTGGAGAGAGACCGTCTGTGCCGCGCCGTCAGGAGCCCAGCCCAGCAGCAAAAAGCCCTTTTGAGGGGAGTGGTACAAGCTATGTCTGAGAATAGCTGAAAGGGACCCCAGGGGCCATCCAGTCCAATCCATGCCCAACCAGAAACCCTTTCTCTATCACCAACCTTTGCTAAAAGGCCTCCAGTGGAGGAAGACTCCACTCAAGGCACTTGGCCCCCCTCTTTTTGATTGTACTATCTGTGAAGACGTTTTCTCTTGGGTTAAACCTAAATCTGCCTGTCTGCAACTTAGATTACGTCACTGATCCTAGTTCCATCTTCTGAGGCTAGAGAAGAACATCTCTAATGCCTGTGCTACAAGACGGCCTTTCAGTTGAAATTATCATCATATTCACCACTACCACCACCACCACCCCAAGTATTTTATTCCCCACCCAGGTGGTTCAAAGGATAGAACACTGGGCCTGGAGTCAGGAAGTCCTGAATTCAAATCCAACCTCAGAGGCTTTATTTCCTTATCTGTAAAAGAGGGTAACAATAGGTAGGTGACCTCCTAGGGTTGTTGAATATCATTTGTGCCTGGCACATAGTAGGTGCTATGTAAATGTTTATTGCTTTCTCTTCCCTTCCCCAGGATTAATCTTCCCATTCCCTTCAACTGTTCCTTATGTGTTCTGTTCTCCAGTGTACCACCCTGGTTTTTCTCTTCTGAGCATGCTCTAACTTGTCAATGTCCCTCCTCAAATGTATTACTGAGAATTGAACACACTGCTCCAAATGTAGCTTAGGCAGGTCAAAATAGAGTGGAACAATCCCCTTATTCTGGGCACAATTCCTCTTAATTCAGACCACCAAGAATACAATGAACTTTTGGGGATACCCTGTTATACTTTTGACTCAGTATAAAGCCCACCAAAGCCCAAGGATCTCTTTCAAAGGAAATATTGCTCAGGAAGAGAAGACTTTCACTTGGACCTGTTTTTACTTTGTAGGAAACTTTCCCATAGGGAAATTCTTATCTATCTGTATGTGTGGCTATCATGTACCAGCCTTCAACTGAGGGATGGGATCCTTTTTGTATTTTTCCTATGGCTCGGCTCGGCGCTCCCTGGCTCGGCTCAGCGCGCCCCGGCTAGGGTAGGCCTGGCCCGGCCCGCTGGGAAGGCCAGGGGATTATTGTCCTGTGTGTTCTTGGAGACTGTGGTAATTAGGGTCATAAAATGCTCAGGAAGAGAAGATTTTCACTTGGACCTGTTTTTACTTTGTAGGAAACTTTCCCATAGGGAAATTCTTATCTATCTGTATGTGTGGCTATCATGTACCAGCCTTCAACTGAGGGATGGGATCCTTTTTGCATTTTTCCTATGGCACGGCGCGCCTCGCCTCCCCTCCCCTCCTCTCCTCTCCTCTCCTCTCCCCCGCCCGTCCACCCCACTCTCTTTATCTAGGTAATGTAGGGCTTCTGAACTCTACTCGGAGCCATGTATATCAAATTATAATAAATTATATTGAAAAACACTTATCAAAGTATTTGAAAAAACAAATTTACTATTCCCTGCTCTAGGGTTTCTACTATTTCCTGAATACCAGTTCATCTTTCAGAGTGCATCTATTACCTACTTCTTCTCCTTTGCTTGCTATGAGACCAGTTGATTTTAGTTTCTGATCACATATCTTTCACATGAATTCTTTAATGCAAATCAACAGTGGTCATATGTTTTGCCTACTTATACTGTTGTCTCTCTCCATGCCCTTTGGGTTATATGCAATTTTGATTCTTGGGAGACCATGGTGTCCGATAGGTCAAGAACAACAACAACAACAAAAAAGTGTGACTTGGTGTAATGGTTAGAACACTAGACTTGAAGCAAGAAGATCCGAGTTAAATCTGACCTCAGACACTTACTGGCAAATCCCTTAACTTTATTCATGCTCAGTTTCCCCATTTGTAATATCACCTGTCTTTGAGGATTATTGTGAGGATCAAATAAAGTTATGTATGTAAAGCATTTTGCATCATTGTGTCAATATGTTTGTACAACACTGTCTTCCACCTCCATGTTTTTGCAGTGGCTAGACAATGCTTGGACAATACTCCCTCCTCTCCTTCTTATAGAGTATTACTTCCTTCAAGACTCAGCTGAAGTTCTATATTCCAGGTGAACCCAGGGAGAAAGTAGACACAAGTTTAACTTAACTGTACTCGTGGCAAAGAGGGCAACTCACCATTCCTGAAAGTCCTTTTGCTGGAATCCTCAAGCTTTGCCCCTTAAGTCTGGTGTCATTTCTCTCTTTTTAAAAAATGATCATTTTATTTTATTTTTTAAATAATAAACATTTTTATTTATAGTTTTGCATTCCACATTTTATTCTTCCTTCCCTCCTCCCTGAGGCAGTAAGCAATCAGACAGATATAGGTTATACATATGCAATCATGTAAAACATTACTATATTAGTCATTTTGTATAAGAAAACAAATAAAAGAAAAAATGAAAGAAAGTGAAAAATAGCATGCTTCAGCCTGTTCGATCAATATCAGTTCTTTCTCTGGAAGTGGATAGTATGTCTTTGATCACTGTATTGCTGAGAATAGTTAAGTCATTCACAGTTCTTCATCAAACAATATTGCCGTCACTGTGCACATCATTCTCCTGATCTTGCTCACTTCACTATACATCAATTCATAAAAGTCTTTCCAGGCCTTTCTGAAATCATCCTACTTGTCATTTCTTAGAGCACAATAATATTCCATTACAATCATATATCGCAACTTGTTTAGCCATTCCCCAATTGATTGGCATTCCTTTGATTTCCAATTCTTAGCCATTACAAAAAGAGCTGCTATAAATATTGTAACGATTGGAATAACGCCACCTGCTGGATACTAACTGTAGAAGAGTTCTGCCCATGAAGGGAAGGTCTTTGAGGGCAAGACCAGGAGTCAGGAAGTGACGCGGACTAGTGGGAGGAGGAAGGAAGAGACTGGCGCTCAGTCTCGCTCTTCTTTCCTCTGGACTCTGGTGGAGAGCGGAGCTAGAAATGTGCTCTCCCTTTAATAGATAGGAATCCAGGCCTTTCTCTCTCTCTTTACCAAATTCTTATTCTCCTTAATAAATGCTTAAAAGTCTAACTCTTGCTAAAGCTTATAATTTATTGGCGACCACTCATTAGATATTTTAGACAGTTTAGCTGGAATTTTAACCCTTAACAATATTTTCGTACAAAGAGGTCTTTTTCTCTTTTTTGGCATGTCTTTGGAACATAAACCTAGCAGTGGTATTGCAGGATCAAAAGGAATGCAAAGTTCTATAGCCCTTTAGACATAGTTCCAAATTGTTCTCCAGAATGGTTGGATCTTTTCTTTGTTTTGTTTTTTTTTTTAAGTGAGGCAATTGGGGTTAAGTGACTTGCTCAGAGTCACACAGCTAGTGTTAAGTGTCTGAGGCCGGATTTGAACTCCGGTACTCCTGAATCCAGGACCAGTGCTTTATCCACTGCGCCACCTAGCCGCCCCTGGATCTTTTCACAACTCCACCAACAGTGGATTAGCATCCCCCTCCAACATCCAATATTTTCCTTTTTTGTTATGACTGCCACTCTGATAGGTGTGAGTTGATACCTCAAAGTTGTTTTAATTTGCATTTATTTGATCAATAGTGATCCAGTATTATTTTTGATAAGCATATTCCAAAAAAAAAAAACAAAGTGGGGAACTGTAACGATTGGAATGACACCACCTGCTGGAGACTTACTGTAGAAGAGTTCCGCCCATGAAGCGAAGGTCTTTGAGGGCAAGACCAGGAGTCTTTTCTTTGGTGTCAGGAAGTGACGCAGGCTAGTGGGAGGAGGAAGGAAGAGACTGGCGCTAGGTCTGGCTCTTTCCTTGGGACTCTGGTGAAGAGCAGAGCTAGAAATGTGCTCTCCCTTTAATAGATAGGAATCTAGGCCTTTCTCTCTCTCTTTACCAAATTCTTATTCTCCTTAATAAATGCTTAAAAGTCTAACTCTTGCTAAAGCTTATAATTTATTGGCGACCACTCATTAGATATTTTAGACAGACTAGCTAGAATTTTAGCCCTTAACAATACAATTAATCCAGAAACATATTTCACTGAACCAAAATGGCAGCATTTGTCTACTAAAAGTGTGAACCTTGTGTCCAATGTATTCAAGGGAAAATATTATCAATTCATTTTGCATAATTAGAGAAGATAAATACCAGCAAGATTTTGGAGCTTGTCTATAACAACTTTTTGTTTCTGGAATGACAGAAGCAAACCATTAGCAATCTCCAGTATACATAGGCATTCCTAATCAGGTAATACTCTACAGCTTTCGTACTTACTAAGATCTTAATCAAAGATTTAGAGGTAGAAGATTAATGTGGAATGTTGTGGCTTCCCTGCCAAAATCTACTCTGATCAAAGTAGAGCGTGCAAAGACAAACTAGAAGGAAGAAGTGATTTTAGAAAGAATCAATCAATTGGGAAACAAGTATTTATCAAGCACCTACTATGTGTTTAATAAATTACTATGCTTATATACAGGCAAGCACTGTGGTAGGTACTGGTAATAAAATTAAAAAGAAAGAAATAATCCTTGCCTGCAATGAATTTAGTTTTAATGAGAGATACAAGTACATACAAAGATATTTTCAACACAAATGCAATGCATAAAGCATATATTAACTTAAATAAAGTTAGCTTAGGAGGAAGGGCACTATCAATTGGGGGATCAGGAAAGACTTCGGGAAGAAGGTGGTGCTTGAAATGTATTTTAAACGGAGGATTTTATCTATTAAAGTTGAGTAGGGGAGTTAGATAGTTAGATAGGCACTTAAGAACGAATACTTAAGCAGTAATGTGTTGGATAACCTAGAGTGGTGAGAGACTTGAGGAAAGCAGTCCAATTAGCAGGCTGTGACAATAGCTAAAGGAGGTGAACTAAGGTAGTAGCTGTATCACTGTAGAGAAGTAGTCAAATGTGAAAGATGTGATAGAAGAAATGGCAAGATTTGACAACTAATTAGATATTTCGGGTAACGGAGAATGACGACTCA
This sequence comes from Dromiciops gliroides, assembly GCF_019393635.1. NCBI lineage: Eukaryota > Metazoa > Chordata > Mammalia > Microbiotheria > Microbiotheriidae > Dromiciops > Dromiciops gliroides. The sequence goes on along the minus strand of NC_057864.1, from coordinate 343,423,715 downwards.
AAGCTAATGCCAAGATAATGGTATCCTTGACAAAAAGGAGGCTAGCATCATACGTTATGATCTTCAGAAGCACAGTTTAAATGATTTTATCTGCTAAACATTCTGGAACCTCTGAAGATATTTTTCGTACATGCATACAATGCTACAAGGAATTATGCCAGAAATTAGCTTTTATATTATATCTGATAATGTTTCCTTAAGAACCATATTAACTTGGACTTTGGAGCTTTGGTGTCTCAGAATGTAGAGAAGGTAGAGACTCAGAACAGCTCTCAGCTATAGGACTGAAAATGGCCTGATGCCTAATAGGCCCTTAGCTCAGAGAAGCTCTGATAGAAAGAAGACACAGACTGAGACTCAACTTCATTGTCAAGATCTTTAGAAGATGATAAAGTTCTGAGGGGAAAAATCTTGAAATACATGGCACATAGAAAATCATAGGCTTTTGGAAGACCATCTTACACAAAGTACATGAAAGATTAGACAACTTACACGTCTCCAAAATAGCCCCAGGAGAAGAGTGAGGACCACACAAAGACACTGCAACAAAACTTTTGCTATGTGGGGAGTTGATACAATTCCTTGAGATAAGCAGGATGAAGGATAAAATAAGCAGTCAATCAGAGAGAGAGAAAGGGGAGAGGAGAGAGTTTCGGGCATAAGGGACAGGCAGTAAAGTTGGGAGATGAAATTTCTTGTACAATGTCACTGGAACAAAGAGTAGAGGAAGAGAAAGGTATAAAAACTGGCCTGGGTCCTAGATTCAGGAGGATCTGAGTTTAAATTTGGACTAAAACATTTGACACTTATTGGCTGTGTGACCCTGGGTAAGTCACTTAACCCTTATTGCCTGATGCCCCCCTCCCAAAAAAAGATCAGTTTGACAACTAAGACCAAGATGAAATAGAGTAGGAAAAAACATTTTTTTAATTCTCAGTTCCTAATTCCCTCTCTCTACTCCCTCTGCTACCCAAAAGACAAGAAATACAATATTCATCATACATATGAAGTTATGTAAAACATATTTCCATATTAGCAATGTTCCAAAAATTGAAGAAAACATTCATTCTACTCTCTGAGTACATGGGAGAAATGAGTCAGGGAGATCATCTAGTAAGTTCTTGCAATAATACATGAATGAGGTGTTGAGGGCCTGCACTATGGTGGTGGCAGTGTGTCAGAGGAGAGAAGGGGCCGTTAGATGAAGAAAGACATGTTGGGACCCTCAAACAAGCCAGCCAAGTCTATCCCAGTAACTGGGTGACTTCTGTTGAAATAGGAGAGTCCTCAACTGAGAGACATTCCCTTTTCAACTAAATAATCTACCTGTGGAGACACCAAGGGGAGAAAAGTTATCTATAGAGTCTGGAGATTGTCCTAATCAGCCCAGAGTATCCATAAATTCAAGATTAGTCCTATTGGTCAGTATGTCCATGATAATCAGCCCACAGCATCAGCCACAAACTCAGGTAGTTAATTCAAGAAGTATCAATTTATATTTGAATTCTTTGGCACTTAGCACATGGGGTCTGCAGACAGTAAGTGTTTGAAAGTGCTTTGTGTAGCTACTTATGATACTTTAGGACAAATACACATCCCATTACCAATGGAGTCATGCAAAACCCACCATAAAAGTGTATATTATATGTGTTTTGCATATAATGGTAAAATATATCAAGATGTAGCATATATGACCCATGTCTTTCTTTCACAATGTGCCTTTATTGATTGATTATATGGAGTACAATGACTCAGGAAGATGACTTTGTGCAACTCAACCTCACTGAGATCCAACTCACCCATAAGCCATCACCTGTGATGTCATTGGTCCTCTTCAAAAAGAAAGGATGAATGACAATATTTATTTACTATTTATGGCAGCATGCCGTGTCATGCATATTCTATTGTTATATGTGCATGTATTATGTTTCTGCATGTGATCTATATATTTCATGACTGTACATGGATGCTATGTACTATTTTGGTTGTATGCATGATGGTTTGTCACATGTAATCATAGTGTAAATCCCATGAATCAGGTAAGTGCATGTATTTTGTGGTTTGCAGATATAAACTATATTATGTGATAAATAATAATGCTTATGATTTATGTTCATGTTTGCTTTCCCTACTCACTACCCTTTTTTTCTTTCTTTCTTTCTTTTTTGCAGGGCAATGAGGGTTAAGTGACTTGCCCAGGGTCACACAGCTAGTAAGTGTCGAGTGTCTGAGGTCGGATTTGAACTCAGGTCCTCCTGAATCCAGGCCAGTGTTTTATGCACTGCACCACCTAGCTTCCCCTCCTACTCACTACCCCTTTGCTAAAACTTTGGAGCCCTGCTCATCAGCCCTTGTCTACTACAACCAATAATAGCAGCTTAGTTTGAGAAGCACTAGAGAGGCATGGCTAGCACTGTGTCCACCAGGACATGAAGATAAACTGAGTTAAAGAATTGTATTTCTCTTGGAGTCACTGGACCTGAGTTTTGATACCAGCCTTGAAACTTACCAAAAGTCACTTAACATTTCTGTGCTATAGAACGTTTACCCTTGAAATGAGGGATACGTTCTTAGCTTCACTTTCCCCTAGTCATCCTTCCAAATAATAAGACATCAAGGAAGACCTAAGTTTAAGTCTTCCCTTGGATGCTTACTAGCTGTGTGACCCTGGGCAAGTAATTTAACCGTGGTTGCCTCAGTTTCCTTATCTGTAAAATGAGCTGGAAAAGGAAATGGCAAAACACTTCAGTACCTTTGCCAAGAAAACCCTGAATGGGGTCACAAAGAGTCAAACACAATTGAAAAATTACTGACCAACAGAAACAATAAGGTGGCAGTCTTGAGCACTGGTTCACTCAGTTTATCTTCATGAGCCGTAATTCTTATGTCCTGGTAGACACAGAGCTAGCCTAGTCTCCCTAGATCCCCTCAGTTGAGGTACAGTTGCTCTTATGGTCTGGGGTTGATGAGGACTGAGCACCAGGGCTCCAAAGCTTTAGCACAAGGGTGGTAAGTAGGAACAGCAAGCCTATAGCCAGCATATAAACAAATGCAATGAAAGCTGTACCATGCCACAAAAGGGTTTTTAGGAGAGAAGCCAATTTGGTTTCCATTTCTTAACCTTTTCATTTCAGTTAAAACTGAAGACTCTTATGGCAGAGGTAGAAGATTCTGATACAAGACATTACATGCCATGGGCCAGGAAGGCACTCAGAGACTTGCCACTGACAGCTGCTTCTAGGAATAATTTTAAATGTGTCAGAGAAAAAATCTCAGGACTGCCAATGGTTGCCTTGGAGGTAGGCTAGGATAGCTAGGATTAAATAGCTAAGATTTATATAGCACATTTGTGTTTTACAAGGCAGTGAGGAGGTACAGGATAGAGCACTGACCCTGGCGTCAGGAAGATCTGAGTTCAAGTCCAGCTTCAGACACTAACTAGGTAAATAATCTTGGGCAAGTCACTTAACCTCTGCCTGCCTCAGTTTTCTCATCTGTAAATTGGGGATAATAATGGCACATACCTCAGACAGTTGTTTTGAGAATTCCAGAAGACTCATGAAGGAAAATGCTCTCCATACCAAGTAAAAGAACTATGGACTCTGAATGCAGATCGAAGCATACTACTTTCTCTTCTTTGTTGTTGTTTTTGTGTTTTTACTTTCTTGTGGTTTTTCCCTTTTGTTCCGATTCTTATTTCACAACATGACTAATGTTATGAATATGTATAACATTAAGATGTTTAACATGACTTTACATATATAACCTATATCAGATTGCTTGCTGTCTTGGGGTGGGGAGGAGAGAGAAAAATTTGGGACTCAAAATCTTACAAAATTGAATGTCGAAAACTATCTTTAAATGCAATTGGGAAAAACAAAATACTATTAAGGCTTTTTGTTTGGTTGGTTTTGGGGGGTTTGTTTTTGGTTTTTGGTTTTGGTTTGGTTTGCAAAGTCAAAGTGAGGATCAAATGTAAAGTACTTAGCATACTCCTGACTCATAGTAGAATACTAATAACTTGTTTCTTTCCTATGTGTAAGGCATGGTGCTATGTACTGGGACCACAGAGACAAAAACAACATAGGCCTTGCCCTCAGGAAGATTATATTCTATAGAGACACAAGACACATACACAAAACAAAGAAAAAATAAAAGATCACAAAGAAATAAAAAGTAATTTCAAAATATAAAGTGCTTGTGTAGAGTAAGGGTGAAAGGAGGGAAAATCTTCTGTAGGACAATGTATCTGAGCTATACTCTAAAGTGACAGTGTGAAGAGGGTGTATTATAAATACATGCAAAGTCACAGAGGTGTAACATCAAATGTAGTGAGAGGAAAATAATTGGTAGGCAAATTTGACTAGAGAAGAGAGAATATGAGTAACATATGAGATAATATAAGACTTCCCCTCTTCTCTCCCATTTTCTGATCTTTTAATACCACTTACTAAAGTTCACTATTATAAATATTTACTCAGGAATCACTATGTAAAGAGCATAGGATAGGGAGTTTCCTAATTTTGAAGATAGATCTTGTTCCCCTGGGAGCTAATTGTTAGGAGTCTGTATTAGTGCTATTTTTTTAAGTGAAAAACAGAAGTAATCAATTTCTCTTACCCATTTTAGTTTTAACATTAACTGCCAGTGCTCATCGAAAGGAGTGATTCTATGGTAAACTGGGGTCCATTCAAGAAGAAGAAATATAGACCACCCCCCCCATCCAAATGAAATTTAATGAAGACTAGTCTTCACAGAGAACAAGGCCTCTGGAAAGCTAGGGGGAAGTTGCTGAAAATCTTCAAGGCATTAGGGTAGGTCTCTACCAGCTGTTGGGATATCATTTGTGGCATCTTATCTGCTTTAGTCAGAGCAGCATCAAAGATCGATCCTTAATACACATGAGAAATGGGTGTCATTGTGGATAAAATAGAAAATTGTTATTGTTCAGTCGTGTCCAACTCTTTGTGACCTCATTTTAGGGTTTTCTGGGCAAAGATAGTGCAGTAGTTTGCCATTACCTTCTCAAGCTCATTTTATAGATGAGGGAACTGAGGCAACTAACTACATTATGGAAAGTAAGGGAACCACTATTTGATGCTGCCCCCACATTAGCTGATCTGACAGTACAGACTGTCCCCCAAAACATACAAATAATATATATCTGAAGCAAGATTTGAACTCCAAGCCCAGCACTCTAACCATTGTGCCACCCAGCTGCCTCAATAAATGCTTCTTGAATGAAGAATTAGGGTGAAAGGTGGAAGGAGGTTGGATTCTCCTAGGACTTCAAGGATTTGAGACTGTACATGAAAGTTAATCACCTTCCAACAAGCTTCTGGAAATGAGTCCCAAGTGGCCTTCTAAGGGTACTCAAAAATCATCATCCATGCATTAATAGCTGAATTTGCAATTCAGGAGCCTTAAAGAAATGTAAGAATAGACTTCAAAACATTTCTGACACTTTCTAACGGCAAGATCTCATGAAGTTGCTGAAGTATCATGTTCAGAATATTGCCTACATGAATGCAGCCAGCACCCCAGGCTACTTGGCCTACTTAAAGTCACAGATTCACTCACTGCCAACTCACATAATTGTGGAATTCACCCCCCCCAAAAAAAGCCCTTATGAATCAAGCCTTTAGTTGTGAATAGACAGTGAGTGAATTTCTCATGAATAGCCTCCCTCTTCGCATGGTTCATGACATTTTACAATGCAATTATTGTGGTGCCTATTGTAGCATAATTGAAATTCTAGAGATGGGTTGGGGAGGCAGTGGGAGGGTCGCCGCTGCTCAAGAAAATGCAAATGCCATTTTATTTGCAAATTGAATTAAAAATATAATGAAGTGGGTGTAGAAAATAATTGAAGAATTAATTGAGAGAAACAAATTTGAAATATTTTCATAGTGGAGAAAAGATGCCTCTGAACTGACACAGCTCTTCAGAGAACGAACTCATTCCTCCTAGTTCAGACCTGAATGAGATCAGGGTGGACATCCTTGGGAAGATGCAGCAGGCATAGCCAAATCTACCCAAATGGAGACACAAGTTGAACTCATGAACCTGCCTGAACTTGGAAAACAACTGACGTGGAATTTTTTTTTTTCCACTGCTTCTTCTATACCAGTCTCAGGGCCAGAGCTGGAAAGCATGGAATTACATTCCTTGCTTGTAATATTCTTTGCATAGCTAGGCAATGCTGCAAGGAAACTTAGCAGCAAATAGCCTTTATAAGATTTCTAATACAGTTAATGATATTAGAAGTATGGACGCAGGACTCTGATAGCTTTGGTTTTATTTTATCTTTTTTTCTCTTTCCAGATTCACTATATTTGATTTACAATGTATAGTCATACAAGGCAAAAATGAATGTAAATATTTCTGAGTGTTCCTTTACACAAAAATCTGCTTAAAAAATCCTTTCTCCACTCAGAGATTTGTGCTTTGTGTAATGCTTTTGAAAGTGACTGTTAATTATCCAAAATCCTTTTTTAAAGAGAGGGGGGGGAAAGGGTGGGCAAGGCTGTAAAGAAGGAATCTTAGCTGCTAGGATGAGAGACCCAATTTATTACTTTCCCAGCAACTCTTTGGCCAATTTTGCCCCTCCCCACTACCCACCTCCCAAGGGATTAAAAAAAAAAAAAACTTGAATTGGGCTAGTCATTTCCTCTCTTCTGTTTAGCGCCAGTTCTCAGAGGAAAACATCATTTTGTTCTTTGTTCAGTATAGTCTAGAGACAACAGTGAAAGGATTTGCTGCTTCCTAGAATATAAAGATTTCAATTTGGACTGTTGTGGGAACATAAAAGAGAGAGGTAAGAAATAGAGAGAGATAGAGACACAGAGAGACACATACAGACACAGAGAGACAGAGAGAGAGGCAGAGACAGACAGAGAGAGACAAAAAGAGATAGAAAAAAAGAAACAGAGAGAAGGGAGAAGAAAGGAGAGAAGAAAAAAGGAGAGGAGAGGAGGAAGAAAGAGAGGAGAGAGAGAAGAGAGAAGAGAGAGGAGAGAGGAGAGAGAAGAAAGAGGAGAGAGGAGAGAGAGAGAGAGAGAGAGAGAGAGAGAGAGAGAGAGAGAGAGAGAGAGAGAGAGAGAATCTATAAAGTATGAATGTGAGAATGAGTTTCTCCAGAGCCAGTAAGCTGGCCTTGGGCCCAGACAAGTATTATTCATCTGCCTTGATCATGCTGAAGGAGTGATAACTAGGGTCAAAGTTACAAAGTGGTCTCAACCAGTCTGCCAGCCTTCAGTGTATCGCAGTTCTGCAAGATTTCACAGGAGTCATTCAGTTCTCTCCCTCAGGGAGATAAAGTTCTGGTTTGGGGCTGGATACTGGCATTAACTTTCTGCTGTGTAGGGTATTTAGGTGTGGTGGACATTGGTCCCTTATTAGCCTTTTAGTGAAGTGTTGGTTTTGACTCCCATTGCCACAGACTCATTTCTTTTTTTTTTATTTCTTTTTTATTTTTTAGTGAGACAATTGGGATTAAGTGACTTGCCCAGGGTCACACAGCTAGTAAGTGTTAAGTGTCTAAGGTCGGATTTGAACTCAGGTGCTCCTGACTCCAGAGCCGGTGCTCTATCCACTGTGCCACCTAGATGCCCCGCCACAGACTCATTTCTAACAAGGCAATGGAGAAATCCCAGATAAGAGAGAACATTGTCTTCATCAGGATGAGCCCATCACTGTTGATCACCCAGCCTCCTTTTAATTATAGCCAGAGTATAGGTGAAAATTCCCATTGTCTCAAAATGTTTCCTGATACCAAGACCAAACAGTCTTTTCCTTTGAGAAGCTGCTCCTGCTTATGCAATCATCTTTTCCTCTTTGTGATATTCAAATCATTTATCCACATTTTTCTATCAAATGTTAACATTACCTTAGCCATCAGAACCAGGACACCCTGGATTCAAGACCCAACTCTGACACACTGGTTCTGTGGTGCTGGGCAAGTCACATACCATTCAGTGTTCTAAAACACTCTCTAAGGCTATCAATTGCAGAGAAGGTGCCAACTTGCTTTGGTCTAAGGCGTTTGCTCACTGAGAAGTTCTCCATAAAAAAGTGGTTTGTGATTTCCTTCTCCAACTCATTTTACAGATGAGGAAACTGAGGCAAACAAGGTTAAGTGACCTGCCCAGGGCCACACAGCTAATAACTATCTGAGTCCAGATTTGAACTCCAGACTTCTTGACTCCAGGTCCACTGTACCACCTTGCTGCCATCATTGTGATATTTAGTTTTCATCTTTACATATGATGACATTTAGAAAAAAACTTGGAATAAAATGACTATCCTATGGTTCTTCTTTTATGCTTAATGTTCAGCATCATGTTCAATATCCTCCTTGGCTTCCGTCAAGCCCCAACTCAAATCCCACCTTCTATGAGAAATCTTTCCCAAGCCTTCTTAATGCTTCTCCTCAATCCTTAGTAGTTTCCCTCTGAGACTATCCTCAATTTATCTTGTATTTATCTTGTTCTTGCATAGTTCTTTGCATTTTGTCTCCCTGTTAGATTGTGACTCACCTGAGTGTTAGAACTGTTCTTTTGTTTTTCTTAGTGCTTAGCACAGTGCCTGGAACATGGGAGATGCCAAATAAATGTTTGTTGCCTAACTAAAGACTATTGCTTAAGTAGATAAAATTACCAGGGTTTTTTTTGTAATTGAATAAAAGCGTTGGGAGGAAAGTTTATTGTCTACAGACTCACTAAAGTCATATTTGTGTCAAGATCAGTATTAGAAAACAGAAGTGACATATGGTTCTTCCTATTCACACACAGTTTTGATTTCTTCCTCTAAGCCTCCATATTTTGAGAAGCTTTCATTCCATGTATTTCAGATGCAATGATCAACCAGGACTCAAGAGGACCAATGAGAGAGAGAGAGATGGATGAATGGATGGATGGATGAATGAATGGATGGATGGATGGATGAATGGATAGATAGATAGAAAGATAGATGGATGGATGAATGAATGGATGGATAGATAGATAAACAAATGAGTGAATGAATGAATGATTAAATAAATAAACAAAAAACACACTTCCTGACTTTGGACCTTGCCTGAATTCTTTCATTGAGCTACAGGCAAATACTATCTTCAGTCACCTATAACTCCACAGAGTCTACATTACTTACCTCTAAGTCAGTTCCCCGCTTCTCTCTCTCTCTCTCTCTCTCTCACAAACACACACACACACACACACACACACACACACACACACATCCCTTTCCAGATACTCACAGCTGCCTGACAACCTGGGAACCTCCACCCAAGGACAAACCCCTGAGAACAATGATTACTCACCTAAACATATTCCTCAATGATTAACATACATACATATACTTTGTCATACCCACTTCATCCCAGTGATTTTGAACCCCCAGTTAACACCATTCAAACTAGCTTTTCCATCCTCTACTGAAAACTTCCTGATTCTAATCCTCCTCCACCAAATCCATAATTTATTCCAAATCTCATACTAGGGGATTCTAATTCCCTCCCTCATCTTCCCATTCTAAAGCTATGAACCCTTCCACTGTGTTCTCTAAAATGCCTGCTCTCAACCAAGAAAACAATGAATACGGTAACAGCAATATTTTATGATGATCTACTGTGAATGATTTATCTATCTCAGCAATATAATAATCCAACATAATTTTGAAGGATTTATGATGAAGAATGTTATCCACTTCCAGAGAAAGAACTGATGGAGTCTACATCAAAGCATACTTTTTCCTTATTTTCTTGACTTTTCTTAGGATTTTTTGTTGTGTTCTGTTTTTTTTTCACAACATGACTAACATGAAAATGAGTTTTGCATGACTGCATATGTATAACCTAGATTAAATTGCCTGCCTGCTCAATGAAGGAGGAGGAACTAGAGGGAAGGAGAGTATTTGGAACTCAAAAAAATGTTTAAACAAATGTTAAAAAATTGTTTTACATGTAATTAAGTAAAAAATTAAATACTAAAATTTTTAAATAAATAAAATGCCTGTTCTATAGATAACAAGTTGAATTTAATCTCAAATCTTTTCCATCCTCACGCCTTCCATCTTCTTACATTGACTGGGACCTGGATCTAATGTGATGATAAATTCTTTGGCCACCCTTTCCAGCACCGAGTGCAATTTCTCTTATACCCCAAGAAATTGGAATACTCCTTGAACCCAACTGCCACTTCTAGGCTTTCCTACTACAATCAGTCAGTAACTTCTCTTCTTTTGAGGTTTATTCAGTCCACATTTCTCACTTAATCAGGTTCTGGTCGCTATTGTCTACAGACTTTCAGTACACCATCCTTCTTTCCTCAATCAGTTGAATGCCTGGATCACAGATTTCTCTACTTCCTTACTCCTGTCCTCCTACTAAGGGACTTCAGCATACATTTTGAAAATGCTTCAAATACTCTAATCTCCCAATTCTTCTATTTACTTATAACCCATGACCTACTTTTATGCCCCACCATAACTCTACACAGAGATAATCATACCTCTCATCTTGCTAAATCCCCAAATTGCTCCAATATTCCCATGAATCCTGAAATGCCTTTATCTCATCATAATCTGTTGACATTCCACCTCTTCCTCTGCTTTGCAACTCTAAATCCTATTCTGAATTCTCATGGCTACCTCCAATATCTCTACCCTCCAGTTCTTCCCTATACTATCTGCCCTGCTCTGTCTACACCCTCTTCTCTTCCCTAATTGGACCCACTTTTGAATAAGTTCAAGTCTATACTGTTTTCTCAAGTCCCCTGTCCCTTTACCCTGGTGACCTTGCCCTTACAAATTCACTCTCTGCTTCCTTTGCTGCTAGGTGAAGCTGGAGAATATTATAAAACTGTGCTGACTGGGTTCAGAACAAGTTTATGTTACACACAGTTCCAGAGGCAGAACCAAGATGGTAGAGAGAAGCCATGAAGTTGCCTAAGCTTTCCCGTATTTCACTCAAAAACAACATAAAAACCAAGCCACTAATAGACTCTGGAACTATGGAACCTAAAAAAAGACAGAGAGAGACAATCTTCCTACTTGAGATAATTTAGAAGACTGTAACTCTGAGTTACCACTGCACACCTATCAGATTGGCTAATATGACAAAAAAGGAAAATAATAAATGTTGGAGAAGCTGTGGAAAAATTGGACAACTAATGCATTGTTGGTGGAGCTGAGAACTGATCCAACCAATCTGGAGAGCAATTTGGAACTATGCCCAAAGGGCTATAAAGCTATGCATACCCTTTGACCCAGAAATACCACTATTAGGTCTATATCCCAAAGAGATCATGAAAAAGGGAAAAGGACCCACATGTACAAAAATATTTATAACAGCTCCCTTTGTGGTGGCAAAGAATTGCAAATCGAGGGAATGCCCATCAATTGGGGAATGGCTGAATAAGTTGTGGTATATGAATGCAATGGAATACTATTGAGCTGTAAGAAATGATGAGCAGGATGAGTTCAGAGAAACCTGGAAGGACTTACATGATCTGATGCTGAGAGAAGAACCAGGTGAACATTACACACAGTAACAGCAACATTGTGTGATGAATAGTGGTGATAGACTTGGCTCTTCTCAGCTGTGCAATTATCCAAAACGATTTCAAAGAACTCATTATAGAAAATGTTCTCAATATCCAGCAAAAAGAACTGTGGATTATGAATGCAGATTGAACCACACTTTTTCTACTTATGGGCTGTTTTTCCCCTTCTTTTTTGAGGTTTTTCCTTTTTGCTCTAATTCTTCTTTCACAATATGACTAATGCAGAAATATATTTAATGCGATTGTATATATATATATATACATTTATATGTATGTATGTGTGTGTGTGTGTGTGTGTATATATATATATATATATATATATATATATATATATATATGTAAAACCTATATCAGATTTCTTTTCATCTTGGGGAGGAGGAAGGAAAGGGACGGTGAGGAAAAATAAAATAAACTTTTTGTAAAAAAAAAAAAATACACACACAAGTTCGTGTTACATTATCTCGCCTCAGTCCTCAATTATTTTATACCTCCCTAAATTATTCACTATCACACTCACCACAGCAACTTTTTCAAACCTTTTCATCCCTTCTCTAACCTGCCATGGCTATCAAGTAACATGCATTATATTTCATTGAAAAAATTGAAGCCATTTCCCTCTTTAACTTCAATTCCCCATCTCACATGCCTTGTCCCAAAATCTTCTCCTTCACCTATTTCACATGAAGAAGTGGCTTTTTCCCTTGCCAAAGTGCCTACATGCATAAGTAAATGCACTTAATCCATCTTCTCCATCAGATTGTTCCTTTATATTATCCCCACTCTCTTTTATCTTTAATTCCTCCCTGTCTACTGAGTACTTTCCTTGTGCCTACAGAAGTGGCCCATGTCTCCTCTGTCCTCAAAAAAACTCATTGTATTCATCCATCTCCTTTAACAATCACTTTATTCCTCTCTTCCTTTTTTAAGGCTAAACTCCTTGAGGAGACTGTCTACAACAGGTGTCTCCACTTACTCTCTTCGTGTTATCTTCTTAACTCTTTCCATTCTGGCTTCTGACCTCATCATTCCACTGAATCTACTCTCTTCAAAGTTACCAATGGCCTCCTAATTGTGAAATCTAATCATCATTTTCAAGCCTCATTCTTTTCCACCTCTCTGTAGCCTTTGAAGCTGTTGATTGCCCTCTTATCCTTGATACTTTCTTCTGTCTAGGTTTTCATGACCTTGCATTGTCCTCATTTTCCCCTTACCAATCTAACTGTCCTCTATCATCTTTGCTGGATCTTCATCCAAGTCAAGCCTGGAGCCAGGAAGACTTTGCCCTGGACCCTCTATTCTTCTTCATCTATACTATTTCACTTGATAATCTCACATCACTCATCTACTTTTCCAGCTCTAATCTCTTTTTGAAGGCCCAGTCTTGCCTTTTAGACATTTTTAATTAGATGACCCACTTATCATGCTCAAAATTGAACTAATTTTATTTCCCCTAAAACACTCCCCTCTTCCTAAATTCTTTATTAATATTATAGGTATTATCATCTTCAGAGTGCCCTAGGCTCATAACCTAGGTGTCACCTTCAACTCCTCACTCTATCTCACTCTTCTATCCAATTATTATATGTTCTCTCATTTCTACCTCATATTATTTTCCTCTTTTTTCCTCTTCTTTTCTCTGATATTATCAACATCATGAAGAAAATTCTTATCACTTCATTCCCAATCTATTACAATTATCTTCTGCTTGGTCTCCTTGACTCAAGTCTGTCACCACTCCCATCCATTCTCCACTCAGTTATCAAATTGATCTTCCTAAATCACAGGTCTGACCATATCACACCCTATTCAATGAATTCTTTGAGTTCCCTATTTACCTCAAGAGGTTAGACCCATAACATCCAGGTAGGATGGCAGTACTGGTGGATGAGACTCAGCATTTATGGTGTACTTGGATTTGACCTGACTTTTAGATCATATAGAACTTGTGCAAATATGCCCTCTCTGGTTCCCATCAAACATCGGGGAGACATTTTCTATCCATAAATGATGAAGGGCTTGGTACAGGATGATGCCAAAAAGACCTAATTGGTTGTAGAGCCAGAAAAATAGATGATTTAGGAAGTGTGGAATCAGAACTGAGTTCACGTACAAAGAAAAAAAAAAGACACCACCAAGCTCTCAGTCTCTTCCTTCTTGAAGACAAGGAAGGCAGAACTACTGTGAACTTCTGGGTAGAGAAAAGGGCACTTTCTGGCCAGCTACCATGTGTAGCTACCACTGTCACATGACAATTCCCTTTCTTTTCTGTTTATTCTTTCCTAATCATAGGTTAACAAGCATCCTGATGGACCGTTTAGCTGGAAACTTTGGGAGTTTGGGAGATACTGGGATTACAACAGAGTTATCAGAAGTCCCACAAGGGACTGGAGATAGTAGCAGGGTCAGCTGGGGTGGTATAATAGAGGAAGTGCCTGTAGATATGGAAAGACAGAGAACAGCAGAGGCTTTAAGGATTATAACTCCTCATGAAAGAGAGAAGTGCTGGTTAAGGACTCTACAAAAGCACCAGTCCTCTGATCCTAGGAAAGAACTACACCTAAGGGGAATTTTAAGATGATTCCACAAATGGAGAAAAGGACTTCCAGGACCAGGAGTTGGGAGGTTCCCTTTTGCCATATGTGTTCTCTGTGTCTTATCATTAAATTTTACATCTGAGTGCATTCTCCCCAGGACCTTGTTGTACAAGGAAAAAATTAACCCCCAGCTTGCAATGAATGTTTTTGCTATACCTTGTCAGTAAATTCCTTTTCTAAAAACCAGTGATGTTCAACTAAATGTGATTGATAGTAGAGAATATACTGGGGGGATGCTTAGGAGCTATTGTGATAAAAACCACAATTCCTCAGATTTCCCCTAGAAGCCTGAGAGGAGCAAGTAGTCAGCTGTACTCCTAGGTCCCAACCTGCCAGTGTCAGTAGGAGTTGGGGAGGAGCTGAGGTTCAGATGTAGTCTCCTGATCTAAAAAATTAAAAAAAAAATGAAAGTACATATAATGGAGCTTCTTGGTTATATAACACAGCTGTCTTTATCTGTTTTCAGTGAAGCCCCTAAAAATTCAAAGTACAAAGCTTCATTTCTTTCCTTACTTGACAAGAAGGAAAATAAAAACTTTGGCAAATCCCACATGAAGGAATTCACAAAGGCAAAGATATAATAAATAACTGAAACATATCATGTTTTGCCTATCCCAATAGGTTTATAGTAATGTCAGAAACAGTGAAATGACAGATTTAGCATTTATTGAGTCTAAATGGTGAGGGACTGCATATGAATACTAATGTCAGAGAAGGAGATGCTTTATGTTTAAGATGATATGTTATAACTATTTATAAAAGGCCCCCAAACCATATCCCTTTTAAGGACTGTTCTGAGAATTGCTTCAGTGAAAAAAAAAACTTTAAGAATCCCCTTTTTTACTTTGTTATGATGAGTCCAATTTGCTTGTAAATGACTGAAGCTACTGAAATCCCAGAATGGAATATCCTATAATGATGTGTAATATCTGGATCCCCTCGCTCCTGAGGGCTACATCAAAATATTTTCCTCCAGTGCATCAGTTAAATTGATTCCTTACTTCTCCTATGCAGAGAAGCTGAGTTCCAGAGAGACCCTTTCTTAAGTAGCAAAGGAATTATCAACTGTAAAAACTAAGATTCGCAGAGTCTCCTTCACTGAAAATAATTTGGCCAAAGCACAATGAGAATACATTTAAAGCAATTAATAACCTGTTGATTCTAGCCTTAATTCACACGTAAATAACTGTAAAATATGCAATAATTGATATGGAAGTTACCCTAACAAAAATCTCTAAAAAGCACAGGGCCCATCACCCCATGGCAGATAAATACTCCCTCACCAGAAAGGAGGAAAAGAATTGATATAGTTTCAGAGTACATGATAAACATGTCAAAAACCTATCAAAACATTTTTGAAACCAGCAGAAATCACCTCACCAATGAATAATAAAGACTGATAACAGGAACACATATTATATTTGTAGCCTGTAACTTTAAGTTGTTTATCTCTGGGTGAAGTCAATAGGATGGCTATGATGCAGGCATGAAATCAAAAGGCCCTTCATGAGTGATGGCTGCCATGACTCAGCCAAAACCTGTACAAAGGTATTTTATTCACATGTAGAGAGTCATGGAAAATGCTAAGTATAATTTTCTAAGTATAGAGACTCTGAAAGTATACAGGGAATATTGTGGGTGCCTGAGCCAAAGGTAGATTATGCAGATATCCCAAGGGGCTGATACCCAATGCAGTAGCCAAAGTAAGACTGTGATGGGAGAAAACTAAGTGGGAAGTGCTGAACAATAATGTATAAAGGGAGTGGGTATAGTTATATTGTAGACAAAGACACAAATGGGTATCTTTCAAAATAACAGCAATAGTAAAAGATGATCTGCTGGGAAGCACATGGCTATTTTCAGCAAGGCAATAATCCAATGTAACTCCATGGGACTTATGAAAATTGTAATCCATCTATAGAGAAAGAACTGATGATATCTGAAAATAGATTGAAGTATTTTTTTTTGACAATTCCTTAATCTGAAGTTTTGTTTTTATCTGTTTTCTCTCACAACCTAGCTAATGTAGAGATGTTTTCCATGACTACTCATGCATAACTTATATTGTATTGCTTGAGTTCTTGGGGTGGGGGTGGGAAGGGAGGGAGGAAGAGAAGTTGGAACACAAAGATTTTTAAAATTGGTGTCAAAATTTGTTTTTACATGTAATTTGGAAAATAAAATTCTAAACATAAAAAAATAAAATAAAATAAAATGGGTATCTTTGAGGTACAAGTTTGCAACCCATCTTTTCACCTTCTAGTTAGTTGATCACACACTCGAGGGTCATGCCATGGCTTCCTTAGAATTATGGAACAGATCCCTATGGCCTATAGGCATAAAGCCCTCACTTTGGAGAACACTGGACGAGTATATAGTATCAGTAAGAGCTGGCTTTAAATTCTTCATCTGAAACACTGATAATTGTATGACCCTCAACACAAGTAATTTAACTTCTACATACTTCTGACATCCCCTAGGTTTATTTATTAAGGCATAGACAGGTTGCTATCAGTTGATAAAGTGAGTTTCCAAACTGGGCGTTCCTCATGCTGAAAAAAAATGACAAATCCTTTCCATATTTATGCTTGTTGTTTGCATTGGCTCAAGAGGAAACAGACCTCCTGGGGCAGGGCAAAGATGGTGGAGAGAAGCTAGGAACTTGCCTGAGCTTTCCCATATTTCCCTCAAAAACAACATTAAATCAAGACTCTAAACAGATTCTGGAACTATAGAACCTACAAAAAAAAAGAGACACAATCCTGCTACTTGAGATAATTTATAAGACTTCAGGAAAGGTCTGTCTCACCTGGGTGAAAGGGGAGAGCAGCTCAGCACTACTCTTCTCAGATGGCAGCTCACCTCAGCAAAGCTGGGCTCAGTGGGCAGCTCATTACTGCTGCAACTCGACGCAGCTGAGAGTGGGGCAGCTGAGATCAGTAAGAAGCTTGCAACAGTGAACCCTGTGCCCCAGAAGCAGACTTCAACTTTATAAGTTTAAAAATAGGCTACAACATGAGCAAGAAACAAAAAAGGACCCTTACCATTGTCAACTTCTATGGTGAAAGGGAAGACCAAAACTCAAACTCAGATGAGTTGGTCAAAACACCTACAAATGAAGACTCAAGTGGGATCTTGTCTCAAGACCAAAAAGCCTTCTTTGAAGAGTTCAAAAAGGCTTGTAAAAACTAAATAATAGAGGTAGAAGAAAAATTGGAAAAAGAAATGGGAGAAATGAGAGTTATACTGCAAAAAGAAGCACAAAAATTGACTGAGGAAAATAATTCCTTAAAAAATACAATTGGTCAAATGAGAGGAAAAAAATGGCCAAATGGGAGAAAAAATTGGCCAAATGGAAAAAGTGCAAAAGCTTACTGTGGAAAATGAGGCCTTAAAAATTAAAATTGAGCAGATGGAAGCTGGTAACTCCATGAGACACCAAGAATCTGCCAAGAAGAATCTAAAGACTAAAAAAAATAGAAGAAAATGTGAAATACCTCATTGAAAAAAAAAACAACCAACCTGGAAAATAGATCCAGGAGAGATAATCTGAGAATTATTGGACTACCTGAAAGCCATGATGAAGAAAAGAATCTATACACCATATTCCAGGAAATTATCAAGGAAAACTGCCCTGAAATTGTAGACTGAGAGGATAAAATCATCATTGAAAGAATCCACTAATCACCTCCTGAAAGAGACCCCAAAAAGGAATACTTCAAAGAATATTGTAGTAAAACTCCAGAATTATCAGGTGAAGGAGAAAATACTACAAGCAGCCAGAAAGAAACCATTTAAATATCATGGAGCCACAGTCAGGATTGCACGGGACCTGGCAGCTTCAACATTAAACGATCACAGGGCTTGGAATATGATATTCAGGAAGGCAAAGGAGCTTAGATTATAACCCATGATCAACTACCCAGCAAAAATGATCATTCTCTTTCAGAGGAAAAGATGGACATTCAATGAATTAGGGGACTTCCAAGGCTTCCTGAGAAAAAGACCAGAACTGAACAGAAAATTTGATTTCCAAATACAAGACTCTAGAGAAATATAAAGAGGTAAAGGGGTGGGGGGTGAAGGTTGTTCAATGATGTTAAACTGCTTGCCTCCCTATGAGGGAGGATAATACTTTTAACTGTGGGGATCTGTATCTCTGTTAAGGTATTGTTATTAAATCAACTTTGATGTGATGATATAAAGAAACTTAAGGAGCAGAATAAAAGAAGACTAGGGGGAGGACAGGAAGGGAGAGGTAGAATGGGGTTAAATACATCATATGAAGAAGCACAAAAAGAACCCATTACAATAGAGGGAAAGAAGGGAGGGGTGGGCATTGTTGCAACCTTACTCTCATCAGATTTGGTTCAGGGAGGGAATAAAATACACTCCCATTTGTATAAAGAAACTTAGCTTACTCTTTAAGGAAACAAAAGTGGAAGGGGGAAAGGGGTGTTATTGATAGAAGGGAGGGCACAAGTGGGGGGAAAAGGAGCAAGAAAAAGAAGGGCAGCTGATATAAGGGAGGGAAGATTGAGGGAGGCAGTGGTCAGAAGCAAAACACTGGTAAAGTAGAATAGGGTGAAAGAAGGGGAAAAGGAGTACATACAAAGGGGAAAAGAAATGGAGGGAAATAAACAGTTAATAATTTTGATTGTGAATGGGAATGGGATGAACTCTCCCATAAAATGGAAGTGAATTGCAGAGTGGATTAAAAACCAGAATCCTACAATATGCTGTTTACAAGAAACGCATTTGAAGCAGAAAGATACACAGAATAAAGGTAAAAGGTTGGAGCAAAATATATTATACTTCAACTGACATCAAAAAAGCAGGGGTAGCAATTCTTATCTCAGACAAAGCAAAAATAGATCTAATTAAAAGAGATAAGGAAGGAAACTACATCTTGCTAAAAGGTATGATAGATAATGAAGTAATATCAATACTAAACATGCATGCACCAAATGGTATAGCATCCAAATACTTAGGGGAGGAGTTAAATAAACTACAAGAGGAAATAGCAAAATTATACTAGTCAGGGATCTGAATCTTCCCCTCTCAGAATTAGATAAATCTAACTGCAAAATAAATAAGAAAGAAGTTAAAGAGGTGAATAGAATATTAGAAAAGTTAGATATGATAGACATCTGGAGAAAACTGAATGGGGATAGAAAGGAATATACCTTCTTCTTAGCAGTATGTGGCACATACTCAAAAATTGACCATGTATTAGGGAACAAAAACCTCATAGTCAAATGTAAAAAGGCAGAAGTAGTAAATGAATCCTTCTCAGAATAAAAATTACATGTCATAAAGAGCCATGGAAAGGTAGACTGAAAATTAACTGGAAACTAAACAATCTCATCTTAAGAATGAGTGGGTCAAACAACAAATCATACAAACAATCAATAACTTCATCCAAGAGAATGACAATAATGAGACAACATACCAAAATCTATGGGATGCAGCCAAAGCAGTGCTTAGGGGATATTGTATATCTCTAAATGATTATATGAATAAAAAAGTAATAGGAGATCAATGAATTGGGCATGCAACTAAAAAGGCTAGAAAAAGAACAAATTAAAAATCCCCAACTAAATACTAAATTAGAAATCCTGAAAATCAAAGGAAAAGTTAATAAAATTGAAAGTAAGAAAACTATAGAACTAATCAATAATACTAAGAGCTGGTTCTATGGAAAAAAAATAGATAAGCCTTTGGTTAACTTGATTTAAAAAAAGAAAGAAGAAAACCAAATTACCAGTATCAAAAATGAAAGGGGTGATTTCTCCACCAACAAAGTGGAAATTAAAGCAATAATTAAGAGCTATTTTGCCTAACTGTAAGCCAATAAATTTGACAATCTAAATGAAATTGATGAATATTTACAAAAATACATATTGCCCAAGTTAAATGAAGAGGAAATAAAATCCTTAAATAGGCAGGAATTGAGCAAGTCATCAATGAAATCCCTAAGAAAAACTCTGCAGGGCCAGATGGGTTTACAAGTGAATTCTACCAAACATTTAAAGAAAAAATAATTCCAATACTATACAAACTATTTGGAAAAATAGGCGAAGAAGTTCTACCAAACTCCTTTTATGACACAAATATGGTGGTGATACCTAAACCAGGCAGAGCCAAAATAGAGAGAGAAAATTACAGACCAATTTCCCTATTGAATATTGATGCAAAAATCTTAAATAAAATATTAGCAAGGAGAATGCAGCAAGTGACCACCAGGATAATACACTATGACCAGGTGGAATTTATACCAGGGATGCAAAGCTGGTTCAACATTAGAAAAACTATTAATATAATCAACCACATCAATAACAAAACTAACCAAAATCATATGATTATCTCAATAGATTCAGAGAAAGCATTTAACAAAATACAACACTCATTCCTATTAAAATTACTAGAGAGGATAGGAATAGGTAGAGCTTTCCTTAAAATAATAAGCAGTATCTTCCTAAAACCATCAGCAAACATTATATGTAATGGAGATAAGTTAGAGGCATTCCTAATAAGATCAGGGGTGAAACAGGGATGTCCATTATCACCTCTATTATTTAATATTGTATTAGAAATGTTAGCTTTAGCAATAAGAGAAGAAAAGGGAATTAAAGGAATTGGAATAGGCAGGGAAGAAACAAAACTTTCACTTTTTGCAGATGATATAATGGCATAGTTAGAGAATCCTAAAGAATCAACTAAAAAACTGCTTGAAACAATAATTTTAGCAAAGTTGCAAGATGTAAAATAAACCCACATAAATCATCAGCATTCTATACACGACCAACAAACCTCAGCAGCAAGAGATAAAAAGAGAAATTCCATTTAAAGTAACGGTAGACAATAGAAAAGACTTGGGAGTCTACATGCCAAAACAAACCCAGGAACTCTATGAACACAATTACAAAACACTTTTCACATAAATAAAATCAGATCTATTTAACTGGAAAAATAGCAATTGCTCATATAATATTATATGAGCAATTGCTAATATAATAAAAATGACAATTCTACCTAAATTAATTTACCTATTCAGTGCCAAACCAATCAGACTACCTAAAAATTATTTTATAGAGATAGAAAAAATAATAACAAAATTCATCTGGAAAAACAAAAAGTCAAGAATATCAAGGGAATTAATAAAAAAAAATGCACAGGAAGGTGGACTAGCCATACCAAATTTGAAGCTATACTATAAAGCAGCAGTCATCAAAACTATGTGCTACTGGCTAAGAAATAGAGTGGTGGATGAATGGAAAAGGTTAGGCTCAGGAGACACAATTGTAAATGACTATAGTATTCTACTGTTTGATAAACCCAAAGACTCCAGCTTCTGGGATAATGTAAAGAATTAATTGTTATTTGAGGTTTTTATGCCTCAGCACACTGGCCTGGGGCTCCATAAACTGCACGGTGCTCCACACACTGGTTGTAGCCCTTGCCAGGGCTCTGGCACCTCACATCATCACCACTCCCTGACACCTACATGGGCTTGGCAAAATTATAATGATTGGAAGCCAAGTGAGGGCAGTCATGTGACTGTCAGACCAGCCATCCCATTGGCTGGGGCTGTGTGGGGAGTTTCTAGGTTTGGAGGAGGAGAATTGGGCATTCTAGGTGGAAGCTGGAAAGCGACAGGCATTCTACTGCGTATTTTCAGCTGATTCCTGGGTGGTAGTATTTTTTCAGGTATTATAATTTCCCTTTCCCCATTTTATTTCCTTTCCCTTGATCCTACTGATCCTGTTTGTGTTTTGTTTTTAAGTTTGTTCTTGTTAAAATAAATCTTGTTCTCTTTTGAGGGAGGCTGCCAGTCTCCTTCCTTGCCCCAATATTGCGGAGAGCTGGTTAGCTAGCACTCCCCAATTAAAACTTGGTCCCCACAATAGGAACTCAGTATTTGACAAAAACTGCTGGGAAAACTGGAATTGAATGGCAGAAACTAGGAATAGACCAATATCTTACGCCTTATACAAAAATAAGGTCCAAATGGGTTCAAGATTTAGACATAAAGGGTGATACCATAGATAAATTAGGAGAGGAAGAAATAGTTTACCTCTCAGATGTATGTAGAGGAAAACAATTTATATCCAAACAAGAGAGAGAGAATATTATGAAAAAAGCAAGATGGAAAACTTTGAATACATTAAATTAAAAAGCTTTTGTACAAACAGAAGCAATGCAGCCAAAATTAGAAGGGAGGCAGAAAACTGGGAAACGATTTTTACAGCTAGCATTTCTGATAAAGGCCACATTTCTAAAATATATAGGGAACTTAATCAAATTTATAAGAATCCAAGTCATTCCCCAATTGAGAAATGGTCAAAGTATATGAACAGGCAGTTTTCTGATGAAGAAGTCAAAGCTATCTATTGCCATATGAAAAAATGCTCTAAATCACTATTGATCAGAGAAATGCAAATTAAAACAACTTTGAGGTACCACCTCACATCTATCAGATTGGCTAATATGACAAAAAAAAAGGAAAATAATAAATTTTGAATAAGATGTGGAAAAATTGGAACACTAATGCATTGTTGTGAACTAATCTAACCATTCTGGAGAGCAATTTGGAACTATGCCCAAAGGGCTATGGGACTGTTCATAACCTGACCCAGTGGTACCACTGCTAAGTCTATATCCCAAAGAGATCATAAAAAAGGCAAAAGGACCCACATGTACAAAAATATTTATAACAACTCTCTTTGTGGTGGCAAAGAATTGGAAATCAAGGGAGTGTCCATCAATAGTGGAATGGCTAAACAAGTTGTGGTATATGAATGTAATGGAATACTATTGTGCTATAAGAAACAATGAGCAGGAGTTCAGAGAAACCTGGAAGGACTTATATGAACTGATGCTGACTGAGAGGAGCAAAACCAGGAGAACATTGTACACAGTAACAGCAGCATTATGTGATGAACAATGGGGATAGACTTGGCTCTTCTCAGCAGTGCAACAATCCAAAACAGTTTCAAAGAACTCATGATAGAAAATGTTCTTAACATCCGGAAAAAAAGAACTGTGAATTATGAATGCAGATTGAATCATACTGTTTCTACTTTGGGGCTGTGGTGGTTTTTTTTCTTCTTGTTTGAGGTTTTTGCTTTGTGCTCTGATTCTTCTTTCACAAGATGATTATGTATAAATATGTTTGATGTGATTGTACATATATAATCTATATCAGACTACTTTCTGTCTTGGGGAGGAGGGAGGGAAAGGGGGATGAAAAGAAAAATTTGGAACTAAAAATCCAGTGAAAACAAATGTTGAAAACTATCCTTATATGTAATATGTAACTGGAAAATAATAAAATTTTTAAAAGCGGGAATAGATCTAGTAGATAGGTGGTTCACAGATTTTTTTATCTCACAAACAAGCTTGAGAACCATAAAAGCAGTATACCATTTCATCAATCAAAAACCTATTTACTAAGTGATTCCTCAGTGTTTTAAAAGAGTCAGACTAAATTCCAAAGTGGGTGGTGAATTTACAAGAAGTAACTTTTATTTTTTCTTTCTTTTTAAATTTTATTTATTTTATCCTGAACCTAAGAAACAAAACAGGTATTTCCATAACATAGTAGGGGGGAGAAAAAGATGATTGTATATGAAACACAAAGAGAGCATAATATACTTGTTAGAGAGCTGGCCCTAGAGTCAGTAAGACCTGTATTTAAGTAATGTTTCTGACATATACTGGTTAATATGACCATGGGAATGTTGCTTAATCTCACAGTGACATAAATAATGAATAGTAAAAGCTTCAGATGAATCATCCATTGGACTGATAGAATTTCCATACTGGAAGCTGAATTCCAAAGATACTCCTTCTTAAGTAGTGAAGGAACTTTCATCTATAAAAACAAAGATTCAGTCTCCTTCACTGAAGTAAACTATTCCAACAAAAATCACAAAACCTGAACAGAACAAATTTCAACAGATTGTTGATGGTGAGTTGACCATCAGAACAAAGACATTTCTCCCCCCTCAAAAAATTTTGAAGACCATCTGCAGAGAAATAGAGGGTGGTGATCCGCTGGGGGAAGGGAATTTCCACACAAATAAAATAGATGATTAAAGCAGGGCTTCTTAAACTTTTTCCACCCACAATCCCTTTTCGCCTGAGAAATTTTTATGCGACCCTGGGTATATAAGTATATAAAATAGGTATACATAGCCTTTTACTGGTGCGAAATTTTTCAAAACCCCCACATTCAGTTATTAGACCCCATATAGGGCCATGACCATAGTTTAAGAAGCTTTAAATTAAAGTACTATTTTTGGTAGACTTTAGCTATCAATTAGAATATATATATGTGTGTGTGTGTGTATGTGTGTGTGTGTGTGTGTGTATCCTTGTAGATTTGTGTGTGTGTGTGTATATATATATATATATATATATATATATATAAAATCTACAAGGATATATATTTATATATATTCATATTCATATATATTCTTATAGATAATGTGCATCATAAATATCAATATTAACACAAGATTTTCTAGGATAGCCAAATTGAAAACTGTTGAGTGGAAACATCTAGAAGTCTTTTCCTATTAATAATAAGCTGTACTCATTTTTAAGAAGTGTTAAGCATAATTGACTGTAATTAGCTAAGTGGTTCAAGTTACCAAAAGATGTACATTCGGAAAGTCAGGTTTTTTTTCCTTTTCCATTTAACATAATGAGCAACGTTTTGTGTAGTACCAAGGTGCTGTAGCAGTCCAATTTGAGAGTAATGGATTGTACCAAGATTTGTAAATCCTATGTCATCCTTGAGAACCACTTAGTTTCTATTAATTTTTGATTATGGAAATCTTCCCAATCTTTCATCTCTAAGACCCCTTTAAGTTCTCAGCTTTCTGTGGCTACATTTATGGTTCATCCTCCTTTGGTGAGTCAGGAAAAGTAAAGAGATACATGTCTGATTGCAGAAAAATCTAGTAGGTTAAGACTGCTAGAAATGTTGTGATATTTCAAATCTTTAAGACTGGAATATTTTCAGGAGGGAAAAAATACTTCTGGTAGTGATTAAAATTAGCTACCTGGTTATTTCAAAACAGGCTATCTTTGAAAAAAATTTAGGCTTTATATAAGATGTCCGGGCTACTAAAAACTCCAATTCTATTACATCTTATGTTGTTCTACTATGCCAAAATCAAAAAGCAACTGCCCCTTGCTTTCCCAGTAATGTTAACCACATGGTCAATTGCTAGAGCCAAGGACATGTTGGGATATTAGGATACCTGTACTGAACCACTTCAATTTGGAAACAGCATTTTGCTTGTTTAGGTCCTTTTATAAGATGAAATTAAATCTCATTGGTTAACTTTCCCTTTAAAAAGCAAGAAGCAGGGGGCAGCTAGATGGCACAGTGGATAGAGCACCGGCCCTGGAGTCAGGAGTACCTGAGTTCAAATCCGGCTTCAGACACTTAACACTTACTAGCTGTGTGACCCTAGGCAAGTCACTTAACCCCAATTGCCTCACTAAAAAAACAAAAACAAAAAAAAAGCAAGAAGCAAGATTTCTACAGAAATCTAGCTAATGTTTTAGCTTCTACTTACAAATAAGCCAGTCCAAGATAGTATTAAAAATTTTGCTCAGATCTCAGAAAGATAAATTATCTGTTGTTGTTTTATCATTAAACTTTTCTAGGCTAGGTCTCATTCAGTTGATATGGCTTAGAAATATTGATCTAATGAAAAAAGACACACAAATTTCATTCCTTCTTGAAATTTCAGACAAAGGCTGCTGTAACCTTGAGCCTAACCCCAGGCTAATCATTACTATGAAAACCTGGAATGAAGGCAATTGAGCATTCCTGAATTAGCAAGAGTCCTAACTTTAGAATAATAAGACTTAAGTCCAAATTTTGATCTTTAAAGTCACTATCTGGGTGGGCTTCGGCAAGTCCCTTCAAGTATTTAGTCTTTAGTTTTCTCATCCGTAAAATGAGGAAAGTTTCTCTCTAAATCCTATTTTTAAAAAAGCATAAACCAAAATGTCACCACATTGTTATCATCCTTATTAATATGGATCAATTTCTCACTTGTAGCATTATTTTTCACAAGATAGAATTTCAGAACTGGAAAGCAACTTAGAAATCACCTTGTCCAACTGCATTTTATAGTTGAAGAAACTGAGCCCTACCTAGGGAAAGCGACTTGCCCATTGTCATGCTATTTAGTGGTAGAATTAGTACTACAAAGTCAACTCTTCCTGCTACCCTCTTGTTCCTTTGTTCACATTCCAAGATTCATTAGCAAATCTAGATTAAATGAATTAGACTTAACAGGCTAAATGAAAAAGCAATGATAGAATTTAATTAAATTGTGGACTGAGCTCACTAGCATTTTTTGGTCCTGAGATTGCTTTCTTAACCACCTCCCCTTGTGATCTCTAAATGATCCCTCTCTGGAATCAGGAAGCCAGAAGCAGAATAAAACACTAAGGATGTTTCTTAGAGAGTTCAAGCATTTCACAGTGTGTGGCCTTGACCTCAGAACACTATTCCTGATGTATAAGGAAATGTACTTTTAAATCAGATGCCTGCAGCAAAACATCAGAGACCAGGAAATGTGCATAAGCAGCCACACATCACACTGAGAAAATAGATTGGCCTGTCTTTGGAATCAAAATACATATTTATAATGTTGCTCCTAGAAATGACATTTTAATTTTTTTTCATGAATCTAGCAGACAGGAATGTTCTCCAGCCAACAGTCCCTAGCATCAAAGCCTTCCTTTGGCTCACAAATTAGGGACACAGAATCCAAGCTTTTCTGCTTTGCCCTGAAAATATGCCTTAATATTGGAATCATGGACATTTAAGCTTGGAATGACCCTCAGGCATCATCCAGTTCAATCTATATACTTTCTAGATGAAGAAATTGCCATTTGGAGAAGTGACATGAATTGCCCAAAGTTACACAAGTAGTTAGTGTCTAAACCAGTATTCAAACCTGTATCTTCTGGGTTTTGATTGCTATCACAGAATCATAAAATTTCAGATTTAGAAAAAGGGCCAAAGCCCATATCATCAACCCTATGCAGGAACAAGAATTGACTCCATAGAA
The DNA here is from genome assembly GCF_019393635.1 of Dromiciops gliroides. NCBI lineage: Eukaryota > Metazoa > Chordata > Mammalia > Microbiotheria > Microbiotheriidae > Dromiciops > Dromiciops gliroides. Next base: position 343,396,454 of record NC_057864.1, on the reverse strand, counting down.
TCCTGAGCAACATCCAGTGAGGGGAATGCAACATTAAGGCAATCTACTCCAACTTTTGGATTTCTCTAAAAATAGGGGATTTTCTTCTGCCATCTTCTGCCCTTTGTTTCTAGTTTTGCTTTCTGAGATAAAACAAAACAAGCTGAATCTCTTCCTCATCCCTTCAAAATATTTAAAACTAGGTCTCTAATCCACTCTCCCTACATCAAAGATTCTTAACCTTGAGTGTATGAAATTGATAGTTTATATATTTCTATCCAAGGGTATTATTACTGACTGTCAAGAGCTGACTGTTAAATTTTCAATGTCATCATTTACATCTTGGAAATAGACAAATGATACAAATCAGGATTTGATTTATCGTATTGTTGATTGTCTGTACTTTAAAAAAGTGATCAGGAAATGTTAATAATGGAAATTAAATTTAGAAGTGTGTCAGATTCCAAAGGACTCATGATGGAAAATGCTCTCCACATCCAGAAAAAAGAACTCTTGAATCTGAATGCAGATGGAACCATACTGTTTCTACTTTTTTTTTGAGGTTTCTCCTTTTGTTCTGATTCTTCTTTCATAACATGATGAATGCAGAAATATGTTTAATGTAATTGTACATATATAACCAATATCAGATTGCTTTCTGTTTGGGGGAGGGGGAAGGGATGGAGGGAGAAAAATTTTGAACTGGAAATCTTATAAAAACAAATGTTGAAAACTATCTTTTTTTTTTTTTTTTTTTAGTAAGGCAATTGGGGTTAAGTGGCTTGCCCAGGGTCAAACGGCTAGTAAGTGTTAAGTGTCTGAGGCCGGATTTGAACTCAGGTACTCCTGAATCCAGGGCCAGTGCTCTATCCACTGCGCCATCTAGCTGTCCCGAAAACTATCTTTACATGTAACTGGAAAATAATTAAATACTTTTATGATTAAACATAATAATACCCTGGATTCAGGAGGACCTGAGTTCAAATCCAAGCTCAGACACTTGACACTTACTAGCTGTGTGATCCTGGGCAAGTCACTTAACCCCAATTGCCCCACAAAAAAAAAAAAAAAAAGAATTTGAATGCTTGGCAATTTAGTGCGAGAAAGGAGCTCTATGTCTGGTACCTTATCTTGCCAGGTAATCTCCAGAATCTTCCTAAAACAATTCAAATGGAAGCAATTCCGTTCCTGGCATGACACTGGTAGAATGTCCAGGTTTCACAGGCATGTACCAATGAGGTCAACACAGCAGCTGTAGAACTTCAGTTTGGTCGGCAGCCTAATGCCTCTTCTCTTCACTCTCTCCTTCACAGCCTCCCAAACACTGAGGTAGCTTTGGAAATGCATGTGTCAATCTCATCATCTATACTGTCAAAGTGAACTTATCCACAGTATTCAAAACTTCTCCATTTGCTGTAACTGATAGCTCCATGTATAGATGTTGCTGTGCTGACTTGTGGAAAACACAAGTTTTCTTGGTGTTAATTGTTAGGTCAAATTTTAACACAAGCGACAGAGAACTGATCTATACTATGTTGCATCTCAGCCTCAGAATATGCATTGAGTGCAGTCACCTACAAACAAAAAGTCACATACCAATTCTCCTTCCATTTTAGCCTTGGCTTGTAGCCTTTCCACAATAAATAGCATACCATCAGTGCAATAGTTGACCTTGATGCTGTTTTTATCCTCATTGTAGGATTCCAACAATTTCACAGAAAAAATCGTAATAAAAAGGATGGGAACAAGCACACATTCCTGCTTTACTCCATTGTTGACTGAGACAGCATAAGAGCATAGTCAATTACCCAGAACCCATGCCATTATGAAATTGATGCACAATACTTATATGCTTCTCCAGGCAACCAAATAAACAACACCCCAGTAGGACTATTATATTCTTCATTATGGATACTGTGTTTCTATTAATAAAGCCTATTTCTTTAGGATGACATGTATCTAGTATAATAGAAAGAGCACTGGTTCAGGAATTAGAAGAACACGGTTCAAATCCCACCTCTGACACTACTTTGTAACCTTAGGGAAGTCATTTAACCTCAATGAATCTTAGTTTCCTTATCTATAAAATGAGAGGAGTGGACAAGAGGACCTCTGTGTTCCTTCTAGCTTTAAATCTATAATCCTGGGGCAGCTAGGTGACACAGTGGATAGAGAAAATCTGGCCTCAGACACTTAACACTTACCAGCTGTGTGACCCTGGGCAAGTCACTTAACCCCAATTGCCTCACTAAAAATCAATCAATCAATCTATGATCCTTTGGGCCTACCACAAATTATTCATCTTAAGTTTGCAGTCTACTAAAACCCCCAGGTCATTTTCCTATAAACTCAATCAATCAATAATAATTTATCAAACACCTACTATTTACCAGGAACTGAGCTAAAGGCTGGGGATACAAAAAGAGGCAAAAGATAATCCTTGCCCTGGAGAAGGAGAGACAACATGAAAACAAGTATATAGAAAACAAGCTATATGCAGGATAAATAAGAAATAAGTAACAGAAGGAAGGCATTAAACTGTTGTGCCTTTTCTCCATCATAATAACTCATCCTCCTTTGGGCTATTTTTTTAAGTCAAGTTAACACTTATATTTAGCCCTAGTAAGTATTATTCAACAGCCCATTTTTCTAACTGTTCAAAATGGTTTTTTTGGATCCCAATTTTATTATTTAATGAATTTCCTTTTACATCATCAACAAATTTGATGTAGTTATCCATACCATATCACAGGCTGAGAAGTGGAAAAGACATTAGAGATCTAATCAAATATAATCTAATTCAACCCCTTCAAAATACAGATGATAATACTAAAACCCAATAAGTTTAAATGACTTGCTTAAGGTATATATAGATAATTAATAATAGAGTTAATTCTCCAACTGGAAAAAATAAAAGGGAAATGATTAATAGAAAATTCCGATAAATGAGAAGACATTAAGAAAGTACATAATATTCAAAAGAGCTTTTTAAATTTGACCCAATAAACCAATGTTATGAAATAACTGTTGAATATAATTACTGAACTCTTCATTTTATCTTTCGAAAAATATGAGAACATGAGTAAAATCAGTGAGTGAAAAGTAGAATGTAAAATAAATATAAAAAAATTAATTAAAAATTAAATCAATTAAATAATGAAATAGAAATCCTGAAAATCAATGAAGAGATTGAAAACAATCAGAACAAAATTGAGTTAATAATTAAAACTATGACCTACCTATTTTTAAAAAACAATATTATTATTAAAAAACAAACTATTATTTAATTTGCTTTAAAAAGAAGAAAACCAAACTAACACTACGAGAAAATGGAAAAGAATAATTGTCAACAAGTGAAGAAATAAAGGATATTATTAGATATAATTTTGCCCAACTATATGAAAATAACATCAAAAACTTAAATGAAATAAATGAAAGTTTGCAAAAATACAAAATGCCCAAATTAACAGAACAAGCTATAGAGAATGTAAAGAACATAGTTTCAAAAATGAAGACACTGAAAAGGCCAAAAAGATACTTCTAATGGTAGGGTATGGGGGCAGGATCCCAATACCATATGAATTCACAAGTGAATTCTATCAAACATTTAAAAAATGATTAATTCTAATACAACATAAAACTTTTTGCAAAAAAATAACAAAATGATAAATATTACCAAATACATTCTATGATACAAATATGATCTTAATATAAAAACCAGGGATAGTCAAAACAGAAAAAGAAAATCAAAGCTCTATATCCCTCAAGAATATTGATGCAAAAAAATTTAAATAAAATATTAGCAAAGAGGCTAAAACAACATAACACAAAAAGTGTAGACTATGATGTGGTTGAATTTAGACCAGGAATACAGAGTTGATTTAATATTAGGAAATATATAAACTTAATTAGCCATATTAATAATAAAACCAACATAATCATATGTTTGGAAGCTAGATGGCGATAAAGCGTTACACCTAGAGTCAGGAAGACCCATGTTCAAATCTTCCTCAGAAGTTTACTAGCTTGTGTGACCTTGAGCAAGTCAACTTTCAGCCCTATTTGCCTCATCTGTAAAATTAGCCAGAAAAGAAAATGGCAAACCACTCCAGTATCCTTTCCAAAAATATCCCAGATGAGGTCACAGAATCAGACACAACTGAAACAAAAGAACAATGAAGCATATATTTATATTAATTGATGGAGAAAGAGCCTTTGACAAAATATAATGCCCATTTCTGTTAAAAACTGTAGAAAACATAGGGAAAATTGACCTTTCCTTAAAACTATAAGTAGTATATATCTAAATATAAGTTACCAATATATCTAACAGAGATAAACTAGAATATTTTCCATTGACATCATGGATAAAACAAAGATGTCCACTGTCACCACTTTTATTTGACTTAGTATTTGCTGTAGCAATAAGACAAGAAAAAGAAAATAAGGGATTTGAATTCACTCTCCCCTAACTAGAAATACAGGATTATCTATTATGCTATATAACCATCAGTTATTATTATTTTAGGTCAGTTATTGTTATTTTATCTTAATTGTTTTTTCCCTCTATACACCCCAGACTGAACATTGTTCTCCTCTACAGAGAATCTGTCTAGAAATAAGTTTTACTCTGTTGGAAGTCAAGGCACGTTGAGGAATGACTTTTATCCACAAGTACAGCTTACTTGTTTTACTTGTTGCTTCCTTTGTTTTTATGAAACCTCTAAGGAGATAGAAAGAAATTTCATTTTGATTAAGTGGGTGACTGAATTTTGAGCAAAGTAATACTTTAGTTTCTTGTTTATTGTAATAAAGCTAAGAGTCATCTCAGAGTCCTTAAAGACTCTGAGCAACCAACTGGGTTCCTTATTACTGTCACTGAATATAATACTAGAAGATATTTACATTTAGACATGAAAAATAAGGACTTACTGTCCTCTTCTCAGTACTCTTTTATAAACAGGCTACAATGATATGGCTACAACTGCTGTAGTATAATGTAATTCCCTTATTTAATATAAGAGGAAATTAAGCAAATCCCAGTACAGAGGAAACTTTACTTGGAAATATTAGGTTATGAATTGCCATCCTATATCACTTCATTTATTTGACTACAGGATAATATCCAAACTATTTTGCCTATTAGTCAGGACTCTCTTAAAGGGGCAAGGTGATATGGTGGAAAGAACCTTGGCTTGAATTTCAGGAAACTTGACTGTGAGTCCCACCTCTGTCCCTTTCTACCAATCTGACCTGGTGCAAATCACTTTATCTTTCTGGATATCATTTTCCTCATCCATAATATGAAAGCCTTAGCATGGATGATCTCTAAGCTCCCTTATGATTTTCAACAACTATAAAGACCAAAGGAAAATAATGATTGAGTGGGTCTACCATCTTTTAATTGACCATAATCACCTACCATTCATGGCAAGCAAGCAAGGTTATCATTCTTTCATCAACTTTCCCCTTGCCCCTAACACAGGTAAATAAAACCTTTCATTGCCATTTTGTGGTTCTCAAATCCATTGCAAATCTGACCTCATGAATAAAAGATTATCATCATCATGATCATCACTATTATTATTATTATTATTATTATTATTATTATTATTATTATCATCATCATCATCATCACATATTTTGGTCATCTTTCCACAGCAGACTGCTTCTTCTTTCATTCCCTAGGACACACAGAGACAGGAAGAGGGATTACCATACTCCTTAAATTTACCACTTGTTCTCCATTCATATTCAGATCTTTTCTTTACTACTGTCACTCCACAAACTCTTCTTTTGTAAAAATCCATTCCACTCTATCTATATCTTTTGGCTTTCCAGTCACTCTTGCTCCACCTAAATAATTTCAGGATCTGAATTGTAGGATCTTGCTATCCACTCTACTCTAATAGCCCCAGCCTCCCACTTTGTCAGTCTCTTCAACTCCCCTGGCTTCTACCTCCATTCTACAAGGAAGGAAGGCAGTCCTAACTTGGGCCAAGCTCTCCACTCACCCTACCACCCCCCCCCAAAAAAAAGGAAAACAAACTAGTTTTTACTCAGCTACTGGAATTCCTAGTTAGCATTCTTGCCTCAAACCATGGTGTCTAGCCAATCCTATCTCTGAATTCTTTGAAATCTGCTCCCCTAAAATCTATGGTGCAGACTACCTATATCGAATACAGTAATCAAGATCAATGATCTCATATATGTTTTCCATATAAAGAGATGCCATTAAATAGAGTGGTCTATGTTTGGAGCCAGCTTTTATTCAAACCTACATGGTAGTTTTCTTCATAAAAGAAAGGAGAAAATGAATTTGTACATGTAAAAATGACTGATTTTTAATAGTATGTTACTATCAATAGCAGGATCTAAAGCAAAAGGATGATTAGCCTTACCTGGAGATTTTGAGCACTATAAAAATTTATGGTGAATGACTGTAGAGAAATGACCTAAACTAGCCTTCTGCTTAGAAGTAGTAATCATCAAAATTGTTTGGTACTGTTCAAAAAATAGGAAAGCTGATAAATGTTAGTAAGTTAGGTTTTCAGAGGCAATAGAACACATTAGCCTATGGATCAATACATTCACAAACTTAGAAGACAGGGGCACAGACTGCCTATTTCACAAGAATTGCTAAGAAAACTGCAAAGTTGTTTGGCAGAATTTAGGTTTAGACAAACATTTTATACTACATGCCATGATAGTCTCCAAATGTATTTATAACCTAAATATAAAAGGTGACACCATTTAAAAACTTGGTAGGTAGATAGACAATCAAATCATTGGTCAATAAGTAGGCATATCCATAGGTAGATAGATAAATAATTTATTAAGCACTTGCTATATGCCAGACACTGTGCTAAGCGCTGGAAATACCAATGATAATCAGCAAGATAGTTCTGATACCTAAGGAGCTTATGTTCTAGTAAGGGAAGAAGAAGTAGAGCTAGAAATCAGGGGACTAAATAGAGGCTACTCACAAACACTATATATATATATAATATATAATATTATATATATATATATTAGTGAGGCAATTGGGGTTAAGTGACTTGCCCAGGGTCACACAGCTAGTAAGTGTTAACTGTCTGAGGCCGGATTTGAACTCAGGTACTCCTGACTCCAGGGCCGGTGCTCTATCCACTGCGCCATCTAGCTGCCCCACAAACACTATCTTGAGAAACAACAACACTACTTTTTATAATCTAGATGATGCTTTTAATAGCATAGTAATGCACCCACTGCCTCTGACTGGGCATGATTACTCCCTTTTTGTCTCTAGGGATAAGACAACTGGCAAAGAAAAGGAAAATTCCAAAGGGTAAGCTAGGATATGAATGAGGTGAAGCATAGATAGGACCCATCCTTAAATAGTTGTGCAGTAAGGGCGTTACTAATTAGGAGAGTAGAGATTTAGAGTGGAGTTTTCTCCAAGATGGAGCAGAGAAGGAAGAATCTGAAAAGAAAGTCAAGGCTTGAGTGATGAAAAAAGAAATATTACAACAATAAATCTAAATGAAGGATACTTAACTAAATAAACAACAAGTTTTCATAAAATATAGAACAGACAATTTTAACGAAATCAACATAACTGAATGTTAAGTGAAACTATGTATGGGTCAAAGAACTCTAAAACAACTATTTCCAATGAACTTCTGATATCTAAATATATAGGCTATCTATCTATCTATCTATCTATCTATCTATCTATCTATCTATCTATCTATCTATCTATCTATCTATCAGCAATATTTTTTACTTGAAAAGGCTATAAGCCAAGACTAAAGAAGAAGGAGAATTGGTGCATGATTTTTTGTTTACAGATGATTGTGTACTCAAGGCAGCCTCTAAAGCTGAGATGAAACAAATTGTGGATCAATTCTCTGCTGCTTGTGCTAATTTTGGTGTTACAATTAACACCAAGAAAACAGAGGTTCTCCACCAGCCAGCATACCACCATCCATACATGGAACTATCAGTTACAGCAAATGGAGGCCTTCAAAGGCCTTCTTGAGTGCCTTTATGGCTTGAGACCAATTCATATTTTTCTTGGAAGCTTTGGATTTAGGAGCCTTGACGTTACTGTCCTCTTCTGAGGGTGTACCTCAATCTTCCTTTTCACTAAAGAAACTTTATATGGCCAGCATCTTTCTCTGTCTGCTCATCTTGCCTGCCTATTTCTTGATTTTTAACTCCTTCTTAAAGTGGGGCCCTGCTTCCAGGCTGCACTGTCCCAAGCTTCAAGGGGTCCCAGGTGGTATGATTTAAGGAGGAGCAGGTTCTTCACTTGCCTGGCCTATGCTCTGTTCTGTAAATAACCCCAGGCCAATTTGCTAATTAACCAGGCAACAAACTTTTGTTTGCTGTGGTTGTTAGCTCCAACAAGCCTGCACCCCTCCCCTACCTGGGTCTCTGTCACTCAAGATTTCTTCCTGGTTCCTTGCTGGGGTAGAACAACCAAATTCTAACTCAGCTCCAGCAGAAACCCCTGTAGTCTCCCCCCCATCCCCTGGCAAGCTGTTCAGCCCTCTCACCAGACTATGAGTTTAGTTCCAGCTGCAGCTGATTCAGAGGCTGGGGGGGGGGGGGGCGGGGGTAAATTTCTCTGGTGTGGCCTGCCTGGGGCTGGATCTGGGTTGGCACAACCACAGGGTTGGGCTCCACTCCCAGCCCAGGACATCACTTCTAAGCTGACTTTGGCTGTAAAATGATCTTAGCCTGTCCTTTTGTGGGTTCTGCTGCTCTAGGAATTGTCTCTTGGCTGTGTTTAGAGTTTAGGAGCTCTGAGCACTTACTGCCTTTCCTCAGAACCTATCCTTTCAAAGTTGTATCTTGGTCCCAATTCTTGGAACTCCCTATAACCAGTGATGGCGTAAATTATATGCTGCTTTTAATGCCTCCTTCAGGTAAAAAGAATTACCTAAATAAAAAGAACGTACCCATCACCTCTCTCTTCTAGAATATTGTAATAGATTCCTAACTGGCATCTTTTCCTCTTCCCTCATTATTCCATCATCTACACAGATGCAAAAGTAACAGTCCTATGTCAGTCCCCTGCTCCATCAATCCCAAAAACACAGATTCTTCTAGGAGTCCCAGAGGTTCCCTGTTGGATATAGGATTCAATACAGACTCTACTTATCATTCAAAGCCTTTAACAACCTGCCTCAAGCCTGCCTTTCTAGGTATATCACACCACTCTTTTCTACTCTCTATATTCCAGCTGGCCTTTTTGCTGTTCCTCATTCTATCCCTCATCTCTCTCTTCACCTTTACACAGGCTTTATATACCTTATGCCTAGAATGTACTCTCTTTTCTCTTCCCTTTCTTAGAATCCCTAACTTCTTTCAAAACTCAGTACATAGTAGGCACTTAATAAATGTTTATTGACTGACTCATTGATTGCATATAATGTTTGCCACAGAAGGTGTTATATAGGGCTTTTTTTTATAGTGATCCTATGCTAAGGCACTAAATTAAAAAGAATTGTTTTGTTCATCTCCCTAAGTTGCAAATGGCAATGTGCTCAGACAGGAATTACAGATTTTACAAAGTGGTAAAGGAACTCAGGAAATGCATCACTTCTAAGAATCCAATTGACTCCTCATAGCTCAGGCATTTCCAGGGAAGATAAGTCACCTTGAACCTAGGGTACAGGCTCTAGTGCAGTAAGAAATATCATCTGGATTGAAAACACTTTATCTTTTGTTTCTTTGCTCCTGAATAATGTATCAACTCCTTCATTCAGAAACTTATTATATGCTTTAGCCCATGTTTTCAAGACCCAATTCTGGTTCTTAAAAATAATGGTCGAGAAAGATGGAGCCAAGATGACAGCATACAGGCAGTAACCCAGCTGAACTCACCCAACATTCCCTTCCAAACAACTGTAAAGTAACTCTTAAAATCAAATTTTGGCACAGCAGAGTTCCAGCCTAATAAAAGTTAGGAGGTTGACAAAAATGGTCTATGATGCTAGTATGGGAGCCATCCCAGAACATAGCAGCTGTACCAGCAGACACAATAGTGGCAGCAGCAGAAGAGTTTTGTGAGCTCTCAGCCTAGAGACAGTAAGACAGTCAGACAACTGGTCAGAAAGAATTTACAGAGGACCCTTTGTTGGCACTGAGTACAGTGGGCCTAATTGACAACTCTATTATCCATAAGCATTCCTGGGTCACAGTTCCATAGCAGAGAGGAACTCTGGGGGTCAGTCACAAGAAAGCAGGGGCTCTGGCCTCAATTCCAAGTCAGAGAAGAGAGCTAGTGCTTTTGACTATAGGAGAAAAGTGATCCTGGTCAGAGTTAAAGAGCCAAGAGGAGAGCTAGTACTTATAGCTACAGAGGAACAGGGATACTTCCTGGGTAAAGACAAAAGCACAGACCAGGAGATGAGTGACCACACTTCTCCCCAAATTATACCACCTTGGAAGCACTAAAGACTCACATACTCCAGAACCAGCACTGAAAAAAAAACAGCATACCGCATGCGTGCATGCACACACACATGCACACACACACACACACACGAAGCTTAGGACAGTGCCCTAAGGAGGGCAGAGTCAAATTTTAATATAAATTGCAAGTCAATAAATAAGCTAGAAAAACAAGCAAACAACAACAAATGACCTTGACCATAAAAAGCTAAAACAGCAGAGAAGATCAAGACATAAACTCAGAAGAAGACAACAATGTGAAAACAACTACAAGCAAAGCTACTTTACACCACCACCGGAAAGAAAAATACTAATTGGACCAAAACCCAACAAGAATTCCTGGAAGAGTTAAAGAAAGGGTAGAGGGAAAAGGGGGAAAAGAAATAAGAGTCATGCAAGAAAATTGTGAAAAGAGCATTAACAACTTGGGAAAAGAGGTACAAAAATACTGAAGAAAATAAAAACAGAATTGTTCTAATGGGAAAGAAAGGAAGAAAGGAACGAAGGAAGGAATGAAGGAACGAAGGAAGGAACGAAGGAAGGAAGGAAGAGGCACAAAATCACTGAAGAAAAGAACTCCTTAAAAATAGAATAGTCCAAATGGAAAAGGAGGAACAAAACTTTACTGAAGAAAATAACTTCTTAAAAAGCAGAATATGGGAAAAGATATACAAAAGCTCACTGAAGATAATAATTCCTTAAAAAATAGAATTGGGCAAGTAAAAACTAATGACTCCATGAGACATGAAGAAATAATAAGACAAAGTCAAAAGAATGAGAAAACAGAAGAAAATGTGAAATATCTTATCTGAAAAACAACTGACCTGGAAAATAGACTGAGGAGAGAGAATTTACAATTATTGGACTAACTGAAATCCAAGATAAAAGAGGAGACTAGACATTATATTTCAAGAAATTATCAAGGAAAACTGCCCCAACATCTTAAATACAAAGGGTAAAATAGAAACTGAAAGAATCCATCAATCATTTTCTGAAAAAGATCCCAAAATAAAAACTCCCAGGAATATCGTAGTCAAATTCCAGAGCTCCCAGGTTTAGGAGAAAATTTTGCAATCAACCAGAAAGAAATAATAGAGATACAGTAAGGATCACACAAGATTTATTATCTCCCATATTAAAAGAGCAGAGAGCTTGGAATGTGATATTCTGGGAGGCAAAAGACTTAAGATTACCATCAAGAACACCCTATCCACAAAAACTGAGTATAATTCTTCAGGGGAAAAATGAATACTTAATGAAATAGAGAACTTTCAAGCATGCCTGATGAAAAGACCAGAGCTGAATAGAAAAATCTGACATTCAAACACAAGACTCAAAGAGCCATAAAAAAGATAAACATGAAAGAGTATTCATAAAGGACTCAATAAAATCAAACTATTTACATTCCTGTATGTAAAAATGATACATGTAATACCTAAGAACTTTATTTATCATTATTAGGGAAGTGAGAAGGAGTCCATAAAGAGGGTATGCATATGAGTCAATTATGTTTGAATGATTTTTTAAAGGAAGAAGTGAGAAAGAGGGATGTACTGAGAGAAAGGGGAAGGGAGAGATAGAACTGTAAAATTTTCTTACGTAAAAGCTGTGTGCAATAAAGAGCTTTGATAGTGAAATTTGGTAATCCTTTATCTTCATGTTATATCTTAGGAAACTGTGGCTTAGAGACATTAATTGATCTCCCTAGGGTAGTATTGCTAGACTGAAATCTAGGTCTTTAGACTTCAAGACCAATGTTCTTTCTGTTATATCAACATAATAATAGCTACTATGTGTGAGGCACTGTGCTAAATCCTAGGAATACAAAGAAAGGCAAAAGACAGTCACAGTCTAATTCAGGGAGAAAATATGCAAACAAGCAGCCTCAAACAAGATATAGAAAGAATAATTTGGGAGTGATCACATTATGTGACAGTTAAAAAGTTTGAGAAACATTGTTATTGGGTAATTAATCATTTTATTAATAATTCTACCATATTTCCAATAAAATGGGTCAGTTACGGCTCTTCCTGGGGACAGAGCCAAGATGGTGGAGGAGAGGCTGTGACTCCCCAAAAGCTCCAGATAAACCTGTCCAATCACACCCAAATAATGAGGTAAAAAAATCAAAACTTGGAACAGCCTAATGCACATAAGAACAGATTGAGACTATTCCTCTGCAAAAGAGGGCAATTCTGATCACCTCCTGATCAGGCTGAACAGCTCAGCGCGCAATCTGGACCCAGCCAGGGACACTGATTCCAGCGCATGTCAGAGTCTTCAGCACCAGCAGCTTCTGAGGGGGTTCGGTGGTAGGCTGGGGTGAAGTGGAGGCAGTATCTACTGGAGTTGGGGCAAAGCACCCTGAGTCTGAACCAGTGGGTTGAATCGAGTGGTGGTGGCCTAGTGGGGGAGGGGCAAAAGCACACCAAGCTTCTGACCATAGAGAATCAGAGTTCAATCAGACTTCTCTTTCCGGGTCAAAGAGAAAGCGGCTGTGAAAATGGGTCAGTTACACTCTCAAATGCCAAAGACAAATCATGGTGGCAGGATCATAGTTTATATGCCCTTGGAAGAGTGGGTATTCCTAAAGATGGCAATGAACTCTGATTAGTTAATAATTAATGAAAAGAATGAATATTAAAATGAGAGGTGGCCCTATTCTAATAAGGGGCTGAGGGCATATGACTGATTATGTCATTGACTTCTAAATTTCTGAGGTTTGGGCAATCTAATCACAGAATTTATCCTCACCCAAACCTTATAGAGGACAATGGGCTTCCCTACCTGGGTGGAATCTGAACAAGATTGAGGAGAAAGTTAATGCAATCTCACTATCAGCAATGTTCTTCAGAGACTGAAAAACCTACAGGCTTCTGAAAGAATCCTAATTCAATAGTTTATTATTAATATTAGAGATAAATAAGAATTTCTCTCAATTAAAAAGCATCTTGTTAGACAGAAGAGAAATTATCTAAGCATCCATAGTGACAATGAGCTGAACATGATGGATTTTAAAAGATAAGAGGTGTTTGCTGAATGATGCTACCATAGGAGGGTCCAAATGTAGCAGTACAGAGATAGGAGTATGCTAGAAATTTTCTCCTAGCACTGTATGTCAGCTGCCATGAAAAAAAGAATGGCCATACTTGAAAAGGGAGACAAGAGATGTTGTCTTTGGGAGAAAGCCAGGTTTCAGTGTGCAACAAAAAGTGGAAGGAATATTCAAGAAAAAATATCTGGAATGAAGGGAAATTTTTCAGTCTAGGGGAAGGTTCCAATGGGTACAGTTGAAGGGGAAATACAGAAGAGAATAGGAACTGGGAAGGGATAGATCTAAATTTTTGTTGTTGTTCAGTCATTTCAGTTGTGTCCAACTCTTCATGACTCCATGTGGGGTGTTCTTGGCAAAGATACTGAAGTAGATTTCCATTGCCTTCTCCAGTTCATTTTACAGATGAAGAAACAGACAAACAGGGTTAAGTGATTTTCCCAGAGTCACACAGTTGGTAAGTGTCTGATTTGAACTCAGAAAGATAAGTATTCCTAACTCCAGGCCTGGCACTCCATCCACTGCACTATCTAGCTGTACCAGGAGCTAAACTTACTATGGCAGATGAAAGCAGTTGGACTACCCACATTTATGACTGATGTCTATATTTATTCCAGGATTCCTACATCAAGCAGAATCTTGGGGGCCTTCTGGAAAAGTGAGAATGTGGGCCCCAGAGAGGAGGGGGATGACCACAGAATGCTAAGAGGGATAATGGCTTGGAGACTGAGGAAAGGAGCAGTCCGTAATTGTGTAATCATACATTGCCTCCATTCCCCAAGATGTCAACATCTGGAATAAAGATTCCGTTATCTTGTTTTGGGTTCCATCTCTTTCCATTGGCATAGCCTTTAATAACACAAGGTCACCTTCACATCCCAATAAGGATTCAGAGAAAGTCTTGAGTTCATGGGCCCTTAGTAAATTATGATAAATAACAGGATGATTTTCTAAGCATTGAAAAGGGCTTGCCCAACCATCCATCTCTCAGAAAGAATACAAGTCAATAGAGGGAAATGAACCCATCAGACTATCTTCTGAAATGATGATGGATGAAGGAATCTTCTCAGGAAGACACCTGAAATGTCTTAGATCCTAAGATCCATTGATAGAAGGAAGTATGATGAAGTGGAGAAGCTACTGTCTGGGAGCCATTCTATTGTCTTCTGTACACTGAGGGTTCATTGTTCATTCTGTCAGTTAGCATATAATAGAGTTCCCAGGGCATTGCAGCAGCCACTGTCTTTGGAATATTTGCTAACAAAAGGGCCTTGGTCAGACTTTCCAATTATTTGAATGATGTGACATTTTAAGGAAGCAAAGACGCTTATGTGCGGAAAACAATTAGAAGGGAGAGAAGCAGTGTGCTGTTGTGGAAAGAATTTTGTACACAGAGTCAAGAAACTGAGGTTTTAATCTATACTTAAAAGCTGTGTGGCTATGGGCAAATCATTCCCTCTCTCTGAGCTACCTACTTCCTCATCCGTCAAACTAGAAACAGGGTGTATTCTGGGAAGTATTCTGGGAAAAAGAGTTGAGTTCAAAGCCTGACTCTTCCACTTAGTACTTGGATGTCCTTGGCAAATCATTCCAACCCTATGGGCCTCAGTTTTCTAAAATTTAAAATAATGGGGCTGGATGAGAAGACTTTAAAGGTCCCATTGTTGGTGTTAGTTGTTTTTCAGTTGCATCTGACTCTTCTTTACCCATTTGGGTTTTTCTTGGCAAAGATACAGGAGTGGTTTGCCATTTCCTTCTCTAGTTCATTTTGCAGATGGGTTAGGTTTAGGACAAATAGGGCAAAGTGACTTGCCCAAGGTCACACATCTTGTAAATATCTGAGGCAAGATTTGAACTCAAGAAGAAAAGTCTTCCTTATTCTAGGCCTGGTACTCTATCCACTGCTCCACCTAGCTGCCCATCTGTCTTTGAATCTATAATCCTATGATACCACCTATTTCACAAGGGTTTGGGGTAGGAAGTATAAATAAATATAAGAGACAACATTGTCTATAAATGCTTCTCTTGGTCATCTAGGTTATGCTGTGGATAGAGGACAGGGCCTAGAGTCAGGAAGACTTCAGTTCAAATCTGGTCTCCACCACTTAACGAGTTGTATGAACCTGCACAATTCATTTAATCTCAGGTATCAGTTTTCTCAAATGGGGATAATAATAGTACCTACCTCCCAAGGTTGTTTTGAGGATCAAATAAGATAATATTCATAAAGTGCATAACACAAAGCCTGACATGTAATAGGTGCTTAATAAATGCTTCTTTCCTTCTATCATTCCTATCAATTCTATGTAAAAACTAGTGACTACTGTGTATCTAATGGGAAAGCAATCCAATATAAAGTCCCTACCCTCCAAAGCAGTGCAGTCTGATTATGCAGGGATAATCTGAACACATGAAGCAATGAGAGAATAACACAAAAGACTGTATAATAGAGGGGCTATGATTGGAATCACACTTGCCTGGAAACCATGGCACAAAATCACATCTTTGCTGATGACTTTCTAACAGAGCATGTGTCCCAAAAGTCTTAGTGGTATTTTAAGCACTAAAACTTTTGGGACATCTTGTATGCCTACCACAACCACCAATACCTATCCGAAACTCCAGCTCTTTTCTGAATGTCAAAAGTGGAAAGAGTGCTGGTGTGGAGGGCAAAAATTCTGGGTTCAAATCTTAGTTCTGCCACCTACTAGTTCTTAGGACTTTGAACTCAGCATGAGACCACCTTCAAGTCCAGTGAGCCAATGGATTTGGATGACACTAACCAATCAGCTTGAAGCAGTGTGTAAGGAACACCTCTGCTCTGTACCTATAAAAAGCTTCCACACTCAGTTTGCTGGGTAGTTCCTGGTTGAAGCAGGTTCATGGTGGAGGACTTGAGGAAGAACCAGACCAGGTTGGAACTCTAGGCTAGATAGGCCTTTTCTTAACTTTCTGAACTCCACGTGTTTTCCTTTTTACTAATACCTAGTATGCTTTAATAAATTCTTAATGCCCAAAGACAGGTGCTAAAGCTTCTAATTTAAGGTGACCACACATTTAGATTTTAAACATCATACCAGGAAAACCACAAATGGAATCACAAAGGGTCAGATATTACTGAAATGACTGAACAGCAACAACAAAGTCCTTTCCAGATATAATGTTTAATGTCTACAACTATTATTTTTAAAAAAGTAAAATTGTATTTCAAATACATGATATGGAAAGTAAGGGCTAATATTATTATTATTATTATTATTATTATTATTTAATAACAACAACAACATGTACATAGCACTTTAAGGTTCACAATGTGCTTCATAAATATTTCATTTATCATGATGAGCCAGCAGATTTCAGAAAAACCTGGAAAGACTTAAGTGAACTGATGCCGAGTGAAGTGAGCAGAACCAAGAGAACATTGTACACAGTAACAGCAAGATTGTGTGATGATCAATTTTGATAGACTTAGCTCTTCTCATAAATACAGTGATCCAGGACAATTCCTTTTTTTTTTTTTTTTTAGTGAGGCAATTGGGGTTAAGTGACTTGCCCAGGGTCACACAGCTAGTAAGTGTTAAGTGTCTGAGGCCAGATTTGAACTCAGGTACTCCTGACTCCAGGGCCAGTGCTCTATCCACTGCGCCATCTAGCTGCCCCTGTTCCAAGACAATTCCAAAGGATTCATGATGGAAAATGCTTTCCACATCCAGAAAAAAAGAACTGTGAATTCTGAATGCAGATTAAACCATACTGTTTCTACTTTTTTTTGTTTTTTTTTTCTTTTTTGAGGGTTTTCCCTTTTCTTCTTCTTCTTTTTTTTTTTTTGCAGGGCAATGGGAGTTAAGTGTCACACAGGGTCACACAGCTAGTAAGTGTCTGAGGCTGGGTTTGAACTCAGGTCCTCCTAAATCCAAGGCTGGTGCTTTATCCACTGCGCCACCTAGCTGCCCCCTTTCCCTTTTATTCTGATTCTTCTTTCACAGCATGACTAATACAGAAATGTGTTTAATGTGGTTGTACATATATAACCTATATCAGATTGCTTTCTGGCTTGGGGAGGGAGGGAGAAAAATTTGGAACTAAAAATCTTATGAAAACAAATGTTGAAAATTATCTTTATAGGTAACTGGAAAATAATAAAATACTTTTATGATTTAAGAAATATTTCATTTATCCTCACAAATCTCTGGGAAATAGGTAGTTTTATTATCCCCATTTTACAGATTTGGGAATTGAAACAGACAGAGGTTATGTCATTTGCCCAAAATCACAGAGTTAGTAAGTGTCTGAGTCTGGGTCTGAAATTCAGTTCTTCCTGGTCCAGGGCTCTATCTATTTCATGGCCTAGCTGCCTCAAAAAGAAACATGACTGTTTCAGAGAATTATCAGAGAAGGCATCAGGTACTCAAGTTTGGTGCATTTAAATAGCAACTAAAGACCTCTAAGAGATTATGGGATGAGACTTAAAACTTTGCTTCCAAGCAAAAGGAATAGGAATCATAGTGTATCAGAGCTGGAATGTATTTCAGAGGTCATTTAGCCCCTTTACCTGAACAAGAATCTACTCTATAGCATACCCCATCAGTGATCACCCACACTTTGCTCAAATAACTATAGCAAGCCAACTGCATCCCAAGGAAGCCAAGTCCACATTCAGACAGCTTTGACTGTTAGGATATTTTTCTTGACCTTGGTCCCTAAATTTAACTCTTTATAGATTCTACCCTTTGGACTTAGTTCTGCCCTCTGGGGTCAAGAAGAATTTTCAGTTGTATATGTCTTCATTTATTGTGTGCCATCCACAAATGAGATTTTCTCCCCATTCTGGAATCTACCAATTAGACCAAGAATTAACCCCAGGCTGTTACATTCTCCCCTTAGCTCTCAGAAAGCTTGATTTCAGACCCTGAGTGGAATGAGCCTTCTCTGTCTGGGTCTGTTAAAGGTCCAGTAAAAAATGAGAAAGTTCACTGAAAAAAATTAAGAAAGGAAATATAAAAACAGCAATGGTGTTAATTAACTATTGACATACTGAGTATTTTTTACTCATAGAATAGAGCTGGACAATGGTATAGAACTGTTGATTCAGGAAGTAGTGGCATCATCACATGTGATACTATAATACAATTACAGTATCATAGGGTCAAAGGATTTCAAGCTGAAAGGAAACCTAAAGGTTATTAAGGCCAACCCTCTGCTTTTACAGATGATGAAATTAAGGAACAAAAAGTTTAGTGACTAATTTAAGGACATGCAGGTACTAAGCAGAGTCAAGATTTAAACCTATATTCTTTTGAGCAAAAGATGAATTTGGGAATAAGCATGATGTGGGAGCTAGAGGGAGGGTGACAGCAAAAAGTCAAGCCTTATTGTAATAGAGGGTACATGTTATGGGGGAAAAATGTTCTTTGGATGAATGAAACATTGCAAAGAACTTTAATCACAAAGAGGAGAAATGTGGACTTCTAGTAATGAACAATGGAATGCCATTGAAGGTTTCTAAACAGAAGAGTGATGTGATAGAAGGGGCACATTAGAAAGATTAATCGAGCACTGAGTTTGGCAGGACATATTGTAGAAGAGAGAAGTTGAAAGCAAGAAGATAAGTTAGGAAATTAATACAGTAGTCCAAATATGAGGTCGACATTACTATATTTCAGTAATAAATAGGAAGATGTTCTAAAAGAAGAATCATGAGGACGTGGGGGCAGATTGGATGTAGGATATGACAGAGAGCTACTAAGGTCATTTTGATACCTCCCAGTTTTCTAGCCAAACTGTTTAGAAAAATAATATCTGTATGACTTTTGCCTATATTTTCCCACAAGTTCACCACAGAAGCCTTCTTGTATTTCTCCAGATATCATAAGGATACCAGTATAGCATACAGACTATCCACCCATCATTCTATCATATACTCAGCCCAGTCTTACTATGATTTCTTGTTTAGTTGTTTCAGTCCCATCTGACTTTTTGTGGTCCCATTTGGGGTTTTCTTGGCAAAGATACTGGAGTGGTTTGTCATTTCCTTTTCCAGCTTATTTTACAGATGAGAAAACTGAGGCAAACTTAAATGACTTGTCTAGGGTCAGACGGCTAGTATCTGAGGCCAGATTTTAACTCAGATATCTTCCTGACTACAGGTCTGGCACTCTATCCACTGGACCACCTAACCAACCCATAGTCTTCCTATAATACATTTCCTTAGTGCCATTTTTTACTTCTGTCCCTCTAGGGAGTTCTCTGTTGGTTATACATTGGAGCTTCCTTGTACTTCCCAATCTCTATTTATCTAGTTATCTACTTCCTGTTGCTTTCAAGATATCTTGACTGGGTTACTCCATTGTCACTTCAAACTCAATATGTTCAAAACTGAATTGATCCTTTGCTTCCCTCTAAAGCATCCCATCCTCCTAATTCCCTCCATTTGTGCAAATGGTATGACCATTCTGGTATTTCATTATTTGTCACTTGGTCCAGCAGAGAGAAAATTAGTTAATTGGGTATAGAATAATACCAGTAACTTCATCTTTAAATTACCTTTTATTTACTTATGAGCATATGTTTCCTCTCTCCAATTCAATGTAAGCATTTTGAGAACAAAGACAGTTTTTTTGTTTTGGTATGTTCAGAACCAAACACAGCTCCAGTCATATTGCAGGTGCTTAATAAATATTTAATTAAATTGAAGATGATGCTTGTTAATAGATTGAAAGGTTAATTGATTGATTCATTGTTCCCAGGAAAGGATCAGGCCAAAAGCTTCGTAGTCTGCAAATCCACTGAGGCAAAGAGTATTAAAAGAAAAGGGTTTGAGGACCCATAGAATATTAGAGAATACATGACATTCTGGGAAATTATGGAATAGATTAATTAAATATCAATTTCTATGCCAGGATGTTCATCATTTTCAACTCTGGGGAGTAACTCTCCTGGATTTCTATCCTGTCTCTCTCATTTCGGGGCTTGTGGGATAAAAGCACTGACCCAGGAGTCAGAGAGTTTGCAAATCTGGCCTTTGAAGCTTACTACACAAAGGTGAACTTGGGCAAATGACTTAACCTGCCTGGGTTTTAGCCTTAGAGAATCTTCCTGATAAGGGGATTAGAGTAAATGGAAAATCTGACAAAGGAGAGGGAGAAGAGGAAAGACCACAATACTTGTAGCACTTGAGGGTGACTTTCTAAAGCAAATGATTAAAATCTTCCTAATCACTATAAAGGGAGCTAGGGCCAGAGTTAATCAGGAAAACAGAGAAATTCCACCAAGGAGGCCTGTTTGAAAGTGAAATAGAGGTCAAAACTCCACTACAATATGGAAATTAGAACCTACCAGATGTTTCTATGATGTGGCATAGTTCACTGAGGGCAAAGTTGCAGGTTTATTAACCATGCCAGCTGGAATTGGAGGATTTATGTTTTCTCTGCAATGTAAAAATGTATAATCACAACAGAAACATAAAAACCTGAGCAGGTTCTTCTGAGAAGGTCACAAAATCATGTAAATCAAATTTCACTGTAATAAATAAAACCAACAGCAGAGGTCTCCCTGCGACGTGTGGCCAATCCTCAAGGCAGAGAGGAACCAAATGGCGGCACTGATTACTTGCTTGTAACACTTAAAATATAAGTCAGAAATCATTCATCCATGCACTGGAGACAAAAAAAAAATGTACAAAAGTAACTGATGATTTTCTCTAGGCTTCACATATAAGAATTAATGGGATTTCGGCATTTAAGCACATGATAAGACTTCCTTTTGGGTCCCAGTAGATTTTTACACCAAAATAAATAGTTTCTTTGACTAAATCAGACCCTTCTGCTTATTCAGTGTGTGTGTATGCATATGTGTATATGTGGACATGCAGATTCATGTACATATATGTGTGCACATATGAGTATGCATCGCATGTACATATATAAAAATTACTGTATACATATGTGTATGCATGTAGATGCACATGTGTGTACAAGCACATAAATATACACCATGTATACACACACTTTTTTTCTAATAGGAGAATCTCAGGTGGCTGACCCCCCAAACTTGCTAAAAGCAGTGATTCCCAGTGTTTCAGATGTAGCCACCTCTAGAGATAAGAAAGTAGGCCAAATAATCACTTCTAGGTGCTTCCGGCCTTTTGTTAATATAGGCAAAATTTCTATAGATTTAAGTTTTTTTCATCATAGTTCTAGAGCTGAAAACAATCTCAGAAGACATCTAGTCTGGTTCTCTCATTTTGCAGAAGAGGATCCTTAGGTCCAGCAAGGATCACCAATTTGCCCATGGTCATCTAGGTGGTAAGCATCAGTGGTAGGATTTGATCCCAGGTCCTCTGACCCTCTCTCTGCTTTTTGTCCAAGATCTCAGAAACCACAAAAGAAAAAATCCAAGAGTGCTACTCTCTGGAATCAGTTATGCACAACATCCTTCTGAGAGTTAGAGGAAATATTCACATTGAACAAATTATCAGGACAATTCTCCAGAATATCATTTATGCACAAGTATTCGTGGGGAATAGATGATTTTAGATAATGAAATTCAGTGCTTTATTCAATTAGGTTCATTTTCTTTTTTGTCTTCAGTTTTCTTCCTGGTTGTCACATGCTGGTATAAACCTAATATCTTTTTAAGCACTTCTGAATAAAGGTCTTAAATCTCATGATACTGGTTTATGTTTGGGGTTTTCTATTTTAATTGTTTAAATTAAATGAAAATTTTGATTTGGGTTTTCTAAATTCTTAATAAATAAAAAGAATCCTTGTCAGTTATGTAGTTGTTAAAAACATGGAGAGAGAGAGAGCTTTCAACAGCTCTGCTTGAAGCAGTTGTTGCAGTAGAGGGGGACAAGAGACTATTTTTTCTGTCTGGGTTTAGGCATAAACAATTCAGGAAAATGCAGCATCTGCTTCTGTCATGCAATTTCTATCTGTTCTTAGAAAAGCCAGCCAAATGGATGATGATTGTGACTACTTTGTAACCATAACAAGCACTATGTGAATGTTGGGACATTTCTTCTTCTTTTATAAAGTTATAACTGGAGATTTAATTTTTTAGAATACTTCGTATTCTCAAGACATTACATTAATATATATATATATATATAAATTACATTATTTCCCAATTACATGTTAAAATTTTAACATATAACGTTCTTTTTTAAATTTTGAATTCCAAATTCTTTCCCTCCCTCCTACCCTTCTCCCCTTTTTGAGAAGGAAAACAATTTGATATAGATTATATATGTGAAGTCATGGAAAACGTATGAATAATATTAGTGATATTACAAAAGAAAAAAGACTAAAAAATGATACAAGAAAAATAAAGTTTTAAAAGTTTGCTCCAATCTGCTATCACAGTTCATTGGTTCAGCATTTTTCATCACAGGCCCTTTGGAATTATCTTGGATCATTTTCTTGATCAGAGTAAATAAATCTTTCACATTTGGTCATCCTTACAATATTGCTGTTACTGTATACAATGGTATCCTGGTTCTGATCATTTTACTTTGCATAAGTTCATAAAAGTTTTCCTCTAAGATATTTCTGGAAGAAATCTACTCATCATTTCTTAAAACATAATAGTTTTCCATCACAATCATATACCACAACTTGTTCAGCCCCAATTGATGGGCATCCCCTCAGTTTCCAATTCTTCACCAACACAAAAGAGCAGCTATAAATATTTTTTATAGATAGATCATTTTCCCTTTTCTTTGATCTCTTTGTTATACAAAGCTAGTGGTAGTATTGCTGGATCAAAGGCTATGCACAGTTTTGTAGCTCTTTGGGCATAGTTCCAAATTGTTCTCCTGACTGATTGGACTAGTTCACAATTCTATCAACAATGCATTAGTATCCGAATTTTTGCACATCCCCTTCAGCATCTATCATTTTCCTTGACTTCCATGTTAGTCAATCTGATAGGTAAGAGGTGGCATCTCAGAGTTGTTTTAATTTATATTTCTCTAATCAGTAGTAGTTTAGAGCATTTTTTCTTTTCTCTTTAAACCAATTTAGATGTTAGTGAGGTTCTAGCATTGCCCAATCCAGCCCCCCCCCAGTTTTCCCCTCCATTGTCAAAGTTCTTCCTTGCATGACTCTTTTATGTGAGATAATTTCCCCTATTCTTCCTCTCCATTCCCCCTTCCTTCTGTCCTAATAATGATAACATTCTTAGAAGTTACACATATCATCTTCCCATATTGAAGGGCAAACAGTTTATCCTTATTTAATCTCATGTTTTCTCTTTCTTGTTTACCCTATTTTTTTCTTCTCTTAAGCCTTGTATTTGAAAGTCAAATTTTCTATTCATTTCTGATCTTTTCATCAGGAATGCTTAAAACTCCTCTATTTAATTAAATATCCATTCTTTCCCTTGAAGGACTACATTCAGTTTTGCTAGATAGGTTATTCTTGGTTATAATCTCAATTCTTTTGCCTTCTGGAATATCATATTTATTTTAAGCCCTCCTCTCCTAATGTGATAATTGTTAAATATTTGGATCCTAACTGTGGCTCCGTAGTATGTTTTTTTCTGGTTGTTTGAAGTATTTTCTCTTTAACCTGTAAGCTCCAGAATTGGGATATAATATTCCTAGGACTTTTCATTTTGGGATCTCTTTCAAGAGGTGATCAGTATATTTTTCTATTTCTATTTTACCTTCTGGATCTAGGATATCAGGGCAGTTTTTCCTTGAAAATTTCTTGAAATATGATATCTAGATTCTTCCTTTGATCATGGCTATAGGTAGTCCAATAATTCTTAGATTAGTTCTCTTTAATCTATTTTTCTGGGTCAATTATTTGTACAATTAACTATTTCACATATTCTTTTTTCATTCTTTTGATTTTATTATTAATTAATATCTCATGGAGTCATTAGCCTACCCTCACCCAATTCTAATTTTTAAGGAATTATTTTCTACAGTTACCTTTTCTGACTCTTTTTCCATGTGGTGAATTCTGTTTCTTAAGATATTATTTTCTTTGTTGTGTATAGTTCTATGATAAATATGATAAATGTAAAGTATCTCTCCACCACCAGGCAGAATGCAAATACCGTTACTAGAATTATACAGAGGATAACTTCAGTAGCATACAGAAAATGAGTTAAATCCTAATTTTTTTATCCAGCTACAAAATCCAGTTACTTTATCTGCCTATGCAATACTCTGCCACTTAAATTTAAATAAAAAAGAATAATAGGATGAGAAATAATAATAACAACAAAAATAGCAATAGAAATACATGACACTTTAAAATTTCCAAAGTATTTTGTATACATCATCTTAGTTCAGTATAGATAGTGGTACATAGAGTGGGTTTTTAAGGAAAGCCCCTAAAGGAGCTTGATTTCAAACCCAGTTCTAATGTACTATAAAAATGTATAATGAAAGGGAAGAAGTAACAATCAATCAGTCAAGAAATATTTACTGAGCACTTACTGATTATCAGGCACTGTGATAAGTGCAGTGGGATACAAAGAAAGACAAAAATGGTACCTACTTTCAATGAACATGTTTTGCATAAGAGAATTACACTTGGGGACAGTATATATTTGTCCATTTGAGGATTGAGGAATAGTATCTTGAAAAATGAGCCGAGTTATGTAGAGGAAGAGGTAGTAGATTATTATGAAAATTAGAGGTAAGAGCTTACTGATTTGACAGGGATATGGTAAAAGAGAGGAAAGGGAAGAAAGATTTTTCAGAGAAAAAATGTCATTAAAACATATTAATATTATCTCAGTTGTTGTTTATTACAAAAATTATAATTAAATTTTTTCAAGCCTCCAGTAATGCAAACAACGACTAACAGTAATTTTTTCTGAAAAGTTGGATGAATTTACCCTTCAATCCTGAATCTTTTATTTCACCCAGCATTTGAAAGATGATATATTCAAAGGATAGGCAGCTGAGACATGCTGAGAAATTATTTGTTTTGAAAGTAGATCTAGATATCTCATCTCAGTATGACTGAACACAATCCTCTTTGGGAAAATGAAAAGGACAGAGTTTCTGATTTGGGGAGGAAATGGCAATAAGAAAAAAGGAAGAGGGGCAGCTAAGTGGCGCAGTGGATGAAGCACCGACCTTGGAGTCAGGAGGACCTGAGTTAAAATTTGACTTCAGACACTTGACACTTACTAGCTGTGTGACTCTGGGCAAGTCACTTAACCCCAGTTGCCTTAACAAAAAAGGAAGGAGGAAAGGAAGGAAGGAAGGAGGGAGGGAGGAAAGAAAGTAGGAAGGAAGGAAAGAAAGAAAAGAGGAGTCAGACCCAATGAATACTTAATATACTTTTTGTAAGTTGCAGTGTTTAGTCAAGATGAAGGACCAGACTTTGAGACTATGAGCTTAATTCACTTATCAATAATGTAGTGCAAAGAAAGCTGACTAGGGGTTAGCAGCCCTGAATTTTAGTACTAGTTGTTTTTTTTTTTTTTTCTGTAACTAGTTGTGTGACTTTGGGTAGACCAATTAACTTTCCTTGGAATCAGATCCTATGATACATAAAATGAGAAAAAGTTTGGACTGGTATACTTATAAATTAATTTCCAGATCTAAAAGTCTGAGTCTTGATATTTTTCTTTATTTAGAAAAGTCATCATGTCCTTCTCATTACTTAGTAATAATGACATACCTCATTTATAAATGATTTTAAGGTTTTCAAAGCCTCATATAAATCTTTACATTTCACTTGATCCTCATAATTCTGTGAGGTAGGTGCTATTATGATTGCCATTTTACAGATGAGGAAACTAAGTCACAGAGAAGTTAATATTCGTCCATGGTCATGCTGCAGGTAAGCATCTGAGGAGACATTGAACATGTCTTCCTGATTCCTATTGCCATGGTTTACCTACTGCATCATGTGAACTACTCAGGGCATCTATACCTTGAACAAAAGAGTCTTAGATTTTGACCTGGTGAACACATAGAGAAAATACTTAAAATATTTCAAAGCAACTGGCAGGCAAGTAAAAAGTGGAGAAGAATATTTCCTTGAGAATGTTGTGCTGCCTATACCAAGACATAAGAATAGCCGGCATTTACATGGTACTTTAAGGTTTGCTAAACACTTCATACACACACACACACACACACAAACAAACATACATACATATTCTGTCTTTTGGTCATTATACCAAGCATATGAACTGAGTAACAGCTAGATGCTACAGGAAAGAGCACACTGTGCCTGGAGTCAGGAAGACATGAGTTCAAATCCAGCCTCACATGCTTGCTAGTTGTGTGACTCTGAGTGAGTCACTTACTTTCTGCCTTGGTATCATCATCTGTAAAATGAGAATAATAATAGCATCTACCTTCAAGGGTTATAGTAAAGAAAAAAAATAGATAACATTTATAAAGTGCTTTACAAACTTTAAAATACTATATAAATGCTATTGATTATTAAGTACTATTATCCTGTCCATTTTGCAGATGAGGAAACTAAGACTGAGAAAAATAAGTGACTTGTCCAGGGTCATATGGCTAGTAAGTGTCCGAGGTTGGATTTGAATTCAGATCTTCCTGACTCCATATCCCAATACTCTACTACATCACCTATTTACCTCAGTCCACATATTATTGTCCCAATTATATCATCTTCCTGGCTTTTGGGAATGGCTTTCATGTTGCCTAATATTTATATTTTATTATATACCACGTCTATACACGCAAACTAAGAAGAGAATGTTTCACTGTGACCTGGCACAGGTAGTCCATCTCAAGAAAACCAAACCAGAAAATCTGAAGAAGAATGCACTAGGACCTACATTTCTCCAATACATACAAGTTATATATTTAGACCATCTTCAATTCATTAAATAATAATGCAACTTTTCCCTTTATATTAGATTAAAGAACCAAATATGCAAAAGACTTTCATGAGAAACCCAGTAAAGAATTAATAATAATTCACGTTGATGTAGTGCTTTGGAATGTGCAAAGTGCTTTCCTCACCTCTATCCTGTGAGGTCGACCCATTTATACA
Organism: Dromiciops gliroides; assembly: GCF_019393635.1. Lineage (NCBI taxonomy): Eukaryota > Metazoa > Chordata > Mammalia > Microbiotheria > Microbiotheriidae > Dromiciops > Dromiciops gliroides. Next base: position 343,368,977 of record NC_057864.1, on the reverse strand, counting down.
CAGACTGTGGTTCACAGCTTTAGGTTTACCAATACAATCTACAAAGCTCTCAATAATAATTCAGTAATGTTACCACACCCATACCCACTCAGTTCATGACCTGAGAATAGCTTATTTTGGCTTATTTTTATAGTAGCTTTCCAAAAGAGATCCTGGTGGACATTAGGCTAAAAATAATAATTTGTCAAGCAAATCTAGGACGGAATTTAGGTAAATAGTATTCAGCAACTCTAGGATAGGTGTTCAGTTATTTTAGTTGTGTCCAACTCTTCATAACCCCTTTTGGGGTTTTCTTTGGCAAAGATACTGAAGTGGTTTGCTATTTCCTTCTCCAGTTCATCTTATAGGTGAGGAAACCAAGGCAAACAAGGTTAAGTGATTTGCCCAGGGTCACACAGCTAGTGTCTGTGACTTCCTGATTCCAAGACCAGTGCTCTATCCATCTAGATGCTCCTAGAATCAGGTAAGAATGCCCGACTGATAACTTATAGCTAAGCACTGCATAACAGGAAATGGACAGCGATTCAGTTAGGGACAATCCTATGCATCCTCCCTTCTCCATCACTCAGAGCAATATGCTGGGTGGTGACCTGAATGAATAGTGGTATATGCTCTTCAGGTAAAAGCCAAAAGCTGCTGGGGTCCTGGGTTTATATAGGATTTTCAGACAAAGGGACTTCTATGGCAGCTATGAGGCTGGGCAACAGATTCAGGCAATGTGGATGGCCAGCAAAGGGAAGGGTTTCAAGAAATTAACCAGGAAGATCTATTCAGGATGAGCAAGAGGGAATTATAAAGCTTCAGTAAGCTTGCTGGAGAGTTCCAGCAGCCAGTTCTAATTAGCAGTGTGTGCAATTTCAACCTTAAGCAATACCAGAGTTGTATAGGAGGAGACAGGCCTAGAAAAATGGGGCCATGGACTCCTATAGCCATTTGTATTTCAACTAGAACATCTTTATGAAGTCTTGCAGGGGACATTTCATGAATTCCTTTATCAGAATGCAGTTAAGAAGAAAATAGTCATAGCCCTACCTTCTAGTGAGTGCCATTTCTTTCCCCTCCCAGGCTCACATTATCAATAAGTGAAGTGTAAATAGTGCAAATAGGTGGTAAGGAACTTCAGAAATGCTCCTCACCATTCTCTCCATTTCTGTGTCCAATACTGCCTACCTCATACATCATGGCCAGACAACACAGAAATCCTTTCTCTTTCCTGTGTAGCAATAACAACAACATGCACAAGCTCTTTGCTATCACTAGTAAATCTATCACATACATAAGCTCTGAACTGACTCTCCCAACACCCATTTGCATTGGTCAGTCAATGTAACCAGTGTAGTCAACTAGTCAGTCTATTAGGCTAGTAACTATGCTACTACTTTTCCCCTCAGAATTTTAGGGAAATCCTAATGAATCTGGGGTGCCTTTCTAATGCCATTACACTGGAAGCCTAATCAGTGTTTTCATCTCAATATCAATTAACCAGCTGCTGTCACCTCAATATCGATAACCCCCTGGAACAGTGAACCAATTGATATCTCCTCAATATCCATTAACCAATGATCATTGATTAGTTCCTATGAAAAGATATTTACTAACAATATACAGTGAGAACAAAACTATAAAACATCTGTCTGAATCAAGGAACACTCTCTGTTATATACCCACTCAGTACCCATGTGTGTGGGCTCAAACTTACAGTGTTTGTGACAAAGCAGTCTCACCAGGCAAGTTCACTTTAAGGTGTGGAATAGCCAATAGACAAGTTGCTCCCTTGGTTGCAGGATACCTTGACTTGAATGGTAGATTGAGTCTTTGACTCTATGCCCACTGATGAGTTAGCTTTAGCCAGAGAAGGGGAACAATCCATGCCACCCTACCAGTGAGCAAACAATACACCAATCCTTCTGAGTTCCAGTTCACACAGGATGCCATGTTCTAGTTCTTGTTCCATGAATGAGCCAAGACCAGGGCTTCAGAATTCTATATTTGCAATTGATGATAAATCCTATTAAAAATGTGAGTGAAGCATCTCATGAGAATTATATTTCTACACAATATTTTGCTTTCCCAAGGGAAGAGGCTCTGTGTGAAAAATTAATAATTAATAAATAAACAAATAAATATGTGTGTATATGTAGGTGTGTTCATATGGATGTTTATACACATGTGTATACATGCATATGTACATGTGTATGATATATACATACATACCTGTACTTCATCTAATGATGTTGTATTGATGTATGCATTGGTACATAGATATATCTATATTCATGTATACATGTACACATGTATATATATATATGTTAGACTCTATTTAATATACTACTTAGCTATTAGTATGTTTATCTGTTTCCCTTTGTGACCAACTCTATTAATCAAAGGTCACATGACTAGAAGTAATTGAAATATAGCCCTTTCATAGAGTAATAGCATTGGCCAATAAGTGGGGGCTCAGAGTCAAACTGAACTAGTAGATCCACAAACCCACACAAGCAGTGCTGCCCAAAGAGAGAAGTGGAGATAAGAGATAAAATTTCTGGGAATGACTGATCACCTTAGAGCATCTTACTCATCCAGGATTTCTATAACACCTAATAATAGGTGAATCATAAGGGTCAGTTTGATATTCCTTAGCAAGTAGTTATCAGTACCATCTGCCTCCATCCTGGGCTTCTGTCTCAGTCTCTCCATAGTCCACTGTGGATTCTGTTCTTAGTTAGGTGTCTAATTCCTTCACCTTGTATTATCCCTGATCCAGAATTAGTTCTGTCCTCTACTGGGTCCTATTCCTCCCATATTGTGTCCAGGGCTTTAACATGTCTTTGAGTCACTTATTAATGGAGCCTGTACTGGCTTGGACTCCCCACCCCGTCAGATCACTGACTGGCATCATGTCCATTTTTCTGCGTTCCTACTAACTTCCCTAGTATAACTTCTCTACCATCCTCTGGTCTTTTGTTTAGTTCATTATCGGATAGAAGAACATACTATTTTTCTTTGTGGCATTCTTTATCATTGGTCTCTTGGGGCCATTTTCAGATATTTTATAGATCTGTGTGGAAGATCTGGGCTTCTCTGTCACCTTTCACATTGACATCTTTGTTGGGTTTTTTTGCTTGTTTGTTTTTTGCAGGCAATGGAGGTTAAGTGACTTGCCCAGGGTCACACAGCCATTAAAGTGTCAAGTGTCTGAGGCCAGATTTGAACTCAGGTACTCCTGAATCCAGGGCTGGTGCTTTAACCACTGCGCCATCTAGCTGCCCCTCACATTGACATCACTTGTACTTCATTATTTTGCCCTATTTCCCTGTGAGCCAAGTAGATGGTAAATTGTATTACAATTTTATTACAGGGAAAGGAGAATTAGTGGTGATCTTTTCAAGCTAATGTTATAGTTAACCAGAGACATTCAGACTCTTGACTCAATCCTGAAATTACACTTCTTGGATTCAAGCTAGATGAGGAGTATGTGAATTTGATTTTTTTCTGTCATTCAGAAGTGACAAAAATGCAACTTTTCTTTCTGATCATATAGCTGTCAGTCTCTGAATAATAAATGGAGGTGAAGGAAGTTGAGCAGAAATTAAATTCTTTAATTGTTAGTACTCATCCTAAATAGATCTTTACTATCGCTTCAGGCATAGTGATGTAACCCTAACAAACTGTCTAACTTTAACCAAAGAGAATTTAAATTTTGTACTTCTTGACCCCTAATAGCTTATAATCTGTAACATCTGGTAAAAGGAAATGAGGGAACTCAAAGAATATCTCAAGAGCCCTTAGCAGCAAGGTCAAGCAGTTCCAGAAGTCATTAAGTTAAACCTAGGATATTCTACTAATTTGGGTCATTTAAAGGGAGAGGTTGGAGGAGAAGGGGCTACAATTCCAGGAAATTCTTGCTCATAATGGTCTAGCATCATGGAAATGCATTTAGCATGCTTTAGAGAAAGAACTCAATCCAATGCAACTAGAAGATCCAAAAGAGAAAGAATTCAAAGAGGAGCATATGAAATGAGAAATAGAAGGAAAAATGTGGAGAGAAGGATCATAGAACCACCAATTTAGAGCTGGAAGAACTTAGGAAGCCAGAGAATCCAAGCCTTCGTTATATACATGAGGAAGTTAAAGCTAAGAGAAGTTATATGATTTGCCCAGGGTCACTTGGCAAGTCATGTTCTGAGGTAGGATTTTAATTAAGGTCTTCCTGATTCCAAGGTCACAATCCTGCCACCTAGCTGCCTAGTTTTTAACCCTTTGAACTCACAAACAGGTTATACAATACAGATAAAGAGATATGTATATGTGAAACAACGCTGTCTTAGTTGATAGCAATGAGAACCATTTTCCTGACTATGCTTTGGAGAAACATGGCAGCTAGCTTCCCAACAGTTAATGCAGTTCAGTTATAACCATCTACATCTTTGGTCTTAACACATTGACTGTATAACTTTTCAAATGAAAAGTGAATGAAATGAAACCATTAGATTTATTTGTACTTTCACAGCATACCTGAAATATCCTGCACAAGGGACAGATTGATGTCCCAATCCCTCAAGTTATGCTTTTAAACTTGGCTTTCTAGTTCAAAGAGTACATAGTAGCCAAGTGCAGTGAAACTGGAAGTAAGAAGAATGTAGAATTCTGTATGTAATTCAGAAGATGGCTTGATAATTGGCCTTTCTATTTTCCATTTTATTTTTTCAGTGCTGAAAAGTATAGCTAAAAAGACATAAATAATTGAATGTTTGTCCCTTCCATACAGGTCACTCCAAGACTTAGTTTTGGAGAATGATTCTTACTGACATTTGCAAGGATAGTCAGTGCTACTGGGTGCTTTGTTCTGAGCCTCACAATCTCAGTAAAGTGAGCTACATCAGTATTGACCTACTTAGGATGGACTAATGGCTTGGTTTCTTACCAGCCATGCCTGTCAATTACATTGCTTCCAAGTTCTACTTGAATGCGTCCTCCTGTATTGTAGTTCTGATGTCAGGGAAGGCTGGGCAAGTCCCAGGGCTTGTGAGTGAGAACCATCCTTAACAAAAGCAGAGGACACTTCAGTCAGTTACATATGGGTAAGAAGAGCCAATAACTAGAGTACCAGGCTGGGAAGAAGCCAAGGGCACTGAGCCACCAGGGAGTCTGGAGCTGTTGAAAGAAAAGCAGACAGACAGACAGACACAGACACAGACACACACAGAAAGAGGATAGGGAAGGGGAGGAGCAGGAACAGGAGCAAGAAGAGAAGAGCTGAATAATATGCCTAAGGGAAGTCAAGAAGATAAAAGGTCAGAATAAGCCAGAGTTCCAAACTGTCAGAGAGACTGGAATGTGGAAAAGGCACCAAGGTGCCATTGAGAGATCTATGGTCAGATAGAGCACTCCAGAACTAATTACAAGTAAGAAGTATTCAGGAAGAGAAAGTAGAAATCAGTTAATGAGACGGAACACCCACCTTTGTATCCCCAGGGCTTGGCACAGTGCCTGGCACACAGTAGGTACTTAATAAGTACTTCTTGACTTGACAGTTCTTTGATCCAAGTATCCCTTGTATCCCTTCATGACTGCAACATCACACCACAGCGTAACTCTGAAAGATGTATGTGGCATGGTAGGAACTTTGATTCCTCAATTTCTAAAGTTTAAAGAGAACTTAGAAATCACAAGATTCTATTAGTTTTGAGCTGAAAGGAAATTTAGACATTCAACCAATCCAGACTCCTCCTTTTATTTATAGACAATGGAACTAAAGCCCAAATAAGAGAAGTCATTTACTACCAAGTTAGTATTCTCAAGTTCAGGTCATACCATGCAACCCTCCTACTCAATATACTCCAGTGACTCCCTATGATCTCTAGGAGCACATAGAAATTCATCTTTGGGACTTTCAAAGTTCTCTGGTCTACTTACACATCACTACCCACTGTGTTCTCTAGGATACAGCCAAAGTCATCTTACTCACTGTTACCTCTGTCCCCCATCTCAGGATTGCTTTTCCTCCACACTCCACATCTTGAAATAACTGGTTTTCTTCAGGATTCAGCTCAAGCTCTGCCTTTTAGTCATTTCTAACCCCACACCACCACCACACCAATTGCTAGTGCCAACCCCTCCAAGGTTACCTTATATTTGATTTGAATGTTGTGTATATACCTTTTCTCTTTGTACCTCCCAGAACTTATCACAGTGCTTAACTCCAAAGATGTATTTCATAAATGCATGTCTATCAATTGATTGTTTGCACAGCCAGTTTGTGGCAGAACTAGATCATGCATCTCAACCCAGTTCTAATTCCAGGGCTTATTCCATTATACTACACTGTTGGAACAGAGTCAATTAAAGTCCAGCATCTTAATGTAGGCAACTAGATGGCTCAGTAGATAGCACACTGCATCAAGAATAGGAAGACCTGAGTTCAAATCTGGCCCCAGATACTAGCTTTCTAATCCTGGGTAAGTCACTTAGGCTCAGTTTCCTTAATTGTAAAACTGGGTCTAATAATAGTACCTTCCTCACAGGGTTATTATGAGAATCAAATTAGATAATTAGAATAAATTAGATAATTCATAGAGCCTGGCACACAGTAGCACAGAGCCTGGCAGATAGAATGCATATTATTACCTCTTTAGAAATGTTGTTATATTAGAATCAGAGATTTAGAGCTGGAAGGAACTTTAGGAATCATCTAGTCCAAACCTTTCCCCATTATATGGATAAAGAAGCTGAGGCCCAAGAGGAGAAATGATTTGTCCAAAGTCAAATGGTAAGTAGCAGAACTTGAATTCCAGCCCAGGTCCTTTGTACCCTAGTATGGGTACTCTTTCCACTACACCACACTCTTATTCTGATGTACTAGACAAAGGATTTGATGATATTCTGAGAACTCACAAACATAAATATATTTTCCTGGGGCAATAAATCAATTAGAGTGAGAATATGTCATAATTATTTTGACTTGTGACATCTAAAAACATCTGAAACTACACCAATGCAGGCTCATCTGATGGCATCATATGGTTGCAATTCAATAATCATCTGACGTCATATGGACTTTAACAGAATTATATTTTCAGAAATCATTTGAACTGGAGTATGTGTTTGTGTATGGGGAGGCTATATTGATATGTGCTTACTCTATAATGGGTTTTACTAAGTTCATTGGCATTTAATAATGGATTTTATGAGTTTCTATTATATATTTTCTCATTCACAATTAAACTCTTCACAACTGTTGACACATCAAATTATCTATATCATCGGTGTTCTTTGCACATTGGTGGAATATTGAGACTAAAAGGCAAGAACCAAGGAGACCTTTCAGACTCTTGTACAGTATAAAATAGAATGTTGGCAGGTAAAATGTCCCCCAGTTGCACAGATCATGTTACCAGGAGACCATTATTAGAACAAGAAAGAAAAAAACACTTCCCCACTGTCTGTACTTTAGTCCTAAGAAACAAATATCCTCTTTGTACAGGTTAGTTTGTTTCCTTGCTCTTTTCTCTGTTTTCTCCAGAGACTTAAGAATTATCCAAACATATGTTGACAATTCCTGTTTTAATATAAACACAAACACAAAATTCCTGCTGATAACATTTTCTCATGTGAAACATTCAACTCTGTGGTTCACATCTATATGTCAATAATTTTCCATTTCCTTCTGGGATGTTTTACCCTTTAAAATGTTTTTCATGGACGGATTTGAAAAATGTATACAGTCTCACTAAATATAGTAAGTAATAATTCTATTGCTGGATTTAGAGTTTGCTTTCTTGTATATTTTGTATCAAGACCATATGTGTTGACCATCTATCTTTTTAAAGAGTTCTCAGATGTCATTCTTCCCCCTGCTTGAGGCTTGTGTGTCGGAGAAAACTCTAAAGGAAGAGATAAAATCTCAGTTTCAATCATCAGTGCTTCAAACCTTCTTATTCATTAAAATGGATAAAGTGGTTTCTACAATTTTGGAAAAGCACCTATTCTTTTTTTAAATAAAAATATTTTATTATTTTCCAGTTACATGTAAGGATAGTTTTCAACATTTGTTTTCATAGGACTTTAGTTGCAAATTTTTCTCCTACCCTTCCTTCCCTCCCTCCTCCCCAAGACAGAAAGCAATCTGATATAGTTTATATATGTACAATCACATTAAACATATTTCTGCTTTAGTCACATTATGAAAGAAGAACCAGAGCACAAGGGAAAAACTTCAAAAAAGAAGGAAATTTTTAAAAGTCTCCAAAGTAGAAGCAATCTGCATTCATAATCCACAGTTCTTTTTTCTGGATGTTGAGAACATTTTCTATCATGAGTTCTTTGAAATTGTTTCGGATCTTTGCACTTCTGAGAAGAGCCAAGTCTGTCACCATTGTTCATCACACAGTGCTGTTGTTACTGTGTAGAATATTCTCCTGGTTCTATTCCTCTCAGTCAGCATCAGTTCATGTAAGTCCTTCCAGGTTTCTTTGAACTCCAGCTGCTCGTTTCTTACAGCACAATAGGATTCCATTACATTCATATACCACAACTTGTTTGAAGGCATTCCCTTGATTTTCAATTCTTTGCCACCACAAAGAGAGCTGCTATAAATATTTTTGTACATGTGGGTGCTTTTCCCTCCTCTATGATCTCTTTGGGATACAGACTCAGTAGTGCTACCACTGGGTCAAATGGTATGAGCAGTCCCATAGCCCTTTGGGCATAGTTCCAAATAAAATCAACTAGTCTTCACATCATTTGGCAGATATTCTTCATAGATCCTGTTTCTGTCCTTATGAATATGATTTGTGTTATCATCCAGTGTCATCAATTATTAAGCCAAGTTGAGTACTTGGGAAAAGGAGGGGACATTCTAGGATTCTTTTCTCTACTACTTCTGTACTCTTCAAAAAAAGAGAAAAAAGAAAAATAAAGACATTTTCTAGGACTTTTCACTTGCTAAAAGTGTGGCTACCACCACTTCCTGGGAGGAATGCCTCTGTTCTATGGTCTATCAGGTGAAGACCCTTGTGAAGGTCCTAGCACTTTGAAAAATCTTAGGTCTGGGAAATTTCACAGGAAGTGAATAAGCAAGGCAGGGAAAGTTGGGAAAGGGCCTAAAATGGACAGGCATGCACAGAAATCAAAGTCATGAACAACTGGGGAGAAGCTGAGGCTTCCTCAAGTAGACTAAAATTTCAGGGCCCGAAATATGGTGCTGAAACTCTCTTCTCAAGGAACCTTCAGAGCGAATGGGAAATACACCCACAAACCTACTTCCAAACTGAAGTAAGATTTTCAGAGTGAATGGGAAATACACTAACAAACCTACTTCCAAAGTGAAGTAAGACAACAAATGGGAAGGGAAGGGGAGGAGAGGGGAGGGGAGGGAAGGGAAGGGAAGGGAAGGGAAGGGAAGGGAAGGGAAGGGAAGGGAAGGGAAGGGGAGGGGAGGGGAGGGGAGGGGAGGGGAGGGGAGGGGAGGGGAGGGGAGGGGAGGGGAGGGGAGGGGAGGCAAAGAAAGGGATGCTATTTCATGGAACTTGATTCTCCTTTGCAGAGTATAGTCTTTTTACAAAGAATGTCTAAGGCTGTTTTCAGATTTTGTATGTTCAAATTCTCTGGAACCTTTTCAAGAACAGATCGTCCTGTTTCCCAACACCACTATACTGGCAATTAATCTTGTTTCATATCTGTTTCTCTATTTCTGATTTACTTTGCATATATTTTTTCTGGGTATACAAGAAGTACCATGTCTGTGCTTATGGATCTTCCTCTTATGGAACAGGTGATGTACCATTTATGCAGTTTCTCTGATATCTGTCTTTTACTGAATCATCTTTGGTTCCTTTCCAATTTGCCAAGTTCTTCATTTTGCTATTTTTTAAAACTATCAGCTTCAAAGTGGTTCTAATTCCATGCAGTCACTTTAAGAGCTACAACTATAGCCTTGCCACATAAAATACTGTTGGAAAATAAATGGTATGGGTTTTCTTAGTTCAAAGCAAATAGACTATGGAATGAAGCTAAGGAAATTATGCCCTTGCCTATCTACATTTTATAAACTGTTCAGTTTACTGTTTGTAAGTGGTGAACATATAATATCTCTAGTCATATATTGCTAGCCTTCATTCATTTCTTTGTGCAGAAATAATGTGTGCCTATTTCAGCCTGCTATGTTTAAAAATAACTAATATTCACAAGAATAAGTGCAGTATAAAGGAAAAAGAACTAGATTTAAAATCAAATAGATTGCATTCAGTTCTGACTTCTACTGTTTACTAACTGTGGGGTTGTAAGAAAGTCACATCACTTATCTAAATCTCAGTTCCCTTACATGTAAAATGGAAATAATAACATTTGCATTCCCTATCATGAAGGCTTCTCGTTTTTTCCAGTTCAAAGAAGACCTGAGTTAAAATCTCATCCCTGCCAATTATAACCTATATAACCTTGGACAAGTCACTTCTCCCTATTAGGACCTCAGTTTGTTCACCTGAAAAATGAGGGAGTTGGGCTAGATGATCACTAAGATCTATTGAATCTTCCAATTGTGATCCTATGTGATCTTCTGTAGATGGGCACTTATTAAATATTTACTATGGACTAGACACTATTTTAACAGTAGAAAAACAAATATTAAAAAATGAAAATGGTCCCTGTCTGGGAGAAGTTTACATTCTCTTGTTGGGACAGAGGAAAGACATGGGAAAGGTACACTGGAGTCAGTTAAAACTAGTTAACAAAAAGCAATTGTTAAATTTTCAGTGTGAACACTTACAACTAGGAAATTGGCAAATGCTCCCATTCAAGACTCAGTTTATTATTTTATTGACTGTCTATATTTAAGAAAACAAGAGCAAATATCTTCATAGTACAGATTGTTAAACATTTATCAGCATACTTTTGGGGAATAACATGAACATAGTTAAATACATTTTTTAAAATATGTGCTAAAATGCTCCTTGAGTTAAGTTTTATAGAGAGATAGGGATTCTGAGAGATGACTATAAGTAGGGAAAGTAATCCAAGCCTGAAAAAGAGTCTTTTTAAGGATATGGAGATTGGTCATGACATGCAGAGTTTGGGCAACAAGAAGAAATTCAGTTTGGCCAAAACATAGAGTATGTAAGATGGAGATATGTGCAATAAACCAGGAAAATTAGGCTGGAGCCCTAATAGGAAAACTTCAAACATCAAACATGGAAGTTTATATTTTGTGTAAATATTGAGGTGCTGGGGGTTTTTGTTTGTTTTGTAGCATGGGAATGACATGGTTAAACATGGGCTTTAGGAAAATCACTTTGACAATTGCATGGAGGATGGATGAGAATGGGAAGAAACTTGAGGCAAAAAGACCAAATAAAAGATTATTTCATTAGTTTAGGCAAAAAGTAATGAGGGCTTGAACTATTGTGGTGGTTGTAGAAGTAGAGAGAAGGAGAGATAGGTGAAAGATGCTGTGGAGGCAGAATGTAAATGACATGGAAATCAGTTATATGGGGTGAGAGTAAAGGAGAGTTGGAGGTAACTCAGAGATTATAAACAAAGATTAGGGGGCAGCTAGGTGGTGCAGTGAATAGAGCACTGGCCCTAGAGTCAGGAGGATCTGAGTTCAAACCCTGCCTCAGACACTTGATACTTACTAGCTGTGTGACCCTAGGCAAGTCACTTAACCCTCATTTCCCTGAAAAAAAAAATTATTGGGATGACTAGATGGTGCAGTGGATAGAGCACCAGCCCTGGAGTCAGGTGGACCTGATTTCAAAGCTGGCTTCAGACACTTAACACTTACTAGCTCTGTGACCCTGGGCAAGTCATTTAACCCCCATTGCCTCACCAAAAAAAAAGATATATATATAAACAAGGATTAGTAGAAGAATTATTGTGCCCTTGATAAGTAATATGGAAGTTAGAAAGAGAGAGAGGTAGATTTCAGAGTCAAGATATTGCTATCTGTTTTGTATATTTTCAATTTTGAGACATCCAGATTGAGGTGTCTGGCAAACATTTGGTGATGAAAGACTAGAGTTAAGTAGAGAGATGATGGCAAAATGTGTAGATTTGGGAGTCATAGGAATATGTATGTTAAGTGATATGAGTTCATAAGGAAAGAGTGGATAATGAGAGAATAGGACCCAGACAAGTACACTGGGCAATGCCAAAAGTTTGAAGGTGGGATATGGGTGAGAAACCAACAAGGGAGATTGAGTAAGTATAATAAAACAAACTGAATAAGAAGTAGGAGGGAACAATGCCACAAAAACACAAGGAGGAGAGAATATCCAGGAGGAAAAGATTTTCACTGTTAAAGAGAAAAATGGAATGATGAAGATGGGCAAAGATGATGGGCATTATCAATTAAAAATGATTGGTATGGGGCAGCTAGGTGGCACAGTGGATAGAGCACCGGCCCTGGAGTCAGGAGTACCTGAGTTCAAATCCGACCTCAGACACTTAACACTTACTAGCTGTGTGACCCTGGGCAAGTCACTTAACCCCAATTGCCTCACTAAAAAAAAAAAAAAAGATTGGTAACATTAGAAAAAACAATTCCATTTAAGTAATTGGGTCAGAAGTCATATTACAAGAAGAGGACTAAGTGGTAGATAAGAAAAAGGAGTCAGGTATAAATTTTAAGGGATAGTATTATTGTGAGAAAAACTCTATAAATTGTAAAAAGCTATATATAAATTTCATAGCCTGCTATATTGTGGTCTGAGAGAAATTGCCTACAAAATCTTCTACACTATACAAGGAGAGAATAACACCTATGAATCCAAGATCCTGTGTGAAATGTCATTTCTTAATAATATAGCACAAAAGCCTCTGGACTCTCCCAACTCTACTCCAACTGTTGATTGGATCCTCGGAGTGCTCCTGGATACTAGTCACTCTCTTGTTTGTAGGATATAATAGTTTCACATAACAGGTTGATTCTCTCCTGGGGTCAGTCAAGATCATTTCTTCTCACCAGACCCAACTATTGCTGCTACTGAGACCAATTACCTAGTGGACTTTGATGGGTCTTCTGACTTTTCTCAGAAGTTCATAGCCTGGTCTGTTCCATCTCGAACACTCATCAGAAAAGAATGAAACACAACAAAAACAGAAGAAGGAGAGGCTCTATGTGTTTGCAGCTATATGGTAGCCAGGTGGGGAGAGAGAATCTGAGGCTCCTTCTCTACACAATGACTCACAGCAATTCTTTCCTCTAAGACATTCAGGAAAAAATTCATCTATTTGAGCCTATTGAATACAAACTTAGTCCTGGCTAAGCAATGGATAAAAAGTTGTTTTTTATTTCTTTTTAGTGAGGCAATTGGGGTTAAGTGACTTGCCCAGGATCACACAGCTATCAAGTGTCAAGTGTCTGAGGTCAAGTTTGAACTCAGGTCCTCTTGAATCCAGGGCCAGTGCTTTATCTACTGCGCCACCTAGCTGCCCCTCGATAAAAAGTCTATTTGTCACAATATAGAAAGGTGATAGAAAACAGATGATTCCTGAGCACATCCTGAATTGGGGGGAAAGAGCCCCTTCATCGAACATTTCCCAAAGCAGGCTCACCAAGCTTATAAGTGGATATTGTATATGTTCTAAGGGTTAGGCTCTCAATGACCATTCTTCTCCTTCATAGAGTATACTATCCATAGGAGACCTAAAAAACAATGTTCTCAAGTCACATTTGTCTCATCACTCATCACCTATACACACTATAGAGGCCCAAGTCTCTTCCTTCTATAGTTTAGAAGATCTAAAATTCAAATCCAGCCATAGACACTTATTAGTTATGTGACCCTGTTTGCCTCAGTTTCCTCATCTGTCAAATGAGGATAATACCCCCTAGAATTGTTGTGAAGATAAAATGAGATAATTTTTATAAAGTGATAAACACAGGATCTGGAACACAATAGGAACCTAACAAATGCTTGTTTCCTTCCTTCTTTCAGAGGATCTGTAAAGCAAAACTATTTTCATAATAAGACTAAGACATTTTGACTTCTAATATAATAAAATGTTCATAGATATAACCAACACAAACAAAAGATCTTTGTGGCATCCTCAATGACTTTTAAAAATGTAAAGGAGACCTGAGATCACAAGGTGAGAACCTTTGATCTAGCCCAATCGTTCAATCTGGTGATAATTAATTTCTTTGTCCTTTTCCCTCATCCTAGTAACAGGTTGGAATTCATATGGAAAGAACCATATTTTATAGAGACACCATTTTGAGAAGGTGGGGGAAGGTGGGATGGAAGAGTGCACCAGACTCAGTCTCAGGCTAGGTCTCCTCTCTCCCTTTGGCTGCAGGAAGACCTTTGGGTTTCAAAGGGTTAGAAGGATTTCTTGACTCCCTAATTTCACACTGATAGCCTAGCAGTGTCCCCAGGACAGTAACAGTTAATAACGGTATCCTCAATGGGGACCAAAGATAGATTACTTGAGATGAGGAAATATATTCAAGACTCTGCAAAGTGCAGAAAAGCTATCCTATGCCTAAGGAAAGTGAACATCTTGAGGACACCAGCAAATAGACATGTAGGAACTGTGAATTACCTTTTTGCCACATAAGCTCTCTAAGCTTAAATTTACTTTCCTCTGGACTCACTACATATTGGTAAGAGAACATGTCAGAGACTCTTAGGAGGATATTTATACCAGGTGTTCTCACTATACCATTTTAGTAAATATCCCTTTCTAAAAAACAGGTTGTCTAAATGACTGTATGATATCAACTGATAATCAATGAGAAAAGAAGCACACCAGTGAAGGCTGATGAGCTATAGCACTAAAAATGATAACTTCCACCTCCTCTCCTCACTATGAACTAAAGAGCCCTGAGGCTATGCATACATATATGTGTGTGTATACATATATATATGTGTGTGTGTGTGTGTGTGTACATATATATACATATACACATAGAGAGAAGGGGAGGGAGGAGAGGAAGAAGGAGAGACAGAGACAGAGGCAGAGACAGAGACAGAGACAGAGACAGACAGGCAGAGAGAGACAGCTTTGGTATCTGACCTGCCAGGGCTAATATGAGTTGGGAGAATAGCGCTGGCATCTGTACCTGATCCATGTATATAATCAAATACATATCATATATGTGTAAACAAAATACATTATATACATTGTTTCCATCATGAGTTTCTAAGGACGATAGGGTTTCAGAATTATCAATTTTACTCAAATAAATTATTCTTATGGAAACAGCGGGGTGAAAGGACAAACAGATTGACTGAGGGAATGTGGGAACAACTGAGATGTGTTCTCACCTGATTAATGTTTCGGAGCTAAATGGATGACTTTTTAAAAATCCTTATACACACAAGATATAGACTAGGATACAATAAATGTGATAGGTGACTTCAAAGCTCTTGCCCTTGGAATTTATGTTGTCAGACAAAATTAACATCATAGCTTAAAGACAAAAGTGAACTAAAGGAAAGCTTTAACAAAATACCTATGCATTTTGACTTGTACTGAGCAAGCAGAGTACATACCAAAATAACAGTACACTATGTTCCCTGGGGACTTCAGCTACTTCTAGACCCATGGACATAATATGGGACTCTGAGCACGTTTCTAAACAACTGTTAGAAACATCTGAGTATTAAAGGAAGTGTCTGTATTTCATCGCCCAAATGGAAGTCAATGTTCTACATTCATCTAAAAAACAATCTTGACTTATTTATCTATACTATATGTGTTAGAAGTATGTATTGAAAACACAAACAACTAAAAAGTAAAATATGGACTGTTTGTTTTGGGGTTTTTTTTCAGTGACTTCCTTCCTGGAAAGGAATGAATTTTTTTTTTTGTTTTTTTTTGTTTTTTTAACCATGTAAGGGCAGAGAAGTTTATTTTCCCTCGTGGAATGTAACCTGGAATTTCTTTTGATGTGAAAAGACACAAAGTTATTTTCAAGAAAGAGGAATAGGATGGGAAAATATTGAGACAGGAGAAACCTTATAAACCCCAAGAGGTAGGAATGCGAGTTAGCCTCATTTTGCTTTAAATTCAATCAAAACTTGAATGGGAATTCAAGTCACTGCAATTCTACTAAATAAAAAGGTTCTGAACCATTTCTGAAGCATATTGTGGTAAAAATAATATCTGGATTATGGATCAGAATGTCAACTCAATATCTAACTATGTGATGTTTGGTAAATCTCTCAACTTTGAGGGGGATAATTTCATCACCCATAAAATGAGAAAGTTTGACTAAAAGGGGACTCAAACTTTTTGGATGTCATAGACAGTCTGGTGACATACACAGACCCCTTCTCATAATAATGTTTCCAAGTGCATAAAATAAAATACATAGAATTACAAAGAAAATCAATTATATAGAAATACAATAATCATTAAAAAACGAATTTGACAGTTCCAAGTATAGAACTCCTGGACTAACTGATCTCTGAGGCCCCTTCTAGCTCAAAATGCTATAGTTCTGTGATGCTATGACTAAATTAATAACTTCTAAAGTACCATCTAGTCACAATATTCCTTGATTGTCTGGAACCCAAATATTTGTCATGTATTTTAAATTTCATTATTGCAATAACTCTGGAAGGTAAATGGATCCTTATGTACAGATGGGGGAAAGTGAGGAGTAAAGCAGTTAACTGTCATGTCCAGTAACACAGAAAATACAATAGAAAAACTAAGATAATGACAGAAAAGAGACCACAAAACATTAACTTAGAAGGGACCTTAGAAGTCATATGATTTAACCTCACTGACTAATTGTGTGGACTAACATAAAGAAAATAAAGCAAAACCAGGAGAACAATATGGACAGTAGCTCTAATGATAAAATACTCCAATTAGTCTGTGATCTCATCAATGTAGGCAGCTAGGGTAATATAGTAGATAGAGCACTGGACCTTGAGTCAGGAAGATCTAAACTCAAATCTGACCTCAGATACCTACTAGCTGTGTGACTCTGAGCAAGTCACTTAACCTCTGTCTGTCTCACCTATAAAAAGGGAATAATAATAGCACTGACACTCCAGGGATATTAAGAAGATAAAATAAGATAATATCTGGAACCTGCTGGAAAGGCCACCCATAATAGGTTCCTCCACTTTCTTTACTCTCACTGTCTTCTTAACCCATTATAATCTGGTTTCTGACCTTATCATTCTACTGAAACTGTTCTCTCCCAAGTTACCAATGATCTCTTGGTTGCCAATACAAAGCCTTTTTCTCAATCCTCATTATCCTTGACCCCTCTGCAGACTCTAACACTGCTTCTCTAATATTATCTTCTATGTTTTTGCTCCTACCTATCTGACTGACAATGGTGAAGGATAACTGCTCCATTGACTTCCTTGTGATGGATGACAAGAAAGCTAAAAGAAAGTATCCAGTATCCAGCATCCAGGAGATTTCTCTGTCTCCTTTTCTGAATTCTCCTCCAGATCATGCAATCTAACTGTAGGGGCTTCTCAGGGTTCTACTCTGGACCCTCATCTCTTCTCCCTCTGTACTACTTCACTTGGTAATCTTACGAGCTTCAGTTGATTTAATTACTATCTTTATGTTGATGATTCTCAAATATACCTTTTCTGACCCAATTTCTCTGCTGACCTCCAATCTTGCACCTCCAACTGCCCTTCAGGCATCTTGAACTGTATATCCAGTAGACATCTTCAACTCAATATGTCCAAAACAGAACTGATTGTCTTTCCCCCTAAGACCTCCCTCCCCACCACCATCCTTTCCTATTTCTGTAGAGGGCAATAGCATTTTCCCAGTCCCTCAGGCTTACAACCTAGAAGTTGTCCTGGATTCTTCACTGTCTCTTAGCCCTTATATCCAAGCTGTTGCCAAGGCTTGCAGATTTCACCTTTGTAACATGTCTCAAATAAGCCCCCTTCTCTCCTCTGACACTATTTCCACTCCAGTGAAGGCCGACATCACCTCACACCTTGATTATTACAAAAGCATGAACCCAGTGGGTCTGCCTATCTCGAGTCTCTTCTTGATCCATTCAGCCACTAAAGTGTTTTTCTTAAAATGCAAATCTGATCTTGTCACACACACACACACACACACACACACACACACACACACACACACACACCACTCTATAAACTCCAGTGGGCTCTTACTGTGTCCAGGAACAAATATGAAATGTTCTGTTTGGCATTCAAAGTCTTTTATAACCTAGTCCCTCCTACCTTTCCAGTCATCTCCCACCCTACCTCCCAACATGTGCTCTTCGATGCAGCAACACAGACCTCATAACTGTTCCATAAACAAGAAACTTCATCTCTCAGCTAAGGCATCTTCTCTGGCTGTTTCCTACATCTGGAATGTTCTCCCTCCTTCACTCTGGCTACTGACCTGCCTGGCTTCCTTTAAGTCCAACTAAAATCCTACTTGTTACAGGAAGCTTTCCCTAACCCCTCTAAATCCAAGTGCTTTCCCTCTTTTAATTTTAATATTTCCCATTATATATATATATATATACTAATGAGGAGACAATATGCAAAATAAGCTATCTATATAGAGAGAGATAAAGATATATAGATACATAAATATGTTATCTCCCCCATTAGTTTGTAAGCTCCTTGAAAGTAAGGATTGTCTTTTGCCTCTTTGTATCCCCAGCACTTAGTACAGTGCCTGAAACACAGTAGATGCTTAATAAATGTTTATTGAATTGAATTGAAAAAGTATTATTTTTCTTCTTCATCTTCTTCTTCTTCCCTCCCTGATGAAGGCTACAACTCACTCATGCCTGCCCATTCAGTGTGACCTTTGTCCATCTCCTCCCACAAGGAATATACCCTAATGCTGCATACTGGATGCTTTCTTTTAGCTTTCTTGTCATCACAAGGATGCCAGTGGTTCATACGACTCCCTGAAGTTATCCTTCACCATTGCCAGGTAACAAGATCATCTTCTTTTTCAAACATACATTTCCTTGATGGCATCCTTATACCACTTCTTCCATTGTTTGTTTGGGTGTTTCTCAACCATAATCACTTGGAAACTGTAATGAACCATCACCTATATCCATATAATATTGCCTGAAGAATATTGGTTTTAAAAGGGGAGAGGGACTGTATTTCAGGAAGAAACTTAGGATTTATTTTTTTTTAAACCCTGCAATTTCCCAGAAGCAATCCAGCCTTTGTTCTTCTCCTCCTGTTCAGTTCTGGTCTTAGTTCATCATCCATCTATAGTGTCTACTGAAGACATACATACTAATTAATATGCTCATTACAGGTTTTTCATCCAATTATATATAATGGTCCCAAAAATAGGTACTTTACAACTGCTTAATTTTTTCTCTATGAATGGTTAGGAAACGCTATTTAGAGAGAGGATAGTTCTCTTTTAAGATATTCTCCAAGGTGTAACGCAATCAGAACAATGTTATTTGCAAACAGGAGCATCTGGAGGACTTCACAATCTGTTAAAAATCCCTCTGTGGCTGAGTCTGGGCAGGATCTTATCCATGACAGCAGAGACTATGTGACCACTATAGCGTACATGAAAATAGCTCTAAAAGGCAACACAACTCAATGCAAAGGTCAATACCAGTTCCAGGAAACAAAAGGTGAAATGTGGTTCCTTTTTTTTTTTTTTTTTCCAGTACAGGGGGGTATGAGACAACAGGTGCAAAATATTGAATGTGTTTATAGGCAGAGGGGCTGTTTTGATTGGTTTTGTTTAAGTGTTTATCTTTGTTTAAAAGTAAGAATCTAGGGCCAGCTAGGTGGCACAGTGGAAAGAGCAGCAGCCCTGGAGTCAGGAGGACCTGAGTTCAAATCTGACCTCAGACACTTGACACTTACTAGCTGTGTGACCATGGGCAAATCACTTAACCCCAACTGCCTCACCCAAAAAAAAAAAAAAAGTAAGGATATAGGGAGAGAGGATATAATAGGAAATGACTGGCTTAAATAACAAAATTCATTGCTAAAGTTTTAAATAATGATAATAACAACCTAACCCTATTTTACAGAAGAGGCACTATGGCATAGCAATCAACAATCATTTAAGCACCTCCCACATGCCAGTCACTTAATTAGGTTCCAGGAATACAGATTAAAAAAAAATGAAACAATCTCCACTCTCTTACATTCTATTGAAAGAGACAGTATGTACGTATATAATTAGGCATAGAATCAATATAAGTTGAATACAAGGTGGTAAATCCTAAGATGTTAGGGAGGAAGGGAAGTTGGAGAAATCAATTCTGTATTTACAGAACGAACAAGAAACTTTGGACACTTGAAGGTCAATTTTGTTGGGTGAGTCTTCAAGTGAAAAAAGTTTCCTCTAGAAGGTGGTGCCTGAGCTGAGTCTTGAAAAAAGTGAGGGATGCTGGGAGGCACAGGTGAAGAAGTAGCTCATTCCAGCCATGGGAACAACCAAAGCAAAGACAGAAAGATAGGAGATGACATGCCAGTGTTATCTGAGGGACAGAAAAGTCCTTGTAATGTACAATAACATATTGGACAAGGGTACTAGACTCAGAATCAGGAGGACCTGGGATTGAATTCCATCTCAGATGGTTATCAGCTGCATTGTGTGTTGTGTTGTTCATCCTTCATTCTTGAAGAGAACCAATGACATCTCGAGGGTGATGTCTTGATTTGAGCATGAATTGGATTGAAGTGAGGCAGAGCTGCACCGAGTCAGCCCCACTGTCACCTCCAGAGTCATGTGGAAGGACAAAAGTCACATGGCTGGCCATGGTCTGGGGTGCATGTCAGAGTGAATGTTATTTGGATCATTTTTACAGAGCTGGGAGCGGGGAACAGAAAGATTTAATTGAGAGGAATAAGAATTAGGTACCTGAAGAAGAAAAGCAGCAGACATACAGGAAAGGGGTCCAGAATGGGGAAACTAAGGCCAGACTTCACCTCCTTTACAAATATGTCCAGTTTATTAGCTGGGTGGTCACAGACAAATCGCATCATCAATCAGTGATTCAAGCAAGTCTCCCAAACTAATCTAGCAAGCACCCACCCTGCTTTCAGGAGAATCTGAGTTCAAATCTAGCCTCAGACACTTGACACTTACTAGCTATGTGACCTTGAGCAAGTCACTTAACCCTCATTGCCCCACCAAAAAAAAAAAAAAACTAATCCAGAAAATTAAAGAAAGGTTGCAATTGGCCTGAAAAATCACAGGTGCATGATTTATCTTTGTATCTATTTACAGATAGAGAAAATGAAGCCTAAGAATACTATGTGACTTGTCCATTGGTATATGGCTAATAAGTGGCAGAGCCAAGAGTTAAAATCAGGTCTCCTGAGTCATACTCTTTCTCCTACAACATACTACTTCAAAAACTTACTTCCATATAAGCTGCTACAGTCCTCACTGTATGGCTGTTTCATGTACCAAAACCCCTGACAGCCATGAAGTTTAAGCACAGGTAGGAAATGATTCAATACTTTGATTATTTAAGCTTATTTTATGCAAGGGACACACTCCATAGTCTGCAGGGTCTGAGATCCTGGAGGTAAGGCCTGGGAATTGTGAGGCTGCCAGTGGAAGAGGGACCCAAGCAGCTACTTGTGGTGTTTGTGTTTCAAGTCAGACAGTATTCTGGGATAACTCAGGTGACTAAATCCTCCTATGAAGTTCAGGTTTTATTTATTCCAAAGGACTGTGACTAAGGGGGAACAACGTATGAAGGGAGAAAGACAGGGGGAAGAAAAGTCCCTCCTGTGCTTTTGCAAATAAATGAGCCATGCCCACCTAAGGGTGTCACTGCCAGACAGGCCAGATTCACTTAATGACTTTCCCATTAGCCAGTGAACTGAAAGGACAGCAGGAACATCTGCTGGAAAACTACCAAGAGAAGGAGATTTATCATATTCTTGTTTTGAAAATTATCTGGCAAAGCTCCTGGAGTTGTCATTAGTTATCTAGGGCGGGCATAGCTTTCTTTCAAGCTTCTTTTTATTTCTGTTTGTTGTTGGATGAAAAAAGCTGGTGGGGTTGGAGATAAACCACCAAGAAGCAGCAACAAGGAGGGGCAAATCTGTACAATCCATCTTTAAAATTCCTTTCTCTTATGTGAGGAGGTGTTTCTCTCAATAATTACCCAAAAAATTCTGTTCTTTAGTGGGAAAAAGAGGGTGTGGTTGGAAAGAAGCCATAGAGAAAGAAAAACAAGGCAGGACATCTATAAAATTCCTTACTCTTATGTAAGGAAGTTTCTCTCTTTAATAGCTAGAAAAAAAAATCCAGTGCATTAGTGAGTTGAAATATGCATGGGTTTTTGTTTGTTTGTTTGTTTGTTTGTTTGTTTGTTTTGTGGGGCAATGAGGATTAAGTGACTTGCCCAGGGTCACACGGCTAGTAAGTATCAAGTGTCTGAGGCTGGATTTCAACTCAGGTTCTCCTGAATCCAAGGCCTGTGCTTTATCCACTGCATCACCTAGCTGCCCCACCTATGCATGGTTTTTAATAAAAGATTCTGCCTGAAGATTTCTGCAGAAAAACCTGAAACATGGTACAGTGAGGAGTGCTGGATCTGGCATCAGAAGCTACTCATCCAAACCCAGGATCTGAGGCTTTCTCTGTGTGACCCTGAGCAAGTCATTTAACCTCCTGTTTCCCTATCTGTACAATGAATGGATGGATTAAATGGCCTCTAATGTCCCTTCCAACTCTTAACACCATAAACCTACCTACCAATGTTGTTGTTCAGTTATCCCAGTTGTGTCTGACTCTTTACAGCCCTATTTGGGGTTTTCTTTCTTTGGGGGGCAGGGCAATGAGGTTTAAGTGACTTGCCCAGGGTCACACAGCTAGTGTGTCCGAGACTGGATTTGAACTCAGGTCCTCCTGAATCCAAGGCCAGTGCTTTATCCACTGTGCCACCTAGCTGTCTCCTGAGGTTTTCTTGGCAAAGATACTGGAGAAGTTTGCCATTTCCTTCTCTACCCCATTTTAGAGATGAGGAAACTGAAGAAAATGAGGTTAAGTGACTTGCCCAGGGTCACACAGCTAGTAAGTATCTGAGGCTAGATTTGAACTCAAAAAGATAATTCTTCCTGACTCTAGACCTGGTCCTCTATCCACTGCACCACCAAGCTACCCCTACCTACCAATACAGGTCAGTAGATACAAAAGCTCTAGTACTATGGTATTTTAATATACATGTTGGTACTCCCTCAAGCACCTTAATTTCCCAGTTCCTCAATTTGTTTTTCTCTTCTCACCAGCTCATCCACTCCACCTTGGCCACACACAGAGATAGTCATACTCAACACCCATGAGTGTTCTACTTCTATATCCATGAATACTGAAATTCCTTTATGCATTCATAATCTTTTAGCATTCTATCTTTCCCTCTGCCAATACATACACAGATAAATAAATACAAAATTCTCTTAGTGAGTATTCAGTCTGATAAAGAGAGAAGGAAATGTCCACAAATAACTATGATCCAAGAAAAAATGTACTAAGTACAATGGAGAGAGCCAGATAAAGTAGTGAGAAATTTGAGGACTGAGATCTCAATTTCAATTGGGAGATAGAAGCAGCAGCAGCAGTAGAAGTAGTAATAACATTTATAGATCATTTATTATGTGCTAGGCACTGTTCTTTACAATTATCACCTCATTTGATCCTCATGATCACCCTGGGAGGGCGGTGCTATTATTATATTCATTTTACAGATGACAAAACTGAGGAAAACAGGTTAAGTGACATTCCCAGAGTCACACAGATAGTAAGTATCAAAGGCCATATTTTAACTCTCAGCTCTTCCTGACTAGGCCTCCTTCATGGAGGACAAGAAATGTGAATTTTATTTCACTTCAACAGACAGAGACTTTTGCAAAATAGAAGGGGGAAAGGAGAGTCCAATTTCAACCATGGGTGCCACATCCAGCAAAGGCATGGAGCTGGGAGAAGATAGAACAAAAAAAAAAAAAAAAACAGAAGATGGACAGTAGCCCATTTAGGCCAAAATGTAGAACTTGCAGATTGAATCTGAGACTGAAAAGTTCGGTTAGAGCTAAATTTTGGAGGACCTTGAATGCTGGGAAGCAGAATGTATTATTTCTTCAGCAGGCATAAAAGAAGAAGCCTTCTGGTTTAAGAGTAAGCTGAATCAATTTTTCCATGAAGGCCTTTCATTTAACTCAGTTGGTTCACCTAAGATGAGGCAAGCACTTTACAAACTCAATCTTCAAAGAAACCCTTCAAAGACTGATCTTATTCTAAATGGAGAGACAAGAAATATGGGAAAGGGGGTTGCGTTTGTGATTTTTATGTCTTTGTGGAAAGTCAAGAAGCGATGCAGGCTTATGAATTCATCACTAGGTGCAATGCTGCTAGCAGGATCATAGAATGTGAGATAAATGGAACCGCTGAGATGAATTCATCAAAGCTCTTCACTTTGCAAATGAGCAAATTGAGGTTTAGAGAAGGGATGTGATTTCCCCAAGGTCACATAGCCAGGAGTAGTGACAGAGGTAAAACTATAACCTCTTTAACTTCTAGTCAAGTCTTGCTCCTACATCATAACCATTAACAGGATCCTCTTAAACCCAGAGTAACTAAAGAACCATGCCTGGCTGGCCTGAAGATCCAGACTTATGAGTGACACAGTCATTGCAGATCAAGAGGGAAAAGTGATAATATCTGTTTGGCAGTCCCATAGGATAGTATAATCGGCAATGGCATGTCATTTTATACTTTACAGATTTCTTAATGGATACTTATGAGTTATCAGTTGTTTTGGTTTGTGTTTACATGTATATGTGTGTTGGAAATAGTGGTTTTCCTATATATGATATTTACTTAATGCATTTAGTGCTTTTCTAGAAGGGACCTTGCTAATCCTTTTTAGAGGAGACACTAGGCAAGAGCAAAAATGAAGCTTCATTTAAAATATTTTCCCTGTAACTACAGACAGCCAGGTAGCACAGTAGAGTCAGGAAGCCCTGATTTCAAATCCAGAACCAGACACCTACTAGCTGTGTGACGCTGAGAAGTCACTTAACCTCTCTCTTCACAGTTTCCTCATCTAAAATGAGAATAGTACCAACCTCCCAGGGTTATTGTGAGGACCAAATGAGATGATATTTGTAAAATGCTTTGCAAATCTTAAAGCATTAAATAATTGCTAGTTATTATGAGCTGTTATTCACTCTGGGGTGGAATCAAAGGCAGTAAGGAAAGTGTGACTCTACTTTTTTAGGAGTCAGTCTCTCCCAAGACTTAGTCTAGGCCATTTGAGCCTACAACCAGGGCTCCTTATGGAAAGGAGATTGAGATGTGGATAACATTGACTTTTTTTTTTGTTTTTTGTGTTTTGTTTTGTTTGTTTTTTAGTGAGGCAATTGGGGTTAAGTGACTTGCCCAGGGTCACACAGCTAGTAAGTGTTAAGTGTCAGAGGCCGGATTTGAACTCAGGCATTCCTGACTCCAGGGCCGGTGCTTTATCCACTGCGCCACCTAGCTGCCCCAACATTGACGTTTTAATGGATCTGAAGGTTTATTCTAATTCATTCCCAAATGCTTAATTTTGTTATGCCCAAGTCTCATCTAACTTTTCTGTTTCTTTGGAGCTAGCTTTTTTGATCTATTAATGAATAAGTTTGTGCCAGCATTTGGAATACCTCATATTTTTACAAGAATCTAAAGGAGAAAAATAGGGGGGTTTATATTACAGGACCCTCTTAGCAAAAATATGGTCGGGACTTCTATATCTGCTGCCCTATGATTTTGCAAAGATCTATGAGAGAGATGCATGGACTGCCCTATGGGCCTGACAGGCCAGGAAAAGTTGCCCTCAGTAAGCTATAAAAGCTAATTTTAAAAATCCACTTCCTTTTCTTGGGTGTCCTGTCTAGTCTGAAACACAACACTTATCTTTAGACTTCTAGCAATAAGGAGAGCTGATATAAATCTTTCTCGAGGCAAGAAATCTCCTACCTTTCCCAACAATAATGGAAGGGATAATCTATGCTCATCTAAGAGCCCCTAAAACTGGACCTCAGGTAACTTAGCTGCCTTTTTAGTTTCATGTTTCCTTCCCTGAATCACAAAATGATCCTAAGAAATGGTCTTTTCCAGCACTGTTGGTAAGTAATATCATGTGTTCAAGAAGTTAGTAGATCCTGAGGGGGAGCTGGTTGCCCAATGGGATCTACTTCCAGCAGCTACACCAATTCTCAGAGGAAATGATACTTCTAGAAGAAACCGCAAGGAGAATGTTTGAAGCTGAAAGGAAAAGGAACAATCAATGCCCCCGTTTGCTAGGAGGTCCAGACTTACCATTAGATGTGAGGAGGACCTCAAAGAGCATCCAGTACAACCTTGTATCCAATCTGTCATCCCTCATACTAAAAAAAAAAAAAAAAGGGGGGGAATAGTATAGCATGGCATATTGACCCATTGACCATGCCTGAGGCAGTGCAGTACAACAGCAAGAGAAGCCTATCCGGAGGCAAAGGTCTCAAAGGAACCTGGATTTGATTTCTTGCTCTGATGCTTATGAACTGTGTGACATGGGGCAAGTCTCTTAAACTCTCTAAGCTTAATCTATAAAATGAAAGGTCTGGACCTGACAGCATTGAAGGTCCCTCCTAGCTCTAAATCTAAGACCCGCTTGCGGTATATGCAATATTACACACTTAGAGTCGCCCAGCTCTCCAGTGAGTGGAGGGAGGTGCATTTTCCCATATCACTAATGCAAAGATTGGTCATTACAATTACACAGGCATCGGTTCCATTTTATTGTTGTGCCTGCACATATTGTTTTCTTGGTTCCGGTCACACCTTTCTTATCCAATCTCCTTGGCAAATGCCACAACCTTTTCTGCCATCATCATCACCACCACCACCACCAGTTAAATACATATTATATAATACGTCATATGCAATGCTATATACTATATATACAAAGTATATATTATATGTAATATATTATATCTAACACATACAGGCTATATATTGCATTCACATTGTATATTATATCAAAATTATATCTTACATAATACATTACATGCATATTATATACACATGATTATAGCTGTGTTTCATACATGTTATATATTATACCATGTTGTGTATACATATTATATTACACACATGTATTATTTTATTGCCTATGAGAGGTACACGCATGTTCTATATAACATTATGAAATCTACAATGTTCCAATATTTCATAATAACATAAATGGTGTTTTAATGCAATACCTCATCTGATACCCACAACAACCATATGAAGAGGTATTATTATTATCCCCATTTTAGAGATGAGGGAACTAAGGCAGACAGAGGCAGTAAATGCCTTACCCAAGATCCCACAGCAAGGAAGGGACTAAGGCTGGACTCACTCTTACCTACTGCACCATCCAGCTGCCACTGTCTAGATACAATCACAGTCACTGTTTCCTACCTGAATCACATGGTGGTAGAAGGACGAAGTTAGATTTTTTTTTTTGGGGGGGGGGTGCTGTTCCTTCATAATGATCCCAGGGGAGTGCAATCTATCCCAGCTGTTCATCATTACTCAGATAAGCCTGAGAAGCTTCCCAATTAACCTTAATGGGTAATAAAGTCAATCGGT
Source organism: Dromiciops gliroides (assembly GCF_019393635.1). NCBI lineage: Eukaryota > Metazoa > Chordata > Mammalia > Microbiotheria > Microbiotheriidae > Dromiciops > Dromiciops gliroides. Next base: position 343,341,416 of record NC_057864.1, on the reverse strand, counting down.
GCATGAAAATGGAAATTTCTCATTTACAGAAATTATATTTGCCTTGAACTCTCCATAATTGCTGTCTGCAAAGGTAAAGCCCAGGAAGTAAACATGGAAGAAGTCCCTCCTCCCCTCAAATTTAAGCTTTCTAATGAGGAGAAAGGGCTAGAAGCAGCTATACCATGATAAGCATCTACCACCAGGCAACTTCTAGGAAACTGCCGGAAAAAAAATAGCCTGTTTGAATCTACCTGCAGCAGAAGACCTGGGGGAAGATGGAATGGGATGGCAATTTGTCATGCACTGGAATGATACAGATAAGAAATTAATTTGGCAGATTCATTTCCCCTTTATTCAGTGTGGAGGAGGGGAAATCTTTATTTGGTATTTCTCCATTTGATTTTCCTTGGTCTTTCTGCTACAGAATGAATTGCCTCCCATTTATCAGTTGGCCTGCATGAAATTACTAGATGGCATTATCATTGCTGCCAGATAAAGTACTTGGGCTGGCTGACCAAGTGAATTTGAAGAAAATAATGATTTACATTTGTAACAGGACCCAGAGGGCAAAGACTTCTCTTCCCTCCTGTGGTATCATTGCCATCCAAGGACTCAGCCTGCAAGTGTACATGTGAGTTGAGGGAAGCAGATCCTAAGAGTTGTTAGACATTACAGGAGACTTCCACACAGTTCACAGAACTCCCATACCTCACCTCATTTATTTTTTTCAAATTTTTTCATTGTGAATTTAAACATGAACTGTTCAATATGCAAAGAATACAGATGTGGATTGTACTAAATGTCACAATAATCTTAGTGTAATTTTAAACTTTGAAAAACTTTGAAAAATAACACAAAAATATTACATATGATACAACAATAACCTATATCTAACTGCTTATAGCCTCAAGGAAGGGGTAGGGGAGGGAGAGAAGGAGGGATAAAAATTATAACTGAAAACTATAAATAAAAATGTTTATTGCTTTAAAAAATATATGATACAGGGACAGGTAGGTGGCACAGTGGATAAAGCACCAGCCCTGGATTCAGGAGGACCTGAGTTCAAATCCAGCCTCAGACACTTGACACTTACTAGCTGTGTGACCCTATACAAGTCACTTAACCATCACTGCCCTGCCCCCCCAAAAGATATAATAAGATACATAATATTCAATAATAATATATTTAGGTTTTAAGTTCATATTTTTATAAAGAATAGCTAGCATTAACATAGCACTTGATGGTTTGCAAAGTTCTTTACACAAGTTATCTCATTTGTTCCTCACAATAGCACTGGAAGTTGGTGCTATTATTGTCCCTATTTTATAGATGAGAAAACTGAGACCTAGAGAGGTTTAGTGATTTGCAGAGGGTCACATGGCTAGTAAATGTCAATGGCAGTATGCACATTCAGGTCCTGATTGCAAGTTCTCTGGAGCCACTTCTGACTTTCTGCTCTCTTCTTTACTTTTAAAACATTTCTTTCAATGGCACTCATTTCTATTATTTATTTGTAACATTATCACCAGCTCTCCCCACTCCAACTCATTTCTTCTTATTCTTTTTTTTTTTTTTGCAGGGCAATGAGGGTTAAGTGACTTGCCCAGGGTGACACAGTTAGCAAGTATCAAGTGTCTGAGGCCAGATTTGAACTCAGGACCTCCTGAATTCAGGGCTGGTGGTTTAAACACTGTACCACCTAGCTGCCCCTTCTCATTTCTTCTTATTATCCCACTTTATACATAATTATTTTATGTCACAGAGAGATTACACAGTTGTGTAGATTGTGATTTAGTCCAAGTCAATCAACGTTTATTGTAACCCACAGTGTGGAAGACATTATGCTAGATACCAAACATACAAAGACAAGAAAAGACTGAGTCCCAGCCTGCAAATCTACTAGAAGGAAAATGTCACAAATAACTATAATACAAGTGACAAGATGATTAATATACTTATGAGAATTCAATCATAGTGGTCTAGAAGACTCACAGTCTTCAAGGAGGCCATGGTTTCTGACCTGGACCTCGAAGATGGGAAAAAAAGATAATAATAAACAGAGATGAAGGAAACTATTCTAGTTATGGGCAGCTGGTGGTGCAGGGAATGAAGTCTTGGGCCTGGAGTCAGAAAGACTTATCTCCCTGAGTTCAAATATGGCCTCTCACACTTAACCAGCTGTGTGACCATGGGCAATGGTTTCCTTCCCTTTCTTAAGTCTAAAGACAATCAACAAATAAATCAATCAAACCCTCATTTGTAATGGTTGCCAATTTCCATGGCTTAAATGCTCAAACTGAAAATTTAACAACTGACTCTTGAGAGCCAGTAAAAGCCAACTCCAGCACACCTTTGAGTGGAGCCAGGAAGCTAAGGAAAGCTTCATTTAATTTCTGCTGTTCCTAATAAGAGTCCCTTTTACTGATTCTGGTGCTATGTTAGAATTATGTAAATTCTTCCATCACTTACAGGCAGATCCATGTGCTTCTACCCCTTCCAGCCCAGCAGCAGCAGTTACCAGTATTTGACTTTCAGACACTAATGAAACAGTGCTTCTCAGACACTGAGAATCTGTCATGCCAATGAAGAGAAGCAACAACATATTCCAGGCATCAAGATTTCAACATTTGTCTACCATGCAATTTATTATACTATTTCTGCTCCCGTGCTCATAATGTTCTGTTTATGAGCTGGAGTAGGGAACAAGTATACACCAGTTTATAATCTCCCAACCCTGGATTTCAGGAGGAGGTAGTTTGGGGGAAGAGATGTTAAGAGAGTTCTCTTCCTAAATGAATGCTTCAATTTGGAACTATGCTCAAAGGGCTATAGAACTGTGCATACCCTTTGATCCAATAATACCACTGCTGGGTTTTAATCCCAGAGACATCCCTAAAAACAGAAAAAGATCTATTTGTACAAAAATATTTATAGTAGCCCTTTTTGTGGTGGCTAAGAATTGGAAATCAAATGAATGCCCATCAATTGGGAATTGGTTAAACAAACTGTGGTACACGGTGGTGCTGAAATATTATTGTGCTATAAGAAATGACAAGCAGGATGACTTCAGAAAGGCCTGAAAGACATGTATGAAATAATGTATAGTGAAGTGAGCAGAACTAAGAGAACATTGTGCACAGAGACAGCAATATTGTTAGATGAAGAACTGTGAATGACTTGACTATTCTCAACAATACAATGATCCAAGACAATCCCAAAGGACTATTGATGAAACATACTATCCACCTCCAAAGAAAGAACTGATACTGATGGAACAGACTGAAGTATACTATTTTTCACTCTCTTTCATTTTTTTTCTTTTAATCAAGTTTTCTTGTACAAAATGACAAATATGGTAATGTTTTACATAATCATACATGTATAACCCATATCTGATTGTTTGCTTCCTCAGGGAGGGGTAAGGGGAGAGAAAAAAGGAGGGATAAAAATTGGAACTCAAAACTATAAATAAAAATTTTTATTACTAATTAACACTTCATTGTTACCTTGCAGTAACGACATTAAGTAAAGATCTTTTTGCATTTCTATGGTGCTATGTGATGAAATTCTTAGTGAGAATGAAGAAGAGGATGAAACCAAAGTTGTGAATCTGGGTACTGCCCTCAAAAATAATAAGGAATTTCAAGAGGAAAATGAGTGTAGGGGAAGGAAGAGTTCTTGGTGTTCAGTGGTTTCTGTCATTTCTGACTCTTCATGAACATACTTGGGGTTTTCTTGACAAAGATACCAGAATGGGTTGTTGCCATTTCCTTCTCCAGTTCATTTCATAGATGAGGAAACTGAGGCAAACAGGGTTAAATGATTTGTTCAGGGTCACACAGCTAGTAAGTGTCTGAAGCCAGAAGGTGTTGTCTTCCTACCCAGCTGCCACAAAGAAGGTGGAGAGATGAGTCCTGTTTTGAATATGTTGCGTTTGTGTCACCTATGGGCCACAGATGGCATTGTCCAATAAGCAATTGCTGGTGTGGGATTGAAGCTCATTAGAGAGAAAACAGAAAAGATAGGTAAACATGGTAGACATAATAGAGATGGATGGATAAATAGATCCGGGAGTCAGGAGCATAGAGATTATAATTTGAATCCATGAGAATTGAAAGCAACAAATGAAAAAGTATGAAAAAGAAATATTTAAAAGGCCCAAGACATGAGTCTGTGATATGACTATAAATAAAAATGGTAAAGGCAGTAAGCAGATTCTTAACCTGAGTCCATAAAGTGCTTTCAGAAGTTTTATGAACTTAGGTGGGGAAAAATACATCTTTAATTCAACATAATTATTTTTCCTTTGTATTGTTTTTTTTTTAATCTTATGCATCTAAATACCTTATTCTGAGAAGAGATCTGGAGGTTTTACTAGATCATGAAAGGGATTTATGACACAAAACACTTGCTGTTGTCATTGTTGTTCAGCCGTTTCAGTAGTGTCAAACTTTTCATGACCTTGTTTGGGATTTTCTTGGCAAAGATACTGGAGTGGCTAAAGCACAGGAGAAAGATAAGCCAGGAGTTAAGAGAGTAGCAGACTCAAGGGAAAGTTTTCTGTTTATTTGTTTGCTTGTCTTTTAAGGATTAGGGATGCGCGATGTTCTTGTTCAGCACACACAACACTTCAAATTTATAGACAAAAAGAACGTAGTCAATAGAAAGGGAGAGATAGAATAATGGACGGAGCAAGGGTTCAGGAGGCAAGAGGTTATGACGGAATAAGGACGTAGGAGGAGAGTTAACTCCATCAGGAGGAAGACCACATTATCATCTGAGAAGAGAGGAAAGAATGATCATAGGATAAGACCTAACAAGAGAGCAAATCTGGATTCAAATCCCAAATCAGTTATTTGTTACTTAGGTGACTTTAAGGCAAGTCTGTTCTCTTCTCAGTCTTTTTCTCATCTGTACAATGAGGTTTAACTAGATGATTTCTAAGGTCCCTTCTATGATTTTAGAAACTTTGCTTGATGGAAGAAGGAGATTAAGGGAGAACACACTTAATGTTGCAGTACAATAGACTCCTTTGCTGGTTATGTTGTCATATGGATTGTTATGGGAGAGCTGGGAAATGGAGGAGAAACGAGAAGGTTTGAAACTGTCCATTAAGGGAGTGGTCAGGGACAGTAAAGGACAACTAAAAGGACTCCAGTCTTGCCATGCAGCAATGAGGACACAGCTGAGTTTGGATACCATAAATCTCTAGGAAACCTACTCTGCAGTTTCCTGACTTCCTCCAGCAGCCCTCCACTGATAAGGAAGAAAAGACAGATGGTGAAAGTTATCCAGGTTGGGTGATTAGTAGTACAAGAATAGTAAAAGTTCAAGGAACAAATCAGTGATAGAAGTAGGGGCATGGCCCAGGTCAAGGACCTCCCAGCATGAAGTTTTTTTTTCAATTAGGCTAAGTTGTCAAAGGGCCACAGCACAAGATAAACACTGCTAAGAGGATTCAGAAGCTCTCCTGCACTGACATTCCAGTCCATGTGAGCTACTCCTGCCATGAGGTTAAGTATGCTTTCTCCAGGGTTTGGGTGGGAGTACAGGGTGAAAGGAAAAGTTATATTTACTTCTGAACACTTCAGGAAGTCAGCAGTGATTAATGATAAAACTCAGAGAAACACAAGGGGGCAAAAACGACACAGACAATTTGCACCTCCTGAAGAGTAAGTATCAATCAATCAATAAAACATATTAAATATATATATATATATATATATATATATATATATATATATATATATATATATATATATATATATATATATATATATATAGTTCTGGACACTGTGAGTGATCCAGAGAGGTAGGATATATGGCCCCTACTGCTAAGGAATTTAAATCTAGCTGGAGAGTCAAAGAAAGATACACAACATTGCAAAATATTCGTAACAGTGCTTCAAGATGTCTATTGTGTGTATATATGTGCATGTTTGTATATGTATAAATGTTTCACTGTGACATGCATGTATGGTCACACAGGTGACCACGTGAGTGTGCATGTATGTATGCATGCCTCTGTGTGTGTGTGTGTGTGTGTGTGTGTGGTGGTGGTGGTGGTGGTGGTGGTGGTGGCACAAGAGCTGGAACTGAAAACAAAGGGGGTACCCATCATTAGAGAACAGCTAAAGAAATTGTGGTGCATGCATATAATGGAATATCACTGGGTACAATAAATGAAAAATTTGAAGAATTGAGAGAAGCATGGGGAGTTTCATATGCCCTGATGCAAAGCCAGTAACATTGAGAAAAGTGCATTGGATTCAGCCACTAAGAGATCACTGGTAACTTTGCAGGGAGCATTTTTGATAAAATGATGAGGTTTGGAGCCAGATTTTAGGAGGTTAAGAAGAAAATGGCAAAAGAAGTGAACACAGCTATTATAGATGGCCTTCTCAAGGAGTTTGGTCATAAACGGCAGAAGATATGTAGGACGATAGTGGATATGGAATGATCCACTAAAGGGTTTAGGATGGATGAGACATGAACATATTCATAAGCAGTAGTGAAGGAGCCAGTAGACAGGAAATGATTGAAGATAAGGGAAAGGGAGTCGGGGCAGAGAGGGGACATTCTGTTGAATGATACAGATGATTTGGGGTTGCTTGTGCAGATAGAAGGGTTTGCCTTTGTAAGAAGTAGACAACCTCTTTATGTGAGACAGGAGTGAAGGAGGAAATCGTGACAGAAGGCATCTGATATGACATGAGGAAGCCAGGAGAAATATGAGGCAAGGTACTCAGCTGAGAAATTGGATGGAAGAGAAGCCATGAGACTTTGAGGAGGGATTCAAAGGTTTAGAATAGCCACAGTGGAGAATGGGATAATGAACTGATAAGTGAGGTGTAGATTTTTCAGTCTTTCCTCATCATTGTTTTAATTTTTCCCCCTGAAAACAAGCTCTGGTCTTTCCATTCACAAAGGAGCCTTCTCATTACCCTTCACCTCTATTTCTTTCCACATCACTCCAATCTTCTTGAAAATCAAATCTATATCCATGGTTTCATGAGATCCACCTCACACTCATTCCTCACCCACTTATAATCTATCCACACCATTCTACTGAAATTGCTCTCTTAAAGGTCACCAGTGATTACCTTATCAGCAAATCCAATGACTTTCTCAATTCCCAGTCTTCTTAACTTTCCTGAAGTATTTGACACTGTTGATTTTCCTTATAAACACTCCCTTGATTCCTCTTACACTCTCAAGACATTCTGAATTTCCTAACTTCATTCTTTATCTCCCTCTCTGGTTCCCCTTTATCTTTCCTGGTCCTTATGGTGAGTATCCCCCAAGATTCTGTCCTCAACTCCATTTTCCTCTTTCTCCCTTAGAAATTCCATTCACACCTATGGCTTCAAAAATAACTTCCCAATGCAGATGATTTGCAAATCAATAGTCCCCACACTGACTTCTTTAAAACACCAGAATCATCGATCTAATTGTCTACAGCAGAGGTGTCAAAAATATATTTGTGGCTCACATAGTTAAAGAATTGGCAAATCTTTGGCTCATAGACATAGAGTTGGAAGGAACCTCAGAAACCATCTAGTCCACCTTTCTCATTTTACAAATGAGGAAACTAAGGCCCAGGGTATTTAAGTGACTTATCCAAGGTCACAAAGGTAGTAAGCCTAAGAGGTAGGATTGCCTCTGAAGCCAATACTCTACCACTGTGATATGTTGTAAATAAATATGTTTCATCTTTTTCCTCCCTGTCTCTACTGCCACTAATCTAGTATAGGCCCTAATGACCACCATTCCTGGCCTTTGGAAATAGCCTTCAAACCAGTCCTCTTGCTGCTAGCACTGTGACTAATGAAATTCAGTGGAACCTACCGACTGACTATTTTGGGAGTAATTGTATTGCCATCAATGGAGCACTTAGGTAGGTCATTTATGGCCACGGTAGGGCAGTGACCCAGGCCAACTAGTACAAAATTGGCTATAGCCCAATTGTCTTTGGACAGATTTCTCTTTTGGGGGGGAGGGTGGGGTGTTGTTTTGGGGTGTTTGGGGTTTTTTGTTGTTGTGTTTTGAGAATAGCACTGTCCCAAGTCAGCTGTTAAGGAATTGAAAAGGGCACAGCTGTACTACAATGGTATCATGGGAAATCTTGGCATTTATTTATATATGTCTGTCTCACAGAAATCTTATATATTGTAACTCTGCTATGTAACAGGTGGGTAGGAAAAGGAAAGTCTGTTGATAAGGAAGATGTGTCTGTGACAACAAGGTAATTCAGGTACAGCCCAGGTTTTATTATTTAAAGGAGAATGACAGCAGGAGGTACTACAATATGCCTCTAGGAACATTTTTAAATGTTTTGAGACATGAAAATGGATACCTTGATTTGCTTGAGCCCCCTAATTATCCAGGTAACCAGAACAACTGTCTTCATTGGCTAACAAACCAATAATTCTTTATGTGACCAAGAATAAACCTAGCTGGACTTGCAAGGAATCAATATCCCTGAAGCCAATCAAAGACTTATCTGACTGCAGGATATGCAACTGTGGATGTGAACCTTATCTTCAGTATTCCCCTACTTTTGGAATAATCTTTTTTTTTTCTTTTTGAAGAGATCAACTTATCAAGACCTTGAACTGAACTGCCTATCACTAAGAATGCCTTTGTGTGTCAAAGGCCACTTCCTCCACCCCTGGAATTACACTCGAGCACTAGCGCACACACACTCCCTCCCCCGAGCCCCCGCTCTCTGAGAGTGAGCCTTTCTAAGCCTACCTTTCCTCCAAATTCCTTAGCTGCTTTTGTTTAAACTGTATATAAACCCTTGCAATCTTATTGAAAGACCCATAGTGTCTTATTCGGCAATAGAAGAGATAGCACCCATGATCATGTTAGATTATCTTCCCTGCTTAATGAAACCTTTCTTTTAATTTTTACAGGTATTGTCTTTCTCTGGTTTCCTTCTCTTTTAGGAAGAAGGGTATTTAAATCTCAAGAACTGACTTTGGTGTTTTCTGGTCTTCTCCTTGGGGAAAAAAGAGATCTAAACTCCATTAAGAGAGCATTTGCCTCAGTTTACAGAGACAAGCCCAGCCTCCTTCCCCCAAGATGCGCTCAGGAGTGATGGGCAGTTATATGAATTGTGTGCTATGAGTACCAAGGCAATGTCAGAGAAAAGTACAATCTATTCATATAAAAGCGGCTACCCCTCCAGGCCCAATAGTGGCAGCAGCTCCATTCCTACCTGAACCCACTGTAGTATTACAATCCATTCTTCAAGTATGTCTGGTGGAATGGCTAGAGAATTAACCTTGGACTCTGTAAGACCTAAGTTCAAATACAGCCTCATACACTTACTACCTGTGTGACCTCTGGACAAGTCACTTAACCTCTCTTTGCCTCAGTTTCTTCTTCTATAAAATGAGGAGTACCTATCTCTCAGGATTGTTGTGAAAACCAAATCAGATAATAATTGTAAAGTGCTTAGGACATAGTGCTATGTAAATGTTAGCTATTATTATCCAAAAAATGATTATTCATAATCAATGATTTGGGGAGATTCAGATATCCTTTTTCTTTTATCTTCATTTCTCTGGGTCCACCTGATAGATATAGATATATAGATACACACACACACACACACACACATATATATATATACATACATATATGTATGTGTGTATATATATATTAACAATTATCCTCATTTCAAGACCTCAGTCTCTAAAGTTTAAGCTAACCTTTTCTTTTATCCAGGTGGGGAAGCTATTTTGCTCTACTCATGTTTTAGGTGGGGATAAATTCTCTGAATAGATTGCCCAAGGCTGTAACTTAGAAATAAATGCCATAATTAAAATTCAGGTCCAGCCCCTCATTGTAATATCCATTCTCTCATTAATTTTTAACCAAAGATGATTACCACCCTTAAGAATACCCTCTTCCAATTGGCATATAAGCCGGGAGCATACCACCATGATTGTCTTTGGTCTAACAGAGAGATATCCAAATGACCATCCTTTTATTAATAACATGCTAGCATTACTAATACAATTATTAAACTACCCAGAAATTAAGTCTCCAGAACTTTTTTAATGTTACCTATCACTAGGCCTCAGTTTGGCCTCTAAAATGATATTTGGGCTCAATGAACTCTAAAGACACTACATACTAAATCTATGATCCTCTAGTTGCAAGAGCAAACATTGGCCTTTCTTACTTGGAGTAAATTGGTCTTTAATGCTCAGCCTGGTGCTTTCACATTAGGTTGTACACAGGCAGTTTGTGGAGGTGTGATCCAGACATTCTCTGCCCTAAATGTCATCTTGTACTCTCCTTCCCTCTGTATCCTTGAATGTCCTCTGTTTCCATTCTGCATCCATATGTCACCTGCTTCTCTGTCTTCTTGACACTCACTTCAGTAGTATTTTTTCATGAGTAGAGTCAGAGATAAAAAGCCTCAGTGATCAGATGGGCTCTACGTATTAAATACCATTATAGTGTTATAGGGGTGAGGAGTGAAGCAAATGAGGTATAGAGAAAAGAGGATGGCTTCAGAAATCAAAGGATCTGGGGCAGCTAGGTGGTGCAGTAGATAAAGCACTGGCCCTAGATTCAGGAGGACGTGAGTTTGAATCCGGTCTCAGACACTTGACACTTACTAGTTCTGTGACCCTGGACAAGTCACTTAACCTTCATTGCCCTGCAAAAAAAAGAAAAAAGAAATAAAAGGATCTAAAGTAAAATCCTACCTCTCCTTCTTACTACCTGCATGACAAAGTCCCTGTATCTTCTTTCTTAAAATAATGGAGTTGGACCACATAATCTCTGAGGTCCCTTCCAGCTCTAGAACTATCACCCTAGAGTAAATCTTCCATCAACAAGATTCAAACCTGTTTCTCAGACAAGGAAACTTTAAAAAAAAAAAGTATTGAGGCCAGCTGTTTTTCCCCTCCTGGCAGGACCCTAAATAGACAAAGGGAGCAAAGGGACAAAGTAGGCTTGCAGGAGAAGAGCAAGAAGGAAGATCTACAAGAAATTTCCAAACACGGGAGCATGGCCACCTTTAATACAGGTTTTTGGTCTCACAGAAACACCATAAGGGGAGGTGGTTGATGAACAGTAGTTGCAAATACAGTCACAAGTGTAGCTGACGCCAACAAAGTGAGGACATCCCCATACTTGACAATGTAAGCCAACTCTCCACCTGATACCCCATTCACAGATGCACACTGTTCATGCATCTCCCATAAATAAGAGTTGAAAGGAATTAGGGGAAAAGTAAAGGCACCACCAAGTAGAGAGAAAGAACTGTGAACATCAACAAATTTAGAGGTTAAAAGATCTAAATTTGGATTCAAATGCAGTGTGAGAATCAGAGCTCCGCCCTGAGAATGTGACTTGGCATCTGGAAGTTACATCTATAGAATCACCTGTAGTCATGTCGATCAAAGCTACCAGCCAATTAGCTTGGAGCTTTGTGTGTGGACGGCCCTGCTTCCTGTTTCACAGACGGCTTCTGGGAGAAGCTGCAGAAGATCATTCCTTTAGTTCAGAAATGAGCATGGCAGCAGATGGAGAATGGAGGGGTTGGGGTGGAGAAGGGGTGGAGAGCCTTCTTAGTTGTTCATACACCAGCTTGGTGAGATATTTCTAAGAAAGGAAGTTGCTTTTTTATCTCTGACTATGCCGAATTAGATCTGAGCTAGGATTTCCATGCTGTAAGGAATCTGTTCTCAATCTCTCTCTTCATTAACTTATAATATATATTTTAATAAATATTTATAAGCCTAAACTCTTGTTGAATTTATCAGTGATTTTAGCCAGCTTGGGAGGGGCAGATTAGAACCCACAATTTAGATTTTAAACAACATAACAGGATGGTCAAATCCCACTCACTGCCATTTTGGAAAAGTTTTGAAAAGAAAAGAAAGGGTTTTACAAGGAAAGAACATGTTATTATCATTACTAGAAAAGAACAGAATGATAAGAGGTGAATGAACTATTTCATGAGTAATAATTTTATTTTGGTCTGGACTTATTTCAGTACTCCCAGTAAGGAAATTCCTTACACCAATAAAGAACAGTGACATTTCTGTAAGATGTTATTGTGGTCACTATGTATACTGTTTTCCTGGCTCTACTTACTGACTTTGCATCAATTAATATAAGATTTCCCATGCTTCTCTGAATTCTTCACATTCATAATTTTTATAGCACAGTAATCTTTTCTATTCATGCACAACAATTTGTTAAGCTATTTTCCTATGGGTGAGTACTTACATTGCTTTGAGTTCTTTGCTATCATAAAAAGCACTGCTATGAATATCTGACCTCTTTTCCCCTTATAAGATTATGTACAGAGTGTTTAGACTAAGAAAAGTTTCAAATATTCAAAAGTATTCCACTAATAGCTTGGTCCCAGTCATGTTTATGCAATACTGATGTTCATCAGACCTGGACATAGCAGAACCATGGGGTCCACAAACAACACCCTCAGGCAATTTCAAGCACAGTAATGTGGCCAGAAAATGTAGTATTTCCATCACTCAAGACACAGAGTTCTGGACATTTTTATGGGTTATAAAGGTCTTTTCCTCAAATAGAGATGGAATGGAATGCAATGGACATTTGGGATCCATTGTTCAGAAAAGCAAGACATTCCCAATCTTAATCTTCACAATAACTTCTGCATGAAGTCCTTTGAATACAGATGAAATGAATGAGGCTGCCCTGGTTTCAAAATACTCTTTGTGTTCACATCCACTCAAAAGTTTTCATGAGATCCAATCTTTTGTATTTACTTTTGTTAGTCAATAAGCCAGTGAGGTAAAAAGGGGGTCTTGGGAAGAGATTTTTCAAGATGCCATTGAAGCAATTGAAAAAGAATAGGATTCTGAAAAGAGGCCAGGTACAAATAAGAATAAATAGTCTAAAATGGCAGTCTCAAAGAAAGAGTCACTATTGAGGATAAACTTCTTTATTGTTCTGTTAGGCAGTTCCATGATCTTGACGATAGAACATAAGCCCCTTGAGGTCAGGGACTATTTTATTTTTATGTTTATATCCTCAGCACTTACCTAGTGCTTGGCACATAGTATGTACTCAATAAATAATTGTTGATGTGAATTGTTGAAACTGTACTACTAGGGATACTGTTCAAAGATTTGGTTCTTTCCACTCATTAAACTGAGGAAAGGGGAACCTTCACATGTAGGGTCATGAAAATGAGATGAAATATTTAACACAGAAATATAGAATAAATAGGGAATCAAAGGTGAGAGAGAAAAGAGAAGGTGACAAAGTTGGAAATACTCCTTAAAAATAGGCAAAGCCTAAGAGGCTATGGTGAGAGATCTAGCAAAGAGATGAAAAATAGCCATCATGGTGATAATGTTTACCACCACCAAGATGACATTTTCTCTCCAGAATGGGAACAAGTCCACATTATTGATTTCCAGGGACGAAAAAAGTTATTAGGGTTTACAGACTGCACTCCCCTCCCTGAGTCCTTGACTCATGTCCCTTACTCATACTGCCAGATAACTGGTCTATGAGTACAACTGAGTCTTGGTAGAGCTCTGGGCACTAACAGTGTGAGTAGCCCAGATGCTATATTCTCCACATGAGACGGGTTTTGTCCTTCCCACTTCCCCCTTATCATGCAACAGACTCCTAGGGGAAAGAGTAGGCATTTATAGGGGTCTACCATTATTTTGGTCATTACCAACCATATTGCCAGCTAAGTATGGACAGTTCAGTGGACACAAAGACCAAGATCAATTTCTCATGGATGGATTTAGCCACATCCTCCAGGCAGGAATACTCCAGGCCATGTCCTGACTTAGGGTCTAAAAGGAATTGGTATAAACTATCACTTTCATTTGCTCCTATTAAAACTAATGAATCTACAAGTTAGTAATATTATCTCTAAAGGGGTACTATAAATTTCTGAGCTCCCAAAGAAACCAACCTTCAGTGTCTAATATGAAGTTAATATCAGTTAGGTGGGAAGTGGCCCAGAACTGCCTCAGGGTTCTTTGGCATGTTCTGTCACAGCTCTATGGTCTTTGGCGCTCTGTTTTGAGGAGATTATAATACTGCCATTTTACCCTTTGTCTCTTGGAAGACTCTGTCATCCACATGGAGGTAAGGTAGATGCATGATATGGACAAGCCAAGCTTTTCCTGAGAGAAAAGAGAAAGAATCTAAATTGGAAATCTAAAAAAATCTGAACCAAAAGACCCACTTCTTCACAGCACCAAAATGCAAGAATGCAACTAACATTCATTAAGCACTTACTGTTTGCAGAGAACAACATTAGAAATACAAAGTTTAGATAAGATATGGCCCCTGCTCTTGAGGAGCTTACAGTCTGATAGAGAGATGTGACACCAAACTAGAGACCAAACATGGTCTCTACCCTTGAGGACCTTATAGTCTGATGGAGATAAAACACCAAACTAAACAAATGTAATACAATATTGTGTGTGTTTACATATACACATATATACATATGTATACACACATATGTTCACTATATAATATAACACTATATTTTCTAATCTGCACAATAAGTACATTAGAAAGTTTAAAAAACAAGGACCATCTGAGGTTTGAGGGGTAATGTTGCTACCAATCAAAATCAGGAAAGTCTAAAAGAGATTCTGTTTTAGAGGAATTTTTAAGGATGAAACATAATTTAGTTGGCAATGAATAAGGGACTGCATCCTAGCCATAGGGAACCATGTCAACAAAGGCATAGAAGCATCATAACCCAATGGCATCAGGAGGTTCTTCAGTTTGGTAGGTCATAGAATACCTAGAGGGGAGAAATATAAGACAAGTTTGGAAAAGTAACATGGTGTCTGGTTGTAATGGACCCTTAATAGTGTAAGGGGCTAAAATTCTAGCTAGTCTGTCTAAAATATCTAATGAGTGGTCGTCAATAAATTATAAGCTTTAGCAAGAGTTAGACTTTTAAGCATTTATTAAAGAGAATAAGAATTTGGTAAAGAGAGAGAGAAAGGCCTAGATTCATCTATCTATTAAAGGGAGAGAGCATTCCTAGCTGCACTCTTAACCAGAGTCCTGACGAAAGAGAGCAAGAGCACCAGCCTTGCCCCCTCTTCCTCCCAGAAGCAAACGTCATTTCCTGACACCAAAGAACCGCATGTCTTGCCCTCAGACGCCTTCTCCTCATGGCAGAGCATGCTGCAGTAAATCTCTAGCCGGTGGCATCATTCCAATCATTACAATAGCAAACCAAGGAATCTGAATTTTACTTAGTAGTTAATAATGATATGAAAGCAAAGACAGAGAGACCTGTAACTTTCCTTTCTTGACTATATTTTTAAACTTAGCCACCTTTTCAGTGCAAATTGAACAAGTCTATCTACTCTTTTATGCTTGTTTTCTCTCTACCCCAATTCTTTTGCAAGGCTGGGAACAGAGGAAAACAGTCTCACCTGAGTTCAAATCTCAGCTTTGCCACTTACTATCCATGTAACCTTTTTTTTTTTTTTTGCAACAAACATTTATTTTATTTTCCATTTACATGTAAGGGTAGTTTTCAACATTAATTTTCATAAGATTTACGGTTCCAATTTTTTCTCCCTCCCTCCCTCCCTTTCCTCCCCCCTCCACAAGATCCCAATCAGGTTATAGATGTACACTCCAAAAGTGTTCTTTTTATCAGTTCTTTCTATAGGGGTACATAGTATGCTTCCTCATTAGTTCCTTGGGATTGTCCTGGATCATTGTACTGCTGAGAGTAGCTAAATCATTCACAATTACTAATTGAACAATACTGCTGTCAGTACACACAATGTCCTCTCAGCTCTGCTCACTTCACCATACATCAATGTTCATTAGTCTTTCAAGGTTTTTCAGGGATCATCCTGTTTGTCATTTCCTGTAGCACAAGTCCATTCCACTACAATGATATAACACAGCTTTTTCCATCATTCCTCAATTGATGGACATTCCCTTGATTCTCAACTCTTAGCCTCCACCAAGAGTTGCTATAAATATTTTTTGTACAATTTTTCCCCTTTTCTCTTTTTCTTGATTACTATTGTTAACTGTTTCCCTTCCATCCTATTCCCTTCCCCATGATATTTATTCTATTATCCATCTTCTTTCATCCTATCACTCTTCAAAAGGGATTTGCTTCTGTCTGTCCCCTCCCCCACTCTGCCCTTCATTTTTTTGCCCCTCTCTCTTTATCCCTTTCCCCTCCTATTTTCCTGCAGGGTTATACAGATTACTCCACCCAATTGAGTGTGTACATTATTCCCTCCTTGAGCCAATTCTAATGAGATTGAGGTCTTTGAGCGAATTTCTATGAGTGTTAGGCTCATTTACTGCCCAGATTAAATAGATTACTCCACCCAGTTGGGTGTGACTGTTAGTCCCTCCTTGAGGCAGCTCTGATGAGTTTAAGATCTTTGAGCCTTTTCTAATGAGTATAAAATTCATTTAGTGCCCTGCTCCTCTCCCATCTCTTCCCCCACTCCATAAGCCTTTTCCTGTTACTTTCATGTAGGATTTCACTTCTGCCCTTCCCCCTCCTCCCGTGAATTCCCTTCACCCCTCAATTTAACCCTAAAGATGTTATCATCCAGCTAAGTGACACAGTGGACAAATCATCACCCCTGGCCCCAGGGAGATCCCAGCCAAAACCTGGCCTCAGACACAAGACAGTCACCCACTGTATGACCCCCAGGTATGTCCCCCAGCTCTAATTTTTTTTTTTTTATGGTTCTCTAGGGTCTTGTATTTGAAAGTCAAATTTGCCATTCAGTTCAGGTCTTTTCATCACAAATATCTGAAAGTCTTCTTTTTCATTAAAGTCCCATTTTTTCCGCTGAAAAATAATGCTGAGTTTTGCTGGGTAGGTGATTCTTGGTTGTAATCCCATTTCCTTTGCTCTTTGGAATATCATATTCCATGCCCTCCGGTCCTTTAATGTAGAAGCTGCTAGATCATGTGCTATCCTGACTGGGCCTCCACAGTACTTGAATTCTTTCTTTTTGGCAGCTTGCAATATTTTCTCCTTGACCTGAGAGCTCTGGAATTTGGCTATAATATTCCTAGGAGTTTTCCTTTTGGGATTTCTTTCTGGAGGTGATCGGTGAATTCTTTCGATTTCTATTTTAGCTTCTTCTAGAATTTCAGAGCAGTTTTCCCTGAGAATATCTTGGAAGATGGTGTCTAAGCTCTTTTCTTGATCATGGTTTTCAGGTAGACCAATAACTTTCAAATTATCTCTCCTGGACCTATTTTTCAGGTTGGCAGTTTTTCCCAGAAGACATTTCACATTGCCCTCTATTTTTTTATTCATTTGGATTTGCTTTATTGTGTCTTTATTTCTCAGAAAGTCACTGGCTTCCATTTTTTCAATCCTCATTCTTAGGCAATTATTTTCATCAGAGAGCTTTTGTACCTCCTTTTCCATTTTACTTTTCAAGCTGTTGACTTTTTTCTCATGTCTTTCCTGCCTCACCCTCATTTCTCTTTCCATTTTTTCCTCTACCTCTCTAATTTTATCTTCAAAGTCCTTTTTGAGCACCTCTATGGCCTGAGACCAAGTCATATTTTTCTTGGAAGCTTTAGATATAGGGGCCCTGATGTTGACATCTTCCTCTGAGGGTGCCCCTTGGTCTTCCTTGTTACTGAAGAAACTTTCTATGGTCCTCACCTTTCTCTGTTGGCTCATCTTGCCTTTCTTTTACTAGACTTTTAGTTCCTTAAAGTGGGGCACTATTTCCAGGCTGCAGTATCCCAAGCTTAAGAAGTCCCAGGTGGTATGATTTAAGGAGAATCAGGTTCTTCCCTCGCCCACCTGGCCTGTTTCCTGGTCCTAGATGACCCCAGACCAACTTGCTAATCAACCAGCTTTGTGTGTTGTGGTTGTTAGCTCTGATGAGCCTGTGCACCTCCCCTATCTGGGCCACTTCTACTCAAGCCTACCTCCTGGTTCTCAGCAGGGGTGTAAAATTCAAGTTCTGCCTTAGCACCAGCACAGACCCCTGTAGTCTCCCCCCTGCCCAGGGCTCAGCCCACTCACCAGACTGTGAGCTTAGTTCCAGATTAGTTTCAGCTGATTCAGAGGCTCTGGGGGTCTCCTTCTCTGGTGCGTACTTCCTGAGACTGGATCAGTGTCAGGGTAACTGTGGGGTGGGGCCCGACTCCTGTATCAGTACAGCAGCTCCCTCCTTCCAACCTTCCAAGCCGTTCTTGGTCAGAAGATGATTTCAGCACATTCTTCTGTGAGTTTTTTATCAGTGTAACCTTGAGAAAGTCACTTAACCTCTACAGATCTCAGTTTCTCATATGTAAAATGAGGAGGTTGACCTGATGACCTCTAATATCCCTTCCAGTTTTAAATCTCCAATCCTATGATCCTGTCTTCCTATAGTGAATTCAGGTTTGGACATTTTGAGTTGGAAGTGCCAATAGGGAATCAAGGTGAAGATGAAGATATGGAGCTGAGAAGAACCACAATCTAATATATGAGTGTATGCATGTGTGTGTATGTGTACACACACACACAAACATACATATATACATGCATACATACATGTGTGTTTATATACATATACACATATATCTAATTTAATATATAATTAATAAAATAAATACTATTTATAGAGTTGGTAGGTAAAATCATGTGAGTAAATTGCCATAGGAGACTATAGACAAGAATAGTCCTTGGGAAATACCTGTATTTAGAGGGAGGGAAAGGAACTAAGGAGTAGTCAAAAAAAAAGTAAAGAAAGAATAGTTTAAAAAGATGGAAAAAGAGCCAAGATAGTGTCATGTCTCTGAAGCTGAGGAAGGAGAAAGTATTCAGTAGGAGTGTTTGATCAAACATATCAGAAACTATAAAAAAAAGAAACTATAGAAAGATGAAAATAATTTTTAAATTGGAATTGTTGACCTTAAAGAGAGCAGCTTCAGTAAAATGGCAGTGACTGAAATCAGATTGCAATGTAATTGAGAATGAGTAGTAAGGAAGTAGTGGTCTCAGGTATAAATGTTTTAAAGTTTAGCTAGGGAGGGGGAAGAGAATTAGAAAAATAGTCTGGAGAACCACAGTAAAGCTTTTCTAGGAATAGAGAAACCTTTGCATGTTTCTAGGTAAAAATGATAAAATAGTGAGAAGGGATACATGGGAGAGAATGAGGAAGACTTCTGGAGGAAGGAAGATCTTGAATGAAACAAGAGGGAATGGGGAAAATTGAACAGGTTAACTTGGAAGTAGCAAGCCAGTTGTAGGATCAGAAACTTAGGCCAGGAAGTCGGTACCAGATATTGGGAAGACTGTTGGTATGGCTCAACCTGTATCACTAAAACTTTACTCTTTGACCTTAACATGCTATCCTACATCATAGATAAAATTCACTATACCATCTACCCGGTAAGACCAGAGAGGTAGACCAAGTGCCACAGAAAAGATAGAACAAGGTGCCAAGAATAAATTTTATCTGCTTCACCATTTTGCCCTGGAGTTTAATAACTGTACAGCTGTGGTCCCATGTGTATGCAGCAATTGACATGGTTATATGGTCTACATCACTAAATGTTATAATCACTTCAACACCACTGGGGATTCTTGAGCCAAGGAATGACTCTATTTCTTAAAAAGAACACTTAAGTAAGTTCTTCCTTTTTGGCAAAACTCTAGCTACATCCTTCATGATCCCTGGAAACCATTCCTGCTAATGACCAATAAAAAATAAAGCCCATTCATTCCCTGAGGGCAGGAGTTGTCTAAGGTCCTCAAAGCTGTTTAAGGTCACTGGATTCCCTGGGCAGTGGTGAATACATCAGAGAGGAATAGTATTCACAAATATATATTCAGTTTTATTAGAGGTCTAAGGTGAGTAAGACCTAGGCTAGCATAATGCAAGCTAGGTACCTAGGGACTATGATTTGCAGATCATCAGAAAGTCCTGTCATCCACAAATTATTTTACTTTCCCTTCCTGTCTAAAGTACCTAGAATTCTACCATTAGAAATTAAGTCATAGTGTCATATGACATAAAGAGTCCTTAGAAATATAGTTCAGCCCCTTCATTTTACAAATCAGAAAACTGAGACCCAGGGAGGATAAATGAATTGCCCAAGGTGCCGTAACAGAATCAGTATTCTGGTCTTCCTACTGCCAAACCTGAGTGTTTTTTTTATTCTACTGTGCCAAATTTTCACTTAAAACAATACCTTCAGATTTTGTAAATCAAAATTTGAAAACAGAATGTTAAAATTGTTTTTACATGTAACTAGAGAAAAAATATTAAAATTTTTAAAATACCTACTTTTACAATAGAAATGCTAGTAGGATGAAATGATGTAAATTATTCTAATTCTGATCCAAACCTTCTGAACACCTGTCTGAGATCAAGTCATTTCAGTAATTAAGTTTGGGTGAGAAGCAGGGGAGGAAGCAAAGGAATTTTATTTTTATGCACTTAACAGAATCACTCTGAGAAGGGATCTATAGGTTTCATCAGACTACCAAAAGCATCCATGACACACAAAAATTAAGAACCTCTAGTATGGGGAAGGGCAGCTAGGTGGAGCAATGAACAGAGCACTAGTGAGAAATCAAGGAGACTTATCTTCCTGAGTTCAAATTTGGCCTCAGACACTCACTAGCTGTGTAACCCTGGGCAGGTCACTTAACCCTGTTTGCCTCAGTTTCTTCATCTGTAAAATGAGCTGGAGGAGGAAATGGCCAAACACTCCAAAACTTTTGCCAAGAGAAGACCAAAATGGGGACACAAGGAATTGGACAAGACTAAAGCATGATTAAAAAATATAGGGAAAGGGTACTGCATTTGGAATTTAAGTTTGAAGTCTGGGTCTCTCACTTGCCTTCCCTGGACTTGTGTTTCTTCCTCTGTAAAAAGAAAGGGTTAAACTAGAAGAGTGCCAAGTCTCTAAATCTATGATCCTATATTTTCATGGCATAACACAGGAAGGAAAAGGGAACAGCTGCTAATGTTTACAATTTAGTTGAGGTTTTTAATATAAATATTTTATTTATCCATTTCCTTTAACTTACACTATCAACCCTGACCCACCCCAACACTGAAAAAAGTGTAGGAGGGTGAGAAACCCAGAGAGATAGGAAAATCTACATTGCAGATGTAAAAGATCAGGAGTGAAATATTTTTGATTTGATATACAGAGTGCTTTGTTTCATGGGTTCAAGAAATTCCCAAACTGCCTAAATGATGTTAAGCTTCCCTGTGAAAGTAAAGGCCCATCTTTTTTATTCCAACATTGTACAGGTTTCACCTAATGACAGTGAGACATGGAATACAATTCTCTGAAAAATTATTTAAAATGAATATCAAACAGAGGGCAATGGAGAGGGACACGGTGGGTTGTGAGCAGGCTACAGCATCAAGCCAACGAAGATCTCTGAAGAACAAGAATAAAACATGCCAAGGTAGCTAGGTGGTACAGTGGATAGAATGCAAGGCCTTAAGTCAGGGCAAGTCATTAAACCTTGTTTGCCTCAGTTTCCTCATCTGTAAAATAAGCAAGAGTAGGAAATGGCAAACCACTCCAGGATCTTTGCCAAGAAAACCTCAAATGGGGTCATGAAGAGTCAGACACAACTGAAAAACCACTGAACAACAAAAAAAGATTCCATCAAGGAATTTTGATAAGAAGAGGAGATAGGTTGGCCATGTGGTGAAGGCAAGAAGAAGGGAATAAACATTTTTACAGTAACAAGCATGAACCAGTCACTGTACTAAGTGCTTTTTACAAATATTATCTCAATGGATTCTCACGACAAACCTCTGAGGGAAGTGCGGTTATTCTTCTCATTTTACATTTGAGGAAACTGAAGGCAAACAGAGGTTTAAGCAACTTGCCCAGGGTCACACAACTAGTAAATATCAGGCCTCAGATTTAAACTCAGGTGTTTCTGACTCCTGACCCAGGACCTCCCAGCTGCCTCAGGACTTAGAGGGAGACCAGAAGTCTCCACCGGTAGCCTCAAGATAGCAGGCTAAGGAAAAAACTCCAGCATATTGGATGGACTCTCTGGGCTGGGAAGACATGGACAAGAATCAAACAGAATGGGCAAGCATGGATGACTTACATCCAGCACCACCGGACAGCACTCCCAATTGATGAGATCACAGACCCATTTGAGCTTATAAAACATTGGTAGGTATTTTCCCACAGATTTGACAAGTAATACGTTTTTAGATAAACAAATAAATGGCCCTAGAAATAGCTAGTCTTTCCACAATTTCCCAAGAAATTTAGCTCATTCCTCTTTTTAAGGACAAATACTTACATTCACTTATTTCAGTCCTTGTAAGTGCCAGCCATAAAATTTTCCCTGACACATTTTTGTCATCAATCCTCAACTGCACTTCATTCTTTCTTTTTCCCTTCCCTACTCTTGCCCATCCTGACCTACCTGTGGCCTAATTAAGATCTTAACAGTTTACTAAAATATACATTCTGTGCCTGAACAAGTAGTGGTATATGAATATAATGGAATACTATTGTGCTATAAGAAATGATAAGCAGGTGGATTTCAGAAAAACCTGGAAGGACTTACATGAACTGATGCTGAATGAGATGAGCAGAACCAGGAGAACATTGTACACAGTATCAACAACATTGTGTGTTGATCAACTGTGGGACATTTCTCAGCAATACAATGGTCTAAGGTAGTTCCAAAGGACTCGTGATGGAAAATGCTCTCTAAATCCAGAAAAAAAGAACTATGGAATCTAGATGCAGATTGAACCATATTATTTCTATTTTTTTTTTGTTTTGAGGCTTTGAGGTTTTTCCTTTTTTTCTCTGATTCTTCTTTCACAGCATGACTAATGCAGAAATATGTTTAACATGATTGTATATATATAACCTATATCAGATTGCTTTGCTGTCTTGGGGAGAGGGAGGGAGGGGAGGGAGAAAAATTTGAAACTAGAAATCTTATAAAAACAAATGTTGAAAACTATCTCTACATGTAACTAGAAAATAATAAAACACTTTTATGATTACTAAAAATAAAATAAAATATACATCCTGTTTACACTTGAGAAAACCACCTTTTCCTATAAGAAGTTGAACTAAATGGACCTCACTGAGAGTCATTTTGTAATCAACTAATAACATTTATTAAGCACCTACTATGTGCCAGATACTGTTCTAAATGCTAGAATAGAATCATAGAATTGAGAGTTGGAAGTGGGATAAGGAATCAGCCTGGCCAGATTTTTCCCTCTCATTTTACACAAGGGATATTTGTTTTATTTCACAGTTTAACAAACCTCAGCAAGAGCCAAAAGCCAACCACATGGCTCTCGTTTATTCTGCCACCACAGTGGGGAACTGCATTCTTCTGAAGCTATGGGCCCGTGCTTGGCTTAATTATAATACCTTAGTTTATCTTAATAAATTCATATCATGAAAATAGGATGAGACACAAATGCTGGATGGAATCGTTTCTGTGAAGGAAAATGCAGAAGCTAAACAGAACTTGGAAGAGGAAGGCCTCTTTCTCAAGGATCCCTGTCAATAGCTCTGACCCCTATTAAATTACATTTATTCCCTTATTTTAAAAAAAGGCAGCTGATCTTGACCTGGGGTGACTGGGGCTACAAACTAGAGGTCAAATAGTTTGCTTAAGACACCTATTTAAGACACTAATTCTTATATAAACTAAATACTCCTTTTCAAAGCCAAGGGTTCATCTCTGACAAGGAATTTGCTAGTCCTTAAATGACTATAACACTTCACATTTCAAATATATGTCAGCTGTGTCAGGAAGAATCTATACCAGATGTTCTTTTGCTAACTGTGCAGAACTCCCAGAAGTTCCCCCTGGCTCTGTGTATCTGTGGATTGAGGTTTGGATGGGTTAAAGCTGATGCTATCCTATTGATTACCATTGAAACTTACAATCAGGAGACCGAGGTTTAGGTTCTGCTTATATCATGGAGTAAGTCATGTAACTTCGAGGATATTGATGAATCTCTCTAGAATTCAGCTTTACCATTTCTAAACTGAAAGGATTGTTCTAGATTAGGAAAGAGGGTTTCTTAACATTCTTATACATCATGGACACCTTTTGTCAGTCTGGTGACATCTATAACCCCTTCCCCAGAATAATATTTTGAAAAGGTTTCATAAAATAAAATATCTAGTATTAAAAAGAAAACTAATTATTAGAGTGAGATATATATATTTCTTAAAAATAAATATACAGGTTTACTTCTGGTCTAGAGAGTCCCTAAAGCTCTGTTATTTCTGTGAATCAATGAAATTGTCTGGTCTCTGTTTTGGAATTAAATAAAAATTCAGACTGCACTGTTTGTAAAGTTACCAAGAAACCCGAGGAGAAATAAAATGCTTCAACCCTTTGGAAGTGTAGAGAAGAGAACGCCGATCTCACTGTAGGGAGCTGGGCTGTTCTAGGGAGAAGCACAAAAACTCCCCTTGGGATATTTCACGTTTACTTCATTTTATTTGGCATTGCTCATAAGCTGATGGTAATTTCCTGAAAATAAAACTTTTATTTCAGTAACATCCAACAGCAGAGTCCATTTCACTTTCCTATAGGCACAGTCAAGCCTCATAAGGAGAAAACTTTCTCCAGAGTCCTATTAAAGGGATTTTCTCCTTCCTCTGGAGCACTGAGACAAGTAATGCAGCCTTCTCAGGGGTTCAAGCTGGGGTAGAAGGCCAGGCTTGGAGCAAGACATTTAAATTCTGTTCCACCATCATCATCTAAAAATATTTATCCAATTCAATAAAATGAGGCAACTAAAAGGTGAGGTTACTTTCTGAACCAAAATTGGAAGCATGGAGTTCCTAGGATTTAGAGGTATAATTGATCTTCAAGAACATCTAGTCCGACCCCATCACTTGACAAATAAGGAAACTGAAACTCAGATAGATGAAGAAGCAACTCGCCCAAGGTCACATAACTAGTAAATGACAGGTGGGGGATTTGAACTGAGGTCTTCCTTTTTCCAAGTCGAATATTCTTATCCACTATAGATCAGGGATGTGCCAGCAAATGTTTAACAACCACTGCGGGGAGGGGGGGCAGGGAGATCTATACAACAGACTTTTAAGGTTAATCTTCATTATTAACATATTCAGCATCACTTTCTTAAGCCTAGATAATCAACAAATCAAACTCTGATTTGATAGCAAAAAATCAAGCTCTGATTTGAAGTTTTCAGAAATCCAAGGTTTATTTGTATATGAGAAGTTAACAATCAGCTAGGAGGTGGTAGGACCTGACTTTAGCACATCTCTCAACACCGCTGAACACAGATACTTTTTTTGCAGAACTTCATTAAAAAGTATTAAAAGTATTTTCTTAAAATCGGGATTGTTTATGATTATGTGTGTGCAGTTTCCATCCTCTGTCCCTCAATGCTCTGCAATCCAAAACACTGTTGACGTGGGTGTAGAATGACAAATAATGGAATAAGCAATGCTGAGAATAATAAAATATTTATATTGTTCATTTTCTTTATTCTATTGTCAGTGAGTTAAGCTTTTTTCTAGTCCTTTGATCACTTCTGGATAATAGATCTATTTTGCCCATTCAAACATAAGAAAGGGTCGAGGAGGGGAGAGATCCCTCACCTCCCTAAAATAAATAGAAAGACAGCTGCTGCTTTGATGGGACACTAAGGAGATGATGTCTAATTGTTATTATATTTCCTTTGCTGGTCATCTATCAAGAACCTGTAACTACATATCACTGTAGGATATAATTTAGGCTTAACAAGATGCCCAAGGCTCAGTGGAGGTTTCTGTCTCAACTATGGTCATATGGCTAGTTTAGTGTCAAGGACAGAACTTAGAACTAAATCTTCCTGATACAAAGTACAGCATATTCTCTATTGTGCAACACTGCCTCTCACTCCCTTAGGACTGCTAGATTGCCCAATGACTAGAGTGCTAGACATTTATTCTGGAAGTCCTGAGTTCAAATCTTGCCTGGGTAACCCTAGGTAAATCACATAACCTCTCTCAGCCTCAGTTTCCTCATCTGTAAAATAAATATTATAATAATATCCTTTCCCAGGGTTGTTGTGAGGATCAAATGAGATAACTTATATAAACCATACTTTGGTGGTGGCTAAGAATTGGAAGTCAAAGGATGCCCATCAATTGGGGAGTGGCTAAACAAGATGGGGTATATGATGGTGGTGGAATATTATTATGCTATAAGAAATGACAAGCAGGATGATTTCAGAAAGGCCTGGAAAGACTTATATGAACTGATGTATAGTGAAGAGAGCAGAACCAAGAGAACATTGTGCACAGATTCAGCAATAGTGTTAGATGAAGAACTGTGAAAGACTTAACTATTCCCAACAATACAGTGATCCAAGACAATCCCAAAGAACTAATGATGAAACATACTATCCATCTCCAAAGAAAGAACTGATGTTGATGGAACAAAGATGAAGCATGCTATTTTTCACTTTCATTTTTTTCTTTTATTCAAGTTATCATACAAAATGACTAATATGGCAATGTTTTATATAATCGTACATGTATAACCTATAATCTGCTTACTGCCTCAGGGAGGGGGGAAGGAGGAATAAAAATTGGAGCCCCAAACTATAAATAAAAATGTTCTCATTATTATGTATCACTTCAGGAGTTTACAAAGCACTCAGCTCACAAAAATCCTATGAGATAAGTAATATGTGTTATTCTCTCCATTTTACATATAGGTAAACTGATTCAAATTATTGTGACTTGCCCTATGTCACACTGCTATTAAGCACTAGATCCGGGAGAGACTCAAATCTAGTTCTCTTGACTCTGTCTACACTGAACCCCAGTGCCTCCCAATAAAAGCTAGCTTACTTAACATTTTCTTTTAAGGTCTATAAAGGCCTTTCTACAACAATTTTGTGAGCTATTCAGTCTAAGGATTTTTATTCCTTTTTTAACAGGTAAGAAAATTTAGATGACATGCTCAAGACCAAACATCATTTAGTAAATATGAAAGCCAGAGTCAGTAAAATATTAATATTCCTGGATACTCATCTGCCCACAAACTTCTAATAGGATCTTAGATTTAAAGCTGGAAAGCACCTCAGAGGTCATTTCATACAATCCTCCCACTTTATAGGTGAGGAAACTGAATTCTGGGGAGGTTCAGGGCTTACCAAATTACACACAAATGGTAAGCATCAGAGATGGGAGTTGCATTTAGGTCCTTTGATCCCAAAGGACCATGGTCCCACTCTTCCCCACTGGAGACCAGTAACAAAGCCCTGCCCCCCAACTCCTACACCCACAACTTCTTTCCTTTTCTGTGATTGGTCCATGTAAGCCCAAACTGAGAAGCCCCTCTTCTGTTCACAGGGTATCAAGACAGGAGTAAGGAACTAATGTCTTACAGAGTCAGGGCCAAATGCCAACCCTGGGGACAATAGCAGGATTGACTTTTTCTAGAGCTAAGAGACTGTTTCTCTTTCTCCACCCACCTTAAATATGAGGGGGCAGGGAAGGGGGAAGTCAGCAACTTCAATATGCTTTCTTTCTGTCCCCAGGCTTTGCCCTCTATCTGAAGAATGCTCTTTCCTCTCAGTGGCCAAAAATATAGAATGTGGCTTGAGGAAATAACATTGGAAACATTTTTATTTTAGTATTTGACAATAGGCTTAAGATTTCAACACAAGTCTCAGGAGAGGGAAAGCCACAAGATATGATGGTTTATTTCAACTCGTTGTCAAAGTCCACCCTTTCTGCTTCCTGCCTGAGATTGAGCAGACACCCCCCCCTTGTTTGGAGAATTTTCCTTACTTGTAGGAATTCATGTCCACACACTCCAATGCAAAGGGTTCTGTTTTCCATTTTTTTGCAAGCTTGCAAATTGAAAAAGTAATGGAGATGAGGATGAGAAAAAGGGAGATGGAGACTAAGTGGTATGGTGATTAGAAATCAGTACCTTGAGTCTGGGTGATGGGTTCAAATCCTGCCTGTAGCACTTATCACCAGTGTGACCCCTAGGAAAATCACCTAACCTTTCTATACCTCCATTTCCATATCTCTAAAATGAAGGGGTCACAGTCAATAGCCTCCCAGTTCCATTCGGTGTCAATATCCAACAAGTGCCTGTTTCCTCCTTTTCTTGGTACTGCAAAGAATTCCTTATAAAAGTTTCCTAAAGACTTACCTATCTCCAAGAAACCAGACCCAAATGGGGATTTTCAAGAGGGCTACATTTTACAATGCAAATAAAGCCTTTTGATTTCAGGATGTGACACTGTGTTTCCATTCTCTAGCCCAGAAAACTCTAGTGACTGGAGTTTGAGCCTGTAAAGAGCCATTGTCTTTCTGAAGTGTGTGAGATTTCTTTCAAACTCACATATGAAATCCTTGGCATTTTTATGTGTTGACTGCTCTTGCCTTCCCTGGCTCCCCAGATTGCACTAGTTCCTTCACTAAACTTCTAAGAAGCCAGACTGGGAGAGGAAATGATTTCATTTGGGTGGAGAAAAGGGGAAAAAAAGGATACAATTCTGAAGTCCCATGTACTGTAAGCCTAACACAAGCACACAAAGAAACAGCTGCTGAACACTCTAAGCCTGATTGAACTGCAGCATCTTACGTAGGCAGCTGTTCTGCAATGGATTAGCCCTGGGTGGAGCCTGAGAATAGAATTTGCCAAGAGCAAAGGAGAAATTAAGTATTCTCACAAACACTGGAGTTTTCAGCCTTTAAGGGCTCGCTTCCCTTTTGATTTCTGCAAAGAACAGAAGCACTCCAGTTCAGTCTCAAGTACTGGTTCTGGGGATCTAGTTGTGGGGGCCACCTTTCCTTAAGGGAGGTAAATTCAGATCGAAGGAGGAATTCCTAATCGTTTTTAATGTCATGGACCTCTGGTAGTCTTGTGACTTAATAACATATTTGTATGCATGATCTAAAATGCGTAAGATTAAAAAAAGGAAACCAAGTATAGCATATCGAAATACTTATATTTTAATAACTAAGTTTGCAGAGCCCCTGAAATCTATCCATGGACCCCTTAATTCCCTCTAGATTAAAGGAACCTACTCTGCACCTGAGCCACCATTTCTCTCTCTGGTATGGCTACAGGATGTGCCAGTTCTGAACTCAAAGCCTAGGACTACACTAATCTGCTAAATTCCCTGAAAACTCTTGGTTCAACATGTCTCTCCCAAAGGTTCTACTTTCAAAACACAAAGGCACAGTTAATCATCAAAAAAAAAAAGATATTTGGCAAGGTATATTCTGAGGATCTAGCCTTCCTGTTGGATGTTACAGTTCTCTTCATTTTCTCTGGGTCAGGAAAACCTGAGTTCAAATTCAGCCTCAGACACTTAGTAGCTGTGTGACCTTGGGCAATTCACTTAACCCTGCTTACCTCATGTTTTCTCATATGTCAAATGAACTGGAAAAGGATATAGGAAACCACTCCAGTATCTTTGCCAAGAAAACCACAAATGGGATCATAAAGAGTTGGACAGGACTGAAAATGATTAAACAACAATGTTTGTTGCAAGATTCTGATTTTGTACTGTGTGCCTCCATCCCTCCCCATTCAGTGTCTCCAGCTTCCGTGTGAGGATTTACCAACTTAAAAAATAAAAAAAACACACATTGCCATGTGTAATAGGTTGAAGACCCTAATGTCATACATGAGTTAGAATAAGCCTCAGGAGCCATCCATACCAATCCTTTCATTTATTTCACAAAGAAGCTAACATTTATAATAGTTAATATTTTCATAGCACTTTAAACATATAATCTCATTGGTTGATCCTTGCAACAACCCAGGGAGTTAGAAACTATTATTATCTCCTCTTTTACTTATTAGGAAACTGAGGCAAGATGCAGTTAGATAAGTTGCTCAAGGTCACACAGCTAATAAGTGTTTGAGGTAGGATTTTAGCTTTTGTCTTCCAGAATCCTTGCCCAGAATTTTACCCATGATCCCATTCTGTGTTCTATACAATAGGCTGCCTCTGTCTTAGTCTTTCAAATTGATATGTGACTCTAATAACTCTAGAAGAGAGAGTGAGGCTGATGACTTTGCCCAGCTCTGCCTCACTTAAATCCAATTTATTTGGAAGTCAAGACATCACCCTCCTGATGTCATTGGTCTTCTGCAAGAATGAAGGACCAACAACATCTTGTGCTTATGGGCCCTATATGTCTCATGAACTCTAATTAATGCAATGACCAACCATGATCCAGAAGCCCAACCATGAAGCATGCCACCCCCTCCTGACAGAAAAGTACAGAATGAGACATACATTTTAGGTCATGGCTAAAGGGTAAATTTGTTTTGCTTGACTATGCATATGGATCACAAAGGCTTGTGCTTTTTCATTTTTTAATTGGGAGAAAGGCAGAGGAAAGAGGGTTTGGGATATGGTGACCTGACACACAAAAAATAAGAAGAGAATTGAAAGAATGCTTTAATTTTAAAAGTTCAAATCCTACCAATCTGGGTTTGTTATATGAATGAACAGCAAGCTCACTAGTCATGTGACCCTGGAGGAGTCATCTCAACTCTCCCAGTCTTAATTTCTCCATCTGTAAAATGGAGATAATAAAAGGACCTACTTCACAGCATTCTTATGAGAATCAAATGAGATGATATATTTAAAGCATTCCCCATACCTTAAAGGACTGTGTAAATGGTAGCTATTAGTACTAGCTCTGACTTATTAGCAAGTCACTTAACCATTCTGAGTCTTGGTTTTTGTTTGTTTGGAAAATGTAAACTTTGTAAAATGGTCATTGCGGTACCACAAAATTGGGGAGGGTCAAATGAGATAATGTATGTAAAGGACAATAGAAATAACATTTACTATTACTAACAGAAATGCTATCTGTCCTTCTCTAATGTCCTTTTGTTAGGAAGAGAACCTTATTACTGTTGTTTGAAATATGTTTGAGTATATCTTTTGGTCCTTTGTAACAAGGGTTGGAGATAGGTAAAGTGTTTCAACCAGAAACCACCAGTCACAGTTAAAAAGAAGAGCTGATATAGACAACTGTGCAGGGACATGCTAGAGACGATATGAAATATCTGAATTTTTAACCTGGGTGCTACTGAATGTGTATCATACTAGGCTATTAAAGAATCTATAGAGGGGCAGCTAGGTGGCACAGTAGGACCTGAGTTTAAATCCAGCTTCGGTCACTTGACTGTTACTAGCTATGTCCCTGGACAAGTCACTTAACCTTCATTTCCCTGCCTAAAAAAAAAAAAAAAACTATAGAGAAGCTATGTGGCCTAGTGGATAGAGACCTGGCCTTGAATCCAGGAAGACCTAGGTTCAAGTCCCCATTCCAACATTGGCTGTGAGACCCTAGGCAAGTCCTTTAACTTCTCAGGGCTCTAGGCAACTCTCCAAAACCTTGAAGTATCAGAGAAGATAACAACCCACAATGGTGGAGGAAATCTCCTCATCTGAGAGTTTCCTAAACCAGTAAAATCAAAGGTCCAATTCCTAGTGACTTTACCTTTTATTTCCTATTTATCCTGTATATGGCTTGTTTGTACATATTTGTTCACTTATTGTCTCTACCATTAGAGAGCAAGCTCCTTGGGGGAAGGGATTGTCTTTTGCCTCTTTTTGAATCCCCAGAGTTTAGCACAGTGCCTGGCATGTAGGTGCTTAATAAATGGCTGTTGTTGTTATTGTTGTTGTTCAGCCTTTGTTTTTGAAGAGGACTGATGACATCACAGGCTGATGTCTTGACTTGCTGGTGAATTGGATTCAAGGGAGGCAGAGTTGTGCAAAGTTATCAGCCTCACTTTCTCTTCCAACATCATCAAAAGTCAAGATGACTGGCAATAGCCCAGGATGCAGTGGGTGACCTTGGGATCTTCAATGTCTGGCCAAGCTCTAAGCACTCCATGACACCTATTTCAGCCGTCTTCATGGACATTGGAACAAATCATCTTCCCCCACCCATTCTGCCAGGGGTAAGTCTTCACCTTTCACAATAAATGTTTATTAACTGACTATCCTTAGTCCCAATAAGCCTTATGTACTGTTGAACATTTGCACAGGCTAGGCTACCTTGGAAGGGAATGGGTCTTTTCTCCTCAGAGATCTTTAAGCAGAGGCTGGATAACTACTTGTTGGGTACTTTGTAAAGGAGATTGCTGCTCAGTCAAGGATTGGTTGGGCTAAATGGCTCTTTCCAACCCTGAGATCTTGTGATAGTGACATGACTAGAAATTACTAGCCACAAATTACATAAATTATTTTGGCCTGAAGCCAGGGGCAATGATGGGCAACAGAGTAACCTCCTATTCACCCCAGCCATCGACTTTGATCCAGTCTTCTGGTTAATGCCCACTTTTTTTTTTTTTTTTTTTTTTTTTAGTGAGGCAATTGGGGTTAAGTGACTTGCTCAGGGTCACACAGCTAGTGCCTGTTAAGTGTCTGAGGCCAGATTTGAACTCAGGTACTCCTGATTCCAGGGCCGGTGCTCTATCCACTGCACCACCTAGCTGCCCCTAATGCCCACTTCTAATTGAACATAAAGGAATCGATAAGATTTTACAGTCCAGTGCTTTCTGTAGGAGAATGTTTCTTCCTGTCTTATCCCTGAACTCCAGGTTCAGTACTGTAGCCTCCATTTTACCTAGTTGCCCAAGTTCAGAGAGCTAATATATGTATGTCTAAGGCAACCCTTTAATTCTGGCCTTCCTGACTCTGAGCCTGCTCTCTATACAATACCCTGCACCATCTCTCCCAAGTAGAGTATGGAAGAATGAAAAGGACCTTGTCTCTAGAGTCAGACAATAAAGTTTCAAATTCTACCTCTGAAGCTATCTTTGTAACCCTGAACAAGTGCCTTTATCTTCTTGGGCCTTGGTTTTGTCATCTATACAATGAATGAATGGGGCTAGATGCTTCTCTTATCCAGTTGGCCTGAATATCCTGGAAACCAGATGTTGAAAAGCATGGAGTAGAGGTTAAGAAGCCAGCTGACTCACTATATACCTCCTTCCTACAGCCTGGGAGGAAGTAAAAGTTTAGGGAGTATTTCAAACAGCTGTTCTTTAGAAAGCAACACTTCTCTTTGGCAAGAGGGACTTCATGAGATACTTCTGAATTTCTGAGGTAATTTGTAAGACTGGGGCCAGAACAGATCTCTTGAGCCCAATCAAGGAAACAGTTGCATCCCTAAGAAAACTTCTATATCCAGAGTTACTCTAAAGTTTAGGAGTATGAAAGCAAATGTCCTTGTTCCATGGCTTCTAGATATCATCAACATAGATCTTTATAGATATGAGTCAAGGCTTCCTGAGGAAGAGACAGAAGATAATTTGTGCCAGGCAAAGCAAACCACCACCATACTTATCTTCAGCTACTGTCTGTCCTCTGATCCCACTGGAGACAACCAAGGACTCTGAAGCTAAGAGCCTTCAGAATAGTGTGCCCACCAAACCACTGGTCCTACTACTTTCAGTAGAAATGACATTAAAGATGAGAAATTGACATCTGTTTCACCACTACACCCTAAGGATCATGGAACCTTTCCATCTGACTTATAACTGTAATTTTATGCATCATCTGCCCCATCAAAATGTGACCTCTTTAAGAACAGAGATGTCTTACTTTTATATTTGTATCATGTGCAATTAGCCCAGTTTTTTGCACATAAAAAGCACTTAATAATGTTTTCCCATTCATTCACTCACTCACTCATTCATTCATTCATTCATTCATTCATTCATTCATTCATTCACTTATGGGGAAAAAATTCACCAAACATCAGTCCTCACAGGGGACTCTCAATTACCCCTATTTTCTAGCAATGATCTGCCAGGAAGGAAGTAACCTTGTTACTTATAGTCTGCAGTAGGTGTTTCTACGTTATACCTTTTGTTCCCAGGAGATAGCTACCTTAACCTAGAGAAAACCAGGCAGAGATTTTGCAAATCTTTGTAGCTATTCTATATTATCAACAGATCAAAACAAGTAATTTTTCTTTGATCCCCGATATGATTTTCTGGTTTATGCTTTGTGGTTGTTGTTTGTCTTTTGTTTTGTGGGAAGAGGAAACTGGATTGGAATAGTAAAAGTTCTCCTTTTTATTATATTTTTATTTCATTGAATATTTCCCAATTACATTTTTAATTTTTAGCAATAATTTAAAAAATTTTTGATTTCTAAATTTTCTCCTTTTCTATTGACTCTCCCCCACCCAGTGAGAAGGCGAGAAGTATATCAATTATACATGTGAAGTCATGCAAAATATAGTTCCATATTAGGCATGTTGCAAACATATACATACACAAAAGCAAGAAAAATAAAGGAAATGAAAAAAGTATGCTTCATTCTGCACTCAGAGTTTATCAGCTTCTCTCTGGAGGCGGATAGCATTTTTCATCATAGGTCCTTTTGAATTGTCTTGGATCACTGTCTTCATCAGAATAGCCAAGTCTTTCACAGTCAATATTGCTGCTACTGTGCATAATGTTCCTGAACGTTCTATTGATCACTACATTCTTTTCAAGTCTCTGAGCTAAAAGCATAGTTCTTAGCATCTTCACTCTCTTAGCAATAGAAGTAACTTCTTAATTACTTATTTAGAGTTTGATTTAGATCCAGAAGGGACATCAGATGTCATCTAATCTTACGCCATTGTTTTGAAGATGCGGAAACTGAGACCTATAGAGGTTAAATGACTTTCCCAAAATCATAGATAGGATTAGCCAAGATTTGAACCCAAACCCTCTAACAATCTTTCCACTACAGCAGGCTCCCTCCCAAGCCATTGGATTTTTGAGCTAGAAAAGATTTTAGAAATCATCTACTACAACTCTATCATTTTACTGATGAGGAAATAGGGAATTGGAGAGATAAAGTGACCCAGAGATCACATGGATAGTAAATAGTAGTGAAAGACTTAAACTTAAATCCTCTGACTCATACTGGCTTTCCAGAACTCCACACTGTTTCTCCTGGTCCCTGATGCAAAATATCTCCCAGTCCTTAAAATTCCCAACATTTGAGCCATTTCCCACTATTCTAAGCAGATTCAGATAACACTATAACCTTTTGTTTATCAACAATGGGAACTGATTTTGTTAAGAAGCAATTTCTGTCCTATGAGAAAACATTATTCAATTGGGGGAATTTTGAGAGGTCTTTGTTGTAGTGTATGAACCTAGTCCTGTGTAGTTGGGAAGCTGGACCACCTCTACCTGTTGCATAGAGACCCTCATCCACCCATTCCTCTGGGGGAGGAGTTCAAATTCAGCCTCAGACACCTGCTACTTACTAGCTCTGTGACCCTGGGCAAGTCACTTAACGTTGACTGCCTCAAACATTCAGGACCATCTCCAGTCATCCTGATATATATCTTGCCACTGGACCCAGATGGCTCCGGGGGAGAGAGTGAAGCTGGTGACTTCGCACAGCCCTGCCTCACTTAAATTCAATTCAGTGCAAGTCATGACATCTGTCATGGTCCTCTTTGAGAATGAAAGGCAAACAGCAACAACAGAGACCCTTAACTAAAGACCTAGACTATGATGTCCAGAAACCCAGTCAGATCTTAACATTGATGCAAGTTTTCTCATAACTCTACATCTCAAGCATCCCGTATGTCTTATCTGAAAGCTGGCCCCATACTGATCAGCTAGGTATTGTTTCTTTTGGCCAAGTCATATAACCTCTGAGTTGGCATTAGCTGTAAAATGGAGATAATGGTGTTTATTCTTCAAATTGTTATTGGGATTAAAGTGCTTTAGAAATTCAAATCACTATCCCACAGAAACATCTCATTGGAAATCAACTATGTCTACCGACCAATCCTGTAAAATTATGACATCAAGGAGAAGGGGGCTATGGCTGTTGAATCTTGCATATATCAGAAGTCCAGTGTAAAACTGCAAGAGATAGATCACTTGGGAAGACTAGGGTTAGGGATATATTCAAAAATAAAATGATATTAAAACAAAAGGTGAGATAAAATATTTTTAAAATAAAATTAGGCCTCCAAATGTTACTAGTACCTGTCTTTATTGTGTTTTTTTAATTGAATTGCTATTGATATTGCTACCAGTTTGGGGTAAGCATATTATTAATTTTATTAATATCATACCAATAAAGGATTGACCATGTCCTCCCTAACTTCTCATGGTTTCAAGCTGTGTAGTAGGGAAAGGAGAAAGAGAGCTTCAGCATGCCTACTCAAGCAAGAGAAAAGCCCCTAGAAAACCTAAAAGGGGTCAGAAGAGCCAGAAGGTTTCATATACCCTATAGAAACTGTTATCTTGAAAATCTTTAAAAGATGTAAATGTTCTGGGGAAATCATTGGAAACCCATTTGTCTGGAACCTTCCCTGAAAAGTTGACCAAGCAAAGTGCTCTCTCTTGGGGAGGAATGAGCCAAATGTCCTCATCAGCCTTTTCCCCTCTCTAACACTCTGTGACTAGATGACCTCTTACTTTCAGAGACAGCACCATAAAACTTAGTTGATTGCTAAATAATGGAAGGGTGAACTGGGGACAGACACTAATTTCTAAATTCCTTTCCTTTTGTGGTCTCCAGCAGCATCATTTCTCTTTTGGCGTACAGTTCTGAGTCTGGCAACGGTTTCAAAAGTAACTCATATTTCTCTTCTCTTTGTTACATTTGATGTGTCATCTGAAATATTCCCAGACCTTCTTATGGAACCTGAAAGTAGTATCACTCACAATCTAACAGTCTCTGTGCCTAATTCTTCCTGAAGAGTAGGCCATCAGATCTCCCTTCCAGTGTTACTCTGGAGAACTACACATCTGCTTCTGAAGGGTTCATGGCCAAAAGTGGTTGAACTGCCCAGGGTTGAGGGCCCCACCTAGAATCAGAGATTGTTGGAAACAGAATGGATTTTAGACATTAGCTAATCCAACTCCATCCTGTTCTAAATAAGGGAACCAGAGCCATTGAGTTACCCCTCAGACACACACCCACTAGTGGCAGTACTGAGATTTGAATTTATATTATCCAGTGGAGATCTGGATTCAAATCAATCAAGGGATGTTGGACAAGACTTTGACCTCTTAAAGACCTCTTTCCCTAATTGGCAAAATGGGGGCAAAGATGCCTACTCTTTATAAAGTTATTGTGAGGAAAGTATTTGGTAAAAGATACATAAAAGTAAATGTAAATATAAATAGCTAGAGTCAATACTAAGAAGACCTGAGTTCAAATTGTACCACTGACACATATTGGCTTTATAACTCTGGGCAAGTCACTCTCATTGCTCTAGGCAACTTCCTAATTAAGTTGAAGTGAAGAGTCATGAACTAACTACAGGAGCAAAGGAATTTCATTTCAAGACCATTACATTATAATGTTAAACAATTGTGGGATTGAATGGTCACCTTCATTAAGGTTATGTTTCTCCTCCTACCAGATGGCTGCCCCAGCAGCTTATTCCTTTCAGTTCTCTATTTCTAGATGTTCTAGCTTTAAAAAACAGATAATATTCCACTCTCTAATGCTACAAACCACAGTTATTTAGGGGTTAGCTTGGGTCTTCTCTCAAAAGGGTCATTATTTTCCTCCCCTTACCCATCCCACTCATATATTTTTTGGAATAAGTATTTTTTTCTAATGGGATACTAACAGATGTCAGTAATTTACCAAAATTCCAAGGATAGAGTTCTTGAACTCTCTTATGCTACTGTTATTATCATTTAGGCAAGTTATTTAACTTGGATGGGTTTTAATGGGTCAGAAATGAAAAAAGGCTTAATTTAGAGCTAGGGAAAGGGGGGAAAGCATTATAAAAACCTATATAGAGCCTATTCTATTGCCTCCCTTCTTACCCTAGATGCTTTAATTTTGTTTGTGCAGAAGCTTTTCAACTTCTTGCAATCCAAACGATCTATTTTATCTTTTGCATTTGTCTCTATCCCTTATTTGGTAAAGAATGCATCTCCTACCCATACCTGCAAAAGGTATATGATTTGTTTCTCCTCTAATGTATGTTGTGGTCTTAATATTCAGGATATGTATCCATTTTATCATGGGATATTATGGAAGATGTTCATCCAAGCCTAATTTATACCAGATTACTTGCATTTTCCCCAAGAATTTTTTTAATCAAATACAATTTTTCCCTAAGTTATTTATATTTTCAGGTTTATCAAATACTGGGTTATTGAGTTCCCTTAGTTCAGCATCTCCCTTATCTAGTTTGTTCCATTGACTGGCCTCTCTGTTTTTTGATGCAAAATGAAATTGTATTACAATATACTGTGTGGTATGGAAGTGCTACCTCACCCCCTCCATTCTTAGCTTTGTTTATTTACTTCCTTTGATATTCTAGGTATTTTATTTCTCCAAATGAGTTTCATTATTATTTTATCAAGTCCTATAAGGTATCTGTTTGA
This sequence comes from Dromiciops gliroides, assembly GCF_019393635.1. Taxonomy (NCBI): domain Eukaryota; kingdom Metazoa; phylum Chordata; class Mammalia; order Microbiotheria; family Microbiotheriidae; genus Dromiciops; species Dromiciops gliroides. The sequence continues at coordinate 343,303,042 of NC_057864.1, read as the reverse complement.
TTGGTACAGCTTTAAACTGTAAATTAACATTGATAAAATTGACATTTTTATTATACTGGCATGACCTGGCTATTTAAATCATTCTTTATTTCTTTAAGGCATTCTTTATCATTGAATATATACAGACAAGCTTTGATAGATTGATTCCCAAATATTTTATGCATTTTGTAGGTATTTTGAATGTATTTCTCTTTCTATGTTTACCCCTTATTTATTACTATGCAGAAATGCTATTGATTTAATGGGTTTATTTTTTAGCATGTAACTTTGCTAAAGCTATTAATTGCCTCAATTAGTTTCTTTGCTGATTCCCTCAGATATTCTAAGTAATTCATCATGTCATCAGCAAATAGGCATAGTTTTATCTCTTCTTTGCCTATCTCTATACTTTTAATTTCTTTCTCATCTTACTGTTATTGCTATCATTTCTATAACTACTTCAAAATCGTGGGAAAATAGGCATCCCTGCTACACTCCTCTATCTATTGGGAAAGCTTCTAGTCTATCCTCATTGCTAATGATTTCTGCTTTTGGTTTTAAATAGATACTCATTATAATATATTTTAAATTTCTCTATGCCTACCCTTTGTCAGGTTTTTAGCAAAATGATTATTATACTTTGTCAAAGCCTTTTAATGTATTTGTTATTGATGTATCATGTGATTTAGGATGGTCTTATTTTTAATATTACTGATTACAGGGGCAATTAGGTGGAGCAGTGGATAAAGCACCAGTCCTAGATTCAGGAGGAACTGAGTTCAAATCCGACCTCAGACACTTGACCCCGGGGCAAGTCACTTAACCCTCATTTCCCTGCAAAAAACAAAAACAACAACAACAACAAAAAACTGATTATATTCATTTCTAAGACTAAACCATTCTTGAATCCCTAGTAATAATTCAGCTTAGCCATAAGAAAATGACTTTGTGGATAAATTGTTATGGTCTGTTTGGCAGGATTTTATTTAACATTTTTAATTGATAATCATTCTTTAATAAGGATTTGGCATGCATCCAAGATAAATAAACAAATACCAAAATACATAGATAGGTAGGTGTATAGATGATCAAAAATCTTTCTCCAGTAGATAAGATGTCAAAGTATATGAACAAATATTTCTCAAAATAACTGTCAGCTATTAATAACTATATGAAAGAATACTCCAAATTGCTAATAATAAGAGAAATGAAAATCAAAACAACCCTGAAATTTCACCTTATATCTAGAAAATTGTGTATTGTCTTCCCTCTTTAGATTGTACTTTACATAAGTCAGTGGCTGTCTTTTTTTTTTCCTATTCCCCAAAGTTTATCACACTGCCTAGCATATAGTAGGTGCTTTAAAATGTTTATTAAGTGGATAAGAAAGAGTCAAGAAAATAATATACACGATGGCTATAATGATGTAAAGGGGAAGAACCACAACATAATTTTTAAATGAATGTTTCAAGATTAGAAAGAACAAACTTGGTCTCCAAGAAGAGAGTAAGAAGTCACCCACTCCTTTGAATATATTTTCAGGTTATTTTATTGATAGATTGATCAGCTTTGTTGATGTCTTTCTATTCTTCCACTTTAATTTTTTCTTTAAAAAAAAATTTCCTTGTTACATGGGATGGCTGTTTAGCAAGTAAAAGAGGATATAGGGGCAAATTTAGATGATGTAAAAACAAAAGTTAACAAAATTTTTGTTAATGACCTGGTCCTAAAATGAAAAAGCAACTCTGAAATAAGTTAAGTCCTGGGAAGTCCAGTTAGTAAATTCTTCCTTCTACTATTCAAGCCCCTACATAAAATGAGGTCCTGAAAAAAAAAATCCACTCAAAAGATTAACCCTAGGCTCCTAGTAGCTTTATTTTGTCTACAAAGGCAAATTTAAGCAGTGAATTGTGATGAATTAAGTATATCATTCATGCAGAAGAACTTTAGGCTCAGATAACCAAGTAATTAAGCAATCGGCCTTATACATCCAGTCTTAAAGACAAAGATTTAACGTTGGATTTGGCTAGACTAAAAGCATCTGAAGGAAAGCAAACCAACTCAATGTAAAAGTAAACTTGGTACTTCAGAGTTACATTAATGTGGCATGAGATGCCTCAGGAGGTAGTGGGTTCTCCCTCTCTCTGGAGATTTTCAAGTAGGGGATTGAGGACCACTTACTGAGATCATTTTAGAGTGGATTTTTTAACGGACTAAAAGGTGCCTACACTCAGATCTTGTGATTCATGAAATCCCTAGCAATTGAGGGGGTTTGGCTTAAAATCCTTCATGATAGATACTATACAAATATAAAATAAAGTAGTAATATTGTATGTGTCTTTTAAACAATAAATTGAGACTCTGAAAAGTAGAAATATAAAGGAAATACAAATAATCCTTAAATTATCTTCATTAATTTAAATTTTTTAGATTTCAGATAACAAATTCTTCTTTGGAAGCCTTCTTAACTAGTCATACTTAACAAATGCTTCGGTTATTCTTCTCTTCACTAGTTAGGCTTGGAAGACAATAGATTTACAGATGGAAGGAAATTTTGAGAACTTCTCACTTTACAGATAATCTGAGGTCCAGAGAAGTTGTAACTGACTCAAGGCAAGTTAGGTTGGACAGTTAGGTAGCTCCATGGGTAGAACTGCTGGGCCTGGAGTCAGAAAGATTTGAGTTCAAATGCTGCCTCAGACAGAATGTTGTTGTTTGTTGTGGTTTGTTGTTTGTTATTTGTTGTTGTTCATGGTGGTCCTGGTGGTTGTGGTGAGGAGTGGTGGTTGTTTATCCTGCCTTCTGGAAGAAGACAATTCTTACCTACCCTAAATTACTGAGTGGGCATTGCCTCAAGCAACCTGAAACCTGTGAAAAGCCCTAATTTAAAAGGCCAAGGCCTCCCACTGCCATCTCCAGTGGTCCTGCCTCAGACACTCACTAGCTGTATAACCCTGGAAAGTTACTTAACTAGTGCCTGCCTCAATTTCCTAAACTTTAAAATGGTGGCAATAATAGCACCTAACTTCCAAGGGTGTTATGAGGATCGAATGAGGTAATATTTGTAAAGCACTTGACAAAGTATCTGGCACATAGTAAACTTTTGTAGAGTAGAATGTTTTTGTGTTTTTGTTTTTTATTTTGTTTTTTGGGGTTTTTTTGGTGAGGCAGTTGGGGTTAAGTGACTTGCCCAGGGTCAGACAGCTAGTAAGTGTTAAGTGTCTGAGGTCACATTTGAACTCAGGTGCTCCTGAATCCAGGACCAGTGCTCTATCCACTGCGCCACCTAGCTGCCCCATAAACTTTTAATAAATCCTTGTTTCCTTCCCCCTTAGCAAGGTCACACAGCTAGTAAGTAGTTGGATCAAATTTCAAACCTGATCCTCTGATTCCAAATTGAGTCTTCTTTCCACTGAAGCACAACACTTGCAACAGAGGAAGAGACCTTAAAGTGAATTGTCAGTTTGCATTCATTTACATACAGAGTCCTAAATCTTCTCAAATTATTACAATGTGTCTGGACTATGCCCAAGTGAATAAAGGACAGACTCATGCATTCCTTTTATATCCTCTATAGAGCCCTAGGTACTTTGCATAAAATGTGTGTTTAAAAACTGCCTGGACTGAATTCCAGAATACTTTTGCTTACCTCTTTCCCAAATCTGTCTATCCCTTAACTTTGATGATCCAAATTGCAAACTCCTTTCAAATATCACATACTCCTAAGAATCTCACTATTCTTAGCACCACCTCTGACACCTGGAGATGTCTATTAGATCCACTCTTTACATGCTTTCATTTAAGAAAGAATTATTTGATCCTAACTAAGGGACTAAGGGGGGAAGGAGAAGATACCCTTATGTAACTTCATAAGATGCTATTCTTGATTTTATCATTTCTTATTGTTGATTCACACTCTACCCCAACCATTCAATAAAATTGATAAGCTGAAGTAGTATAACCATAGAATTTTAGGGCTCATGTTTGTAGGTTCCTGAGATCTTTCGGTGGGGGTCCTCCTAGGCCAAAACTATTTTCATAATGAAACTGAGATGTCATTTGCTTATTAAAGTAATCCTTCCTTTTCCAACTCTATCTATTGGTGAGGCTAGACAATTTTAAAATTCAACCAAAATAACACTGAAATAAATTTAATATGAAAGTAGAAATGAGTGTGCAGCTGTCTTCTATTAAATCAGACACTGAAGAGCTTTGCAAAAATTTGTAAAATAATGTCACTTCCCACTAATTATTTTTTGTTTTGGAAAAAATATTTCCCATAAAAATATGTCCTTTTTGTTAGTTGATGGATTGTTATTTTTAATGAACAAATATTTTAAAATATTATCAGTCTTACTTTGTATTATGGTAAATAATGATAGATATAACTCATACAAACAAAAGATCTTTGGGGTCCTCAATAAATTTTTAAAGTATAAAGGAGTCTGGAGGCCAAAAAGCCTGAGAAAATACTGCACTAGTCCAACTCCCCTTTTATTAATGAAAAAAGTGAGGCTCAGAAAATATGACTGACCTGTGAGATCTCTGCTAGCACTGATGTGCATATCCAATATACAGAGAATCTTTGTACTATGGCTAGTCAAGTGGGATTTTGAATATCCTAAGTTATAAAATGTCCTTTTAAACTATTGAATTGATCCATCAACAAGCATGTATTATCAAGCGCCGACTAGGGTATTAGGCCTGGAGTCAGGAAGAACTGAGTTCAAATCCTCCTTCAGAAATTTACTAGCTCCATTACTCTGAACAAGTCACTTAACCTCTATTTGCCTCAGTTTCCTCAATTGTAAAATGGAGGTCATAAGAGCACTTACCTCACTCACATGGTTATGATGAGGATCAAATGAGTTAATATTTGTAAAGCTCTTAGCACAGTGCCTGGCACATAGTAGGTACTCAATAAATTCTTCCCCCACCGCTGCCACCACCACCCCTATCATGTATGGGCCCTATGCTAGCCACTGGACAGGCACCATCTTGTCTTTGTTTTTGAACCTTGTAAAGAATTAATTGTGATTTGGCCCCTACAAACTTCAATGTCAGTCACATGGTAAATATTTAATAAATGTTTGTCAGATTGAATTAAATAAGATAATAGACATGAGAATAATTTTTAAACCAGTAAGCTTATCTGCTTTTCAGTCAAAGATAAAGCTAGTCAAAGTCGGAGTAGAGGTTGTCAGAAAAGGAATAAGGACCATAGAATGGAACAGATAGGGAAAGAAGCAGATATTAGTAAACTATTTGAAAGTACTCAAAGATAAACCTAATAATAGGTCCAGGTCAATTAATTCTTGAAAACAGAGAGAGGATAGAGCTGATAGGAGCTGCCTTAGAGAAGTACAATCTGTCAACACCTTCCACTGGCTCAAAAGTGATTCAGAGATTTGCTTGTTTCTTAATAAACCCAAGAGACTGTGCAGAGCTTAAGAAAAAAAAATACCAAAATCATCCCTCCCCTTTTTAGACAGTGATGGACATCCTCTTTCACTGAGTGAGAGATGCCATTTATAGTCTCCATTCATAAGGGCAATCAAGGCAAAATTCTCCTCAGCTCCAAGGAAACCAATGGTTTCCCAAAAATTTCATATTTTAGAAACCTGGTTTTCTCTATAGTCTATGCACCAAAGTTAAAACAATCTTTTATTTACATGATTGCACATGTATAACATTTATCTGATTGCTTATTGTCTGGGATACGGAAGAGGAAGAGATAGAATTTGGAACTCAAAACATTTTTTTTTTTTAAAGCATGTGTCAGGGCAGCTAGGTGGCGCAGTGGATAAAGCATTGGCCCTGGATTCAGAAGGGCCTGAGTTCAAATTTGACCTTAGACACTTGATACTTACTAGCTGTGTGACCCTGGGCAAGTCACTTAACCCTCATTATCCCCCCCCAATTAAATTAAGTTATTTTTTTTTAAAAACATGTAATTGGGGGAAATAAAATATATATTTTTTAAAAGAAATCAATAACTTAGCTAACCTAATTGTGGCCTATTTACATCTATATTATTATAAAAGTCTCATAAATAGACACTACCTATACATTGTCTCCTAAATGATTCATCTCAAACCATATGAATCTTCCTAAAACTATATTTTGAGCATGATATACCCTACATTTTTCCAACACCTTGTCTCTTTTTTCAAGTTTATATTTATTTTATTTTTAATTTATGGAATAAAACAAGCACTTCCATAACATAGTATGATTTTTTTAAAAGATAAAATTGCATGTGAAATTGCAAATCTATTATGTACATTTGGCTATTACTTTTTCCCTCTGCCCCTCCCAGACCTAAAGATAGCTACATTAGATACAAACATGGGGGGCAGCTAGGTGGCGCAGTGGATAGAGCAATGGCCCTGGATTCAGGAGGACCTGAGTTCAAATCTGACCTCAGATACTTAACACTTACTAGCTGTGTGACCCTGGGCAAGTCACTTAACCCCAATTGCCTCACGAAACAAACAAATAAACAAAACAAACAAACAAAAAAGATACAAACAGGGGTGTGGGGGGAGGGTGGGTGTGTGGGTACATGTGTGTGTATACACACAGAGTGGGCCAAAAGTCACAAATATTTAATAACATCTTTATTTTTTGTTTTTAATTTACAATAACCTAGCATAACATATAGTATATATAGGAAATTACACGTGAAAAATCAAATCTTGTAAATGGCAAAAATTTTCAAAAAGTTATTAAAACATCAGACCCTTTCATGACTTTTGGCTTACTCTGTATATATGTAAAATGATTCTATATGTACTTCTATTTATCAGTTCTTTTTCTGAATGCGAAAAGCATCTTCCTTCATATAGTCTTTGTAGTTAGAGAAATGCAAATTAAAACTGCCAATTTGTTTTTGGTTTCCCTCTTTTCTTTACCTTCTATGTCCTCCCTTACTGTTACATCCTTCACTTAAGGAAATCCTACCCATCCTTCAAGAACCAACTTAAATGCCACATCCCATTTCCCTGGAGCTTTCTCTCACCATTTCCTTTGGAAGTCTTCCTTCCCCTCCCCTGACCTTCTATAACTCTTAGTTTTTAGCACTATTGTGGCACTTAGCACAAACTGTCTTGTGCTGTAAATATTTGCGTGGATGTATGAAAGCCAAGAACCCTTCAGCCTTTGTTATGGAAACCTAGACCTGAAGTAAATTCTGATGCTCCCAGAATGAACCTCAGACTGCTGTAGGGAGAGACATGAGACAGAGAGACCAACCAGAAGGCTATTGGAATAATCCAAGCATAAAGTGATAAGGTCATTCTTCAGGGTTCTGGCAGCATAAGGGTAGAGAACAGAGCATAAAGGAGAGATATTATGAAGGTAAAAATCAACAGGACTTAGCAACAGATTGCATGGGTGGGGGGGTGAGAAAGAGTGAGGAGTCCAGGATGACTTCCAGGTTATTAGCCTATTTGGGAGGATAGTGATACCTTTGACAATAATAGAGAAGTTAGGAAAAGTGGAGGCTTTAGGAGGGAAAGATAATGAGTTCCATTTTGGATATATTGAGTTTAAGGTGTCTATGGGACATTCAGTTTGAGATTAGACAGTTGGAGGTGAGAATCTGGCATTAGGAGAGAGAGCTTTTGGTCAGAGAAAGCATTGATGTAAGCTAACTCTATGAGCTATCTACTATAGGATTTAAGACCCCTATTTTCCTGATGAGAAATCTGAAGCTGAGAGAGGTTAAGTGACTTCTGCAGGTTCACACAACTACTAAATATCTGAGGTAGGATTTGAATCCAGGTCTTCCTCACCCCAAGTCTAATGCTCATTTTACTATACCATGCTGCTGAATGTGCTGCAGTGAAATGTTCCAATATTCCAAGATTAACTATTTGTTGTAGAAAGTTTCCATATCAATTTCAACTGTTAGTCACAAACAAAAGGATACACATACCAACCTTTGTATTTCATAAATTTGCATAAAACCAAAAATCCAGGATGAGAACAGACCCTGTTAGCACCTGAGCACTGATTGGATAGGATTATGACCAATAAGCTGGATATTGCTAAAATTAGACTACTAATTTTAGCAATATCTAAAGTCTAGTTTATCCCCTGGCATTTTGGGATGAGATTTTGGAGCTGGCACCAGGGCTGAGCTCAGTCCAGTCCCAAGAACCCAAATACCAGACATATCATCTGCCACCTCTGGGAAATCTGACATCAGCAATCCCACACCAATCTATAAGAGGGATGAGGTTTCAGGGTATCAAAGGTAGGAGAGGGCCTGGGGTGCTAGAGACTCAAAGACCAGGAGGCAAGTGATTATTTCACAGCTCCTCACTCCACTGGAATCTTCTGAACATGCATTATCCATAGGTAACTTGGGCTATAATTATATACTTAGGGCCCAGATATTCCTAACCTGGATCTAAGCAAGAAAGCCCTGTCACTTCCAGATAATCAGAATTACAGAATCTCAAGGTGATCTTCACACACCTCCTAGTCCAAGCCATACCTGATCAAGGATCCTTTTTTTTTAAATTTACTTTTTTGTTGAAAACCTCCAAAGAGGTAGAATACACTACCTCTTGTCTTCTGGATTTAGGCAGCTGGGCAATAGAGTGGATAGAGGTTTGGACTTAAGAAGGTATGAATTGGATTTTAGTTGTGTCTGACTTTTCTTAGCAAAGATGCTGAAGTGGTTTGCCATTTTCTTCTCCATCTCATTTTACAGATGAAACAGTTAAGTGACTTGCCCTGGATCACACAGCTAATAAATGTCTGAGGCCAATTTGAACTCAGGTCCTCTGAACTCCAGGACCAGTGCTTTATCCACTGTACCACCTACCTATCCCAAAATAAGAAAGAATTGAGTTCAACTCCTATTCCTCAGGGGGAAACATACTGTCCATGTGACCCTAATCGAGTCATGTAAACTCTCTCAGCCCCAGTTTCCTGATCAGTAAAATGGGGCTATTAAAAGCACCTATGTTACTGGGTTGTTGTGAGGATCAAGTAATATAAATTAAAGCACTTTGCAAATCTCAAAGCACTATGTATATGGCAGCTATATAAGAATAGCAGGAAAAACTGTCAGATTTCAGAATTTTTCATCATATAGATATTATTGGTAATGACAAGATGTTAAGGATGACTACACTTCTGGGTGCGTGAGATGTAGTGAAAATAACAACAATTAGGGGCAGTTAGGTGGCACAGCGGATAAAGCGCCTGCCATGGATTCAGTAGGACCTCAGTTCAAATCCAGCCTCAGACCCTTGACACTTACTAGCTGTGTGACCTTGGACAAGTCACTTAACCCTCATTGCCCCACAATTTTTTTAATTTTAAATTAATTTTTAAAAAGAAAGAAAACAACAATAATATTGCTAGCATCTATATAGTACTTTATATACAAATGTGATCCTCACAACAAAACCACCGTGGGAAATAGGTGCTATTATTATCTCCATTTTACAGTCAAGGTAACTGTGGCAAACAGCTGTCAACTGACTTGCCTAGGGTCACAAAGTTAATAAGTGCCTGAGTTCAAATTTGAACTCAAGACCTCCTATTTCAGGCCTTTAACGCTATTCATTCCACCATCTAGCATGTTGGACATGATGGAAATTTTGAAGGTTAATGAACTGGGAAGGCCTGGTGCTGAAAAGAACACACTATAGCTACAAGAGAGCTAGGTGGATCAGGTAGATACCAAAGGTGGAAATCAGCCCTCAAAAGGGCTCAGCAACCCTCACACCTAGAATTACCTAGCGTACTCAATGCAGCCTCTGAAACTGAGATGCAGCAAAGCATAGATTGATTCTCTTCTGCTTGTGCTAATTTTAGCCTACAATTAACACCAAGAAAACACAGGTGCTCCACCAGCCAGCACCACACCATCCATTCATGGAACCATAGCAAATGGAGAAGTTTTAAATACTGTGGATAAGTTCACTTATCTTAGCACTATACTTTCCAGGGTTGTACACATTCATAACGAGGTTGACACATGCATTGCCAGAGCTAGCTCAGCATTTGGAAGGTTTCAAAGTATAGGAGAGAAGGGTATTAAGCTGACTACCAAACTGAAGATCTATGTGGTATCTGTGAAACTTGGATAGTCTACCAGAGCCATGCCAGGAAAATGAATTGCTTCCATTTGAATTGTCTTAGGAAGATTCTAAAGATCACCTGACAGGATAAGGTACCAGACACTGAGTTGTTCTTGAGCTAAACCATCAAGCATTCAGACTCTACTGCAGAGAGTGCAACTTTGATGGGCTGGCCACCTTGTTCAAATGCCAAACTTACGCTGGCCTAAAAGATTATTTTACTGAGAATTCACACAAGGAAAACACTCACATGGTGGTCAGATAAAAGCAATACAAGGACACTCTCAAGGTCTCGCTGAAGAATTTGGAATTGATTACATGACATGGGAGGCACTGGCACAGGACCACCCAGCACGGTGTGCCCTCAGCAAAGAAAATGATGTGCTCTATGAGCAAAACACAATTGAAGTGGCTCAGAAGACATAGACATGTGTTACATGCAAATTTAGAGAATCCACCCCAGATATTCATATGTACTAATAGTTTCTGACCTGTGGTAGAGCATTCCAAGCTCATATTGGTCTGATCCGCCACAGTGTGACACACTGCAGCTTGACTCTGACATAACGATGTAATTTTGGTCTTTTTCGAGAATGAAAGAGGACAACTAACCCTCAATATTTTAAAGTCCTTAAGTATAAAGGCAGAGGGGGCAGCTAAGTGGCACATTGAATATAACACTGGCCCTGGATTAAGGAGGACCTGAGTCCAAATCTGGCCTCAGACATTTGATACTTACTAGCTGTGTGACCCTGGGCAAGTCACTTAACCCTCATTGCCATGACAAAAAATTAATTAATTAGTTAATTAATTTTTTTTAAAAAAGGATAAAGGCAGAGATGGAGAGGACAACTCTGAAATTTGCCTTTCTGATCATAATCTCTTGTCCTTCCATCTCTTCCTTACTCCTTAATATATTCTCCCCTCCAGGCCCTCTATTTTTCTCCACTCTCCTCATCCATCATCTTGTTCTGGCCTCCTTTTCTTTTCTTCCTAGTCTTGACTTCATAGTTAACCAGTTAACTAAACACTTTTCTTTCCCTTTAAATCTTTTGTGACCACATCCTAATGCAGTTCATATTCTTCCATTTCTCAACCCTAGGTCATATCTACCATTTCCTTTCTCTGGTTCTATTCCTATGCTGCTAAATGATGCAGATAGAAGTTATGCAAACATATAAACTGGGTCTACTTTGAATTCACAATATCTTATTTCAATTGTATTCTTATAGTTTCGTGGCAATTTTAAAAATTCTTCCCTATTAAATCTCTATCACTTTTCTGTAATAGTTCTTTCAAACTTTCTCTTCCTCTTCAAATTTTCTATGTCCTCCCCAACCCCTCTCAGGAGATCCCAGCCTCCTACTTTACTAGGAAAAGCAAAGATATCTGCATCAAAACCCCACTACATCCTTTGTTGTTGCTTAGTTAGTCATGCCCAACATTTTATGACCCCATTAGGGGTTTTCTTGGCACAGATACTAGAGTGGTTTTGCAATTTCCTTCTCCAGTTCATTTTTTGTTTTGTTTTGTTTTTCTGTGGGGCAATGAGGGTTAAGTGACTTGCCCAGGGTCACACAGCTAGTATCAAGTGTCTGAGGCCGGATTTGAACTCATGTCCTCCTGACTCCAGAGCCAGTGCTTTAATCCACTGTGCCACCTAGCTGCCCCCTTCTCCAGTTCATTTTACAGAAGAGGAAACTGAGGTCAACAGGGTTAAGTGACTTGCCCAGGGTCACACAGCTCATACGTGTCTGAAGGCTGGATTTAAACTCAGGATCTCATGACACCAGAGCCAGCACTCTATCCTCTATACCACCTAGCTGCCTCCCTACATCTTTACCCATTGTTTTTTCTTGTTTTATTCCCTAAGGAAGAGGCAGATCTTACCTTTGTCAAGGTCAACCTTGTTCCCCTCATTCCATTTCTGCACTCAAAAATATTTCATTCTACTGGAGATAGGTGGGAGTGGGAAGAAGAGGATACAACATGCATACAAACAAGTATAATCTGCGGTGAGTTGAAGGTAATTAAAGAACATTAATTAACCTGAAGAAATCAGAGGAGGCTTCACAGAGGAGACAGTGTCTGAGCTGAAACTTGAAAGCCATCTAAGGATTCTGAAAGGCAGAGGTGAGAAGGAATAGCACTCCAAATGGTTGTTCATTGATGCAAGTGCACGAAGTGGAAAGGTAGAATGTCTGTTCTGGGAACTAGCTAGTCATCCTGTATGACTAAAATGTAAAACATAAATTCCTGTTTAGAATTAAACTAATCATTGAATTTTTTTAAAAAACAGCTCCTTAAAGGTCTGGGTGGCCATGATATTATAATTTGATTTAATTCATCATATTTACTAAGCTTCTACCATAGGTAAGGCACTGAGCTAGGCAAAAGAATACAAGGACACAAAAGAAAGCCCTATCTTCAAGGCACTAACCTTTTTGAGTTTTTTAAATTCTGAATTTAACAAACATCAAAAAAAAAAAAAGATGTAACATTTTCATATGCAAAGGAGAATAGAGAAAAGGGATTATACAAAAATGTCTTATGCACTGTTTGACTTAAGTATATAATAAATGTAACCCATAACTTTCAAAGCAGTCCTGCTTATCTGTGTTTCCCTCTGAACTTCCTTTTCTCTTTACTCCTATAAGCAGTCTGTAATGGATTAGAGATCTTTAGAAAAACTTATTTTGTATGTTTTGCAAGTCTTCACATGTATAACATATCAAATTGCTTCGCCTTCTCAGTGAGGGAAGGAGGGAGATGATTTAGAAGTCAATTTTTTAAAGAATATTTAAAATTGTTTTTACATGTAATTAGGAAAAAATAAAACATTAAGTATATTTTTAAAACAAATATTTGAAAAGACTGATACTTAAAAGGAGGGAGTGGAATGGAAGGGTAGTGAAAGCTGACAGTTTGAGTCAGGTCTTCTGAACATTGTATGCAGAGTTTTAAATGGTCAAAGGCCATGAAGTTTGTCCCACTATTTGAAAAACAATACCTTCGGAATCTTTCCTATGTTGATTTGGCCCAGCAACGTTCTCTTTGGAATCAGATAACCATATCCCAGATCAATTTCTCACATGAACATGTTGTTGGAAGAGAAGTATGTGGCTCTTCCTTCCTGGCAATTGTGTTTCTATATTAGTCTATCCTATGTTAAGCAATTACGATGCGTATTCTGCCAAGAATAGTATCCTTTGCATGGTACTAAATTTGGCACAGATCATATAGATTCATAGAATTTTACAGTCAGCTAGTATTTCAGCCTTCCACCCAAAGCAGAAATTCACTCTATATCCTGATAGATGGTATCTCTTAATTGAACACTTCCAATGGCAAGAACCCCATTATTCTACCAAGAGAGCCATTCTATTTATAGATAACTCAAGATTCTTAGAAGTTCTCACATGCTGAGATAATATCAATTTCCTAGAAACTTCAGCACCACCACAACTATCACCATTTGACTTGATTGTTGATCCTACCTTATGCATATACTAGCTGTATGATATTGATCAAGCCATAACCTCCCTCAGCCTTAGTTTCAAACTCTTTAAGTGTCTAACTTTCCCTATATCCTACAAGACTATTTAAAATGACTTATTCCTGTGTTCTTTGGATATATAAGGGCAGTTCTCAATCCTAGCTCCAACTGACCCCCAACCTCCCCCCTAACCCAGAATGTTTCTCACCTCTAAAATGAATATAACTGCCATTTATATCAGGTTTTAATACTTACAAAGAACTTTCTTTAAGTACGTCATCTCAGGGGAAGCTAGGTGGCACAGTGTATAAAGCACCAGTCCTGTATTCAGGAGGACCTGAGTTCAAATCCAACCTCAGACACTTGACTAGCTGTGTGACCCTGGGCAAGTCACTTAACCCCCATTGTCCTGCCCCCCCCAAAAAAAAATTATGTCATCGGATCCATATGGCAGCCCTATAAAATAGGCCCTGTTATCTCCATTTTTAAACATGAGAAAACTAAGATTCAAGGAGGTTGTAACTTGCCTTTAATAACACAGTCAATATTCAAATGCAGGTCTCTGCTGACTATATTCACTCTACCACATTGTCTGCCTAGTAACTCAGTTTTTCCTTTTGCTATTTATAATTAATTGGTATTCTTCAGAGTTAATTTCATGTAGGTACTTGATAAGGCATCTTCTTTATCTTCCACAGGGGGGCAATACCACTCCAAGTTATAGAACCACTGTGGGGCAGGTCATTCCTTTTCTCAATGGATGCCAGGATGGCACTGGTGATCTGCCATTTTTCCAGTTCTCCATTTCTAGTCTCAAATTCCCATGCATTATGTTCTAGGTTTTAGATTTATTCTTGATTACCTCATTTCATTGATCATTGGGTGTTTCTAGTTCCCGATGATCTCATCATTCCCCTAATCTTTGC